>NC_135370.1:168887823-169187823 GCF_049243985.1 Paroedura picta
ACCCTCCCCACTCCCAGGCCTCAGTAAAATTGTCGAGTAATCGACCGGTCCCCAGTGATAAAAAGGTTGGGGACCACTGGTTTAAGCTACAAGTACAACGATATAGGCTAGATATCAGGAAAAAAATGTTCACAGTCAGAGTAGTTCAGCAGTGGAATAGGCTGCCTAAGGAGGTGGTGAGCTCCCCCTCACTGGCAGTCTTCAAGCAAAGGTTGGATACACACTTTTCTTGGATGCTTTAGGATGCTTAGGGGTGATCCTTCGTTGAGCAGGGGGTTGGGCTAGATGGCCTGTAGGGCCTTCCAACTCTATGATTCTATGATAACATTGCATGGTCCTCAAAGTATCATCTCCATGACCAGCAGGCTGTCCCTGTCTGATGTAAACTCCACCCATAGGGCTTAGCCCCTAGGGTTGCCAACCTCCCGATGGTGGCTGAAGGTCTTCTGGGATTACAATTGATTTCCAGGCAACGGGGCTCAGTTCACATGGAGAAGAAAATGGCTGCTTTGGAAGGTGGGCTGCATGGCATTATGTCCCATGAAAGTCCGTATCTTTCCCCAAACCCTGCCTTCCTCAGGCTGTACTGAGACAGCCAGCTTGGTTTAATGGTTAGGAGTGCAGACTTCTGATCTGGTGAGCTGGGTTTGATTCCCTGCTCCGTCGCATGCAGCCAACTGGGCAACCTTGGGCTCAACACAGCACTGATAAAGCTGTTCTGACCGAGCAGGAATATCAGGGCTCTCTCAGCCTCACCCACCTCACAGGGTGTCTGTTGTGGGGAGCAGAAAGGGAAGGTGACTGTAAACTGCTCAGAGACTCCTTCGGGTAGAGAAAAGCGGCATATAAGAACCAACTCTTCTTCTTCAGTAATATTAGGGCTCTCTCAGCCTCACCCACCTCACAGACTGTCTGTTGTGGGGAGAAGAAAAGTGGTATATAAGAACCAACTCTCCTTCTCCTTCTCCTTCTCCTTCCCTAACATGCGCAAGTGGTAGCCCTGGATTCTGGTTGTTCCTGGCTGCCTCAAGCCCCTTTCAGGATGGCCCTTTGTTGCTCTGAGTGAGACGTGTCAGATACTGTAAAAAGTACAGCAGCCTTGGAGATGCACTATACGTAATGTAAGATCCGATAATATTTGTGCACCTAATCCAGATCAATCTTCGAGGGGCTCACCTGGCATCTGGCCTTGCGTGACCAAAAAGAAATATAGCTATTTCCTGAAGGACAGCTGAACTTTCAATAGTGCTTGTTATCCCCAGAATGTCTGAAATGGAGAGGAGTCTGATATTGTACAAACAGAGAGGAAAATATTAGTTCTGGAGAGCAGCAGGGTCTTGGGGACTCTGCCCAAATTCCAACTACATGGACTGGAGCCAGAGGACTGGAACCATTTATGTCCTACCTTGTCACTGTTAGGTTCTCAAGGCGATAGGGCTGATAGTGAAAACAATCAAAAAAAGAACTGATCCACGTCAGTAGAGTGTGTTTCACTGCTGCATCCAAATCGGCAGGCTCTGGAGTCTCCAAAGTTTGAGCGAAAAAGAACGTCCCACCAGCTGTTGTCCTGTGCTGCTCTTTACTGGTGCAAGAAGAAGGAGGAGGAGGAGGAGGAGGAGGAATTGGTTCTTATATGCCACTTTTCTCTACCCAAAGGAGGCTCAAAGCAGCTTACATTTGCCTTCCCTTTCCTCTCCCCACAACAGACTCCCTGTGAGGGAGGAGAGGCTGAGAAAGCCCTGATATTACTGAAGAAGAAGAAGAAGAGTTGGTTCTTCTATGCTGCTTTTCTCTACCCGAAGGAGGCTCAAAGCGGCTTACAATCTCCTTCCCTTTCCTCTCCCCACAACAGACACCCTGTGAGGGACGTGAGGCTAAGAGAGCCCTGAGATCACTGAAGAAGAAGAAGAAGAAGAGTTGGTTCTTATATGCTGCTTTTCTCTACCCGAAGGAGTCTCAAAGCGGCTTACAGTCACCTTCCCTTTCCTCTCCCCACAACAGACATCCTGTGAGGGAGGTGAGGCTGAGAGAGCCCTGATATTCCTGCTCGTTCAGATCAGCTCGCTGCATATAGAGGAGGAATGGGGAATCAAACCCAGTTCACCAGATTAGAAGTCTTACACACAACTTTAGGCAGTGTTAATTGTTAGAATTATAGAATCCTAGAATAATAGAGTTGGAAGGGATCTCATGGGTCATCTAGTCCAACCCTCTGCACTATGTTGTGTCTGTAGTCCTGCTAAGCGCCGAGTTTAAGGTCCAAAGCAGGATCATAAGTCTGCCATGTAACTAACGAATATGTGGTGGGATCCCGTCCACCAGATCTAGCCAATTTAAAGAAAAACTGACCAATAGCACACCCAGTAGGGATGATCTATTGTGGGGCTCTTGTATATTAGTTGTGGGTTCTTTGGTTCAGTTTTGACTCTTGGACCTTCATGTCAGGGTCACCATAAAGAGCGGATTGAACTCCCAGCGTCCTGGCTTCCTTTGAACATACGGATCTTCTACCACTAATGTTGCCATGAAAACTCAGGGGAAATAACGGCTTCAGAGTCCCTGGACTGATACCTTTGACTTCATGGGCAGTGCATCAAATCTGATGCTAGCAAAACAGTGGGAGGCAGATATGGCAGTGTGAAGTCTAGTCCAGCAAGAAAAATAGAGGAGTTACCCCAGAAAAATCGGCCCATGAAAACAGAAACCATGTTAAAGGAAGAGCCGCCTCCTCCGTGTTTGTCTTGTGCATAATAGCACTCAACACTCTTGGGTTGGCCTTTGTTCAGCTGCCTGATTTGGGATCACTTTTGCTTCCTCTTAAATTAAAATAGCACAAGGACCGGATTTGTACTGTGAACGGTTCGAATCGTGCAGGCAGGCACGTTTCTTTTCTCCCCTCCGTACGCCGATCTTCAATTTCACCCCTGTTGTGAAGTCTCCCAAGAAGCTTAGACTGACTTTTCACAGGAAGTTGGCTCCTTCGCCCTGGCACAGTTAGCCAAAAATCCAACTTAGGTTTGGCCAGTATGTGGCCACAATTTGGCATCTTAAAAAGCTGTACCCGAGCCTTGCATATGGGAAGAACCAGCAAGAATGCCTTCATAAGAAGCAGGATAATGGAGAGAAGATGCAGAGGAAGAGCTTGAATCTTTGATCAAAAACCCAAATGGACACTTACAGGACTGTCCCCAGGGGAAAGGGCCGTAGGATGCAAGTGGATCTTCAAAACTAAGCGTGACACAGAAGGGGAAATACAAAGAGACAAAGGCAGATTGGTTGCTCAAGGGTACTCTCCAAAGTATGGAGAAGACAATGATGAAACCTTCACATCTGTGGTGAGACAGACCACAATAAGAATCCTCTTGAGCAGGGGTGGCCAAACTGTGGCTTTCCAGATGTCATAGAATCATAGAATCACAGAATCATAGAGTTGGAAGGGACCTCCTGGGTCATCTAGTCCAACCCCCTGCACTAGGTAGGACACTCACATCCCTATCGCTCATCCACTGTAACCTGCCACCCCTTTGCCTTCACAGAATGTCCATGGACTACAATTCCCATGGGCCCCTGCCAGCATGGGGAACTGTAGTCGGTATACATCTGGACAGCCACAGTTTGGCCACCCCTGCTCTTGAGCATAGCAGCAGCAAGAAGGATGCATGTGGAGCCTGTGGACATAAAGACTGCTTTTCTACATGAAGAATGTTATTATGGAACAGCCACCAGGATTGGTTTAAGCCAAAGAAAACCAACTTGTCAGCAAACTTCAGAAGATCATCTTCTACGCGACGATAGCAGCAAGACTAGAATTGGCCAAGAAATGGAAAACGCAAGAATTAGCTTCGATAGAAGACTGGTTAAATAAATTAGCTGACTTTGCCAAGATGGCCAAACTGACACTGATAGTCAACGGAAGAACAGAAGAGGCCTTTCAAGAACAATGGGGCCCTTATCTGAATTACCTAAGAAAATAAGTCCAAAGGGGATTGAAACGGGGAATTAAGTGTATCAAATGAAGAGCATAATCTTTAATCTTGGAAAATAAAACAAAATTTTGCCAAAAGATCATCCATGGGCTGAAATAGGCGGCAAGATGCTGGAATGAGGAACGTCATCAGATGCTAACCAAGGAAGGATCTGAGTAAGACAAGGCAGAACACTACCTGGATTCAAGATAGGAAGACAACAAATGGACTTACACTTTGAAGCTATGAAGACAAGGGTGATGAAATAGTTCAATATCTGAATCAAGAAGTAGATGGGACACAATTAGGAAACAATCACAAAAAGAGCTGATCCATGTCAATATTTATTTTATTTATTTATTATTTCGATTTATTTCCCGCCACTCCCAAATGGCTCGTGGCGGGTTACAGTGTCTTAAAACCCTATTAAAACTCCCATTAAAAGACTTTAAAATGTCACAGCATGGCAGCACAATAATAAGATCCCCTTCCTACCTCCCTTCCTAAAAAAGGGGGGTGGTGGAGGAGAAGGAGGTCAACGGTGTTCAAGAAGAAGCCCGGGGGAGAGCAGTCGATGTACCCCAGCAGCCCCAGCCTCAACGATAGACCTGGCGGAAGAGCTCCGTCTTGCAGGCCCTGCGGAACGTTGAAAGGTGTGTGTTTCACATCCAAATCGGCAGGCTCTGGCTCACCGGTTTGAGCAGAAAAGTTTGAGCAAAAAAGAACATCCCACCAGCTGTTGTCCTATGTGGCTCTTTACTGGTGGAAGAAGAAGAAGAAGAAGAAGAAGAAGAAGAAGAAGAAGAAGAAGAAGAACTGCTATCTTGGAATAAAACTAGATCCAAAATAATATGGAAGCTGTTTTGTCAAGATGTTCAAGAAGATTCTCACCAGCCTGCATTCTTATTCCAAATAAACATTTCTGATGGTAGAGCTGGCTCTTTCAGGAAGTTTTAACATGCCATCTTTCCAACTCAGCCCAAACAGCTTTAGCAGTTGGCATTTCTGTGACTCTTAATACCTGTCTGTCTATTAAACCAGCGATAATAGCACTTCTTGCCTAATCATTCTTGGAGTTCTGAACCCTCTCTCAGCCCCGCCAATGATCTAGAACCACTGCAGGAGCCCAGTTCTGCATGTCTTTTGCACCCTCTGGTGGTCAATTTGATATCAAACCGGTTTATTTCCAGTTTGTTTCCCTGCAGTTTAAATCTGCAAGGAGATATACTGGAAAGAAAGCTGTTGGTTGTCAAACTGACCACTCGATAAAGCAAAAGGCATGAGGAACAGGGGGAGGTGGACCCAAAGAAGAAAAGACCGATAGTGAATAAAATGAGAATGTAGGAAATCCCTATGACTCAGCTCCTGCGAAGGGATTCTGTGCATACTGAATAGCCTCAGCCATGTCCTCTTCCTTTTGTGCTAAGGATCTCATTTGTGCGAGCTCAGGGCAGTGTGGTGGTCAGAGTGCCAGATTAGGATCTGGGAGAGCCAGATTTGAATCATCGTAGTGCTGTGGATGCTTGCAGGGTGAACCCGGGCCCATCACATACTTTCATACTAACCTACCTCACAGGGTTGATGTGAGGATAAAGCAGAGGTGAGGAGAAGGATGTAAGCCATTTGAAGTCCCCACTGGGGAGAAGGGTAGGCTCTAAGTGAGGTAAATAAATAATTAAGTGTCATTGTACAAACTGAGCTGCATAAATGGAACATTTCAATAGGATCCAGGCCTTACTCTTGCGGAGTGTAGGCTAGCTTTTGTCTCAAGTAGGGTTTCCAGCTACTAGGTGGGGTCTGGAGATCTCCCCAGAGTACAACTTTTTCTCTAGACTTCAGAGATCAGTCCCCTGGGGGAAATGGCTGCTTTGGTGGGTGCTAAGCAAGCAAATGAGCACATCAGCCTATGTACATATCAGTTATCTGATAGTCTGGTCTGGCCTAAAATCTATCTATCTGCAATCTACTAATCAGACTAGGCCCAACCCCTTTTTCCTCCCAGTACAGGCTTACATTTGCGTATCAATGGGCAAAACAGTTCCTACTGACACACCTTTGTAAATAACTGTCAGCTATACACATCTAAGAGCCTCTTGTGGTGCAGAGTGGTAATGCAGCCGTCTGAAAGCTTTGCCCATGAGGCTGGGAGTTCAGTCCCAGCAGCCGGCTCAAGGTTGACTCAGCCTTCCATCCTTCCGAGATCAGTAAAATAAGTACCCAGCTTGCTGGGGGATAAATGGTAATGACTGGGGAAGGCACTGGCAAATCACCCTCTATTGAGTCTGCCATGAAAACTCTAGAGGGCATCACCCCAAGGGTCAGACATGACTCGGTGCTTGCACAGGGGATACCTTACCTTACCTTATACACATGGGCAGGTAGACAGTGAAGAACACCTGGGCTGATTCTAGGGAGATGGTGAGATCTGAACCACCCCGCTGAGGATGTTTGGCACCCATAGAAGCCAAGGGCATCTTCCCTTTAGTGGTTTAACTAATTATTTATGAAGAAAACCACAATTATGTATGACAAAAACCACAATTAAAGAATGGGTGAGCCTGTATTAAAGCAGGCATGAGACTTCAAAATCAACAATCTCAATCCTCAAAGAAATCATTTGAGCGGGTTCCCAAAGGGCATCAAACGTTGCACATCTAAACATATCAATCGGACATGATTCGCTTGCTGGTTTTTAATTTCATTGACTTTGGCATCCACCTTTCTCTTTGGTCCCCAGGGAGAATGGATGTTGACATCTGTATTGCCTGCATATCCTGAAGCATTTCATGCAAATAAGTTGCCATTTTGGAGTCACATTAAAAAATAAACACTCGTGGCATTAAAAGAGAAATCCGTTTTCCATCATTTGTTTTCATTGCAGATGACGGATGCACAGCTGAACCAAAAAAAGCTCTCAAAAATAAACAACGGGGAAGCTAACAACCAACTCCACGTGGAGCTACACATTAAAAAGGACCTCCGCTGCTTCACCCACCAGTTCTTACATTAACCCTTCTGAGTTGTTAAATGGGAGATATCAAAAGAGCCTGCATTATGAATGGAATTGCAGACAAGAAGTGAACACAATGGGGCATGTTCGTCTATAATGTCCTGTCTCTAAAGATCTTGGTGATAAGCTACTTTTATCTATTCTATGAAAATTTCCAGGAAGAAAAAAAACCTGTCCTCCTAACAGGTAAATACCATCCTGTTACAGACAAGGTAGCTCAATTCTGCACAGGAGCAAAATCCATCCATTGGGGAAGTAGTTACGTTGTTAACATATTCAACTATGTTAAAGTTCCATATAGGGTTTTGCTATTTGAAAAGATATATGTATTTTTCCTTTTTTGTTTGACTGATTTTTTTGGGATCATAGTTGACTGTTTCATTCATTCATTCATTCATTCATTCATTCATTCATTCATTCATTCATTCATTCATTCATTTTGTTATATTTATATACTGCCCTCTCCTGAAGCTGAGGGCAGTTCACATGAAATGTAAAGAATTATACATTGAACTCAGTTTTGCCAATGAACTAGAACATAATAATGGTAACAACAGTAAGAGCTGTCCTCGTACAGCAGTTCTGTCCTGCTCCCTCAGCCCCACCTACCTTACAGGGAGAGGTAGGGTTTGTTGTGGGGAGAGGAAGGGAAAGCAATTGTAATTCGCTTTGAGAAACCTCTGGATAATGAAAACGAGGCATAAAACCAATCTCTTCTTCTAAATTGCGACATGAAACATCTTGTCTCCAGTAATTCCTTTCACAAGCCCAAAGGCCTTATCTCAAAATCGGCCACATGCTTCATTTTATTTTAGTAAAGGGCCTGGGTGGGCATTTCTGGGCTCTGAGATAAACTGCCGTAAATCTGCTTATTAACGGGGACAGGTATATAGCAGTGACTCGGGTTGAATCTCCTCACGGTCTCCTGGGACATGGAGGAAACATATTGTGCGCCTCTCGTATAAATTCCGGCCACTCTTGAACACCCACATGACTTCTCTTGCGTTGCTTGGCCTTCGGGAATCTGTGGGATTTTTCAAAGCTGCAGCATCTACGGAATGTGGCATGCTAAGTGGGGTCTATTCTTTCGCAAAGGTTCTCACATTCACAGGGTTCCCAGGAGATGGTGAGACATTCAGCTTCGTGCCTTTGGCAGGGCCGGTCACCTTGGACTTTCCCTCCTGGAGAGCCAATCGAGTGGGATGCCAATCCCACCCACATGGTTTACACAGATCTGTTAAATGACAGGCCAGACTCCCACCCCATTGGTACGTTTGTGGAAGCCTTTTATTCGGAAGAAGAGCAACAGAACCACGGGTTTCTTTTCTCCCTCTTGGGCCAACAATGCCTCTGAGGACTTGCCATGGGAGTGCCATGGGAACGGGGTTGGCCTTTGAAAGTCTGATAAAGATGCTTTCTAGCTGCAAAAAAAACAGATGGCGGACAATGAACGGACAAACAATATTTCACTCCAAGAGTGCCTGGGAGGCAGGAAAAGAACCCTATTTGTCTCGTTCTGTTTAAACAGGTCTTAATTATAGCCTGCCCCGAAGCCACAAGCTGGGCCTGTCAAGCCAACGTACTTCGGAGAATTATTTAGCGTAGCATCGCGGCACTGGCCCAAGAGGCCTCTAGCTCCTCTCTGAAATTCAGTTGTTTTAGTTACGCAATTCTGTGAAAATGTTGCCTTTTATCTGAAATTCAGTTTTTTAAAATAATCTAGCAATTGACACCTCTTATTCTCTTTTTGCCTTTTTAAAAAAGGCATTCTTCTTTGACTACCCTTTGAAGTCATTTCTAGAAGGGTAGTGGATTAGAACAGGGGTGTGTTGGCTCTAAACATCAACATGAATAAAGTTCATGCAGAGAAACTTGTGTAAAAAGTCTTCGTTCTTTTATGCTGAAAAACCTTGTGAAAGGACAGAGTTTCAGAAGTGGCTCTCTGTTTCGAATTCTTCTTCAGACAAGGTCTCCAATATGCAGCATAACAATTACAAACAAGACAGGAACAAATGCAAAAAGATGGGAAACCAAAAACAGGAAAGCAATACCCTCCAACTACCTAATATTATGTTGTTTGGAGGGAAGTGCTGTCCTCTTTTTGTATTTGTTCCTGTTTGCAATTGTTATACTGTATGTTTTAGACCAGGGGTAGTCAAACTGCGGCCCTCCAGATGTCCATGGACTACAATTCCCAGGAGCCCCTGCCAGCGTTCGCTGGCAGGGGCTCCTGGGAATTGTAGTCCATGGACATCTGGAGGGCCGCAGTTTGACTACCCCTGTTTTAGACCTTGTCTGAAGAAGAATTTGAAACAGAGAGCCACTCTTGAAACTCTGTCCTTTCACAAAGTTCTTCAGTATAAAAGAAAGAAGATATTTCACACACGTTTCTCTGCATGAATTTTATTCATGTTACGCAGGTTCTTGTTTTGGTTGCTTGTTCAAATGTGTTCTGAATCTTTTATTTTCGTTTAGATGGCTAAACTGTGGCTCTCCAGATGTCCATGGACTACAATCCCCATGAGTCCCTGCCCGCAACACATTGGCATGGGTTCATGGGAACTGCAGTCCATGGACATCTGGAGAGCCACAATTTGAGAAAACATTGCCATGGTGGCTTCTACTGCATGCCAAGGAGAACATCTGCTTAGCATGCAGAAGGTCTCAGGCTCAATCCCCAGCATCTCCAATTAAAAGAATCAGGGAATAAGTGATGTGAAGGATCTTTGCCTGGGACCTTGGAGATCCACTGGCAGGCTGAGTAGACAATACTGACCTTGAGGGACCAAGAGTCTGATTCAGTTTAAGGCAGCTTCATTTGTGTCCACGGAGCAAAATGCTGAAATTCTGCAGAACCTCCATTCCCCTCTTTGAATCAGGGGGTGTGGCTTACTGGCTGAACATCTGTTTGGTATGCAGAAGGTCCCAGGTTCAATCCCTGGCATTGTTAGTGGTCAGACCCCTCCTCACTTTGAGAGGGAGTGTTCCCACCAACGCCCTTGGTCAACATTCCCTGCACCTCGCTAGTATATTGCTCGGAAATCCCATCTCTGCCCTGGAAATGTCCAAATGTGTGTCAGTGTTGCCAAAGACTGACCAGCACTGTCCACCCTCCCCCAGGAACTCCAGCCAGATGCCATGCTTTCCAGGAGCCGCCTGGATTCCTCGAGTGACATCACAGGGTTGTTGTGAGGGTAAAATGAAAGAGAGTGATATAAGGTGTTTGGGGGTCCAAATCAAATCAAATCCTCTTTATTACGGCACTAGACCAGTAATCAAATTGCAAAATACATAAAAAGAATCATTGATAATTAAAATAGTATAAAATCTGAAACATTCCAGCTATAAGAATCAACATTATAATTGAAAACTCACAAGCATTATCTCAAGCAATTGAGACTATCTGTACCTAAGTTGCTCCGAATCCACCCAGCTCTCCCTTGTTTTGATCGCCCTCCAAGCAAATCTGGCCACAACAGAAGACTTGGGGGTCCTAACTGGGGACAAGGGCAGAAATATAAGCAAACTCTGGGAGGGAGGGAAGGCTTCAAGGAGGCATCCAAAAAGCCTCCAATGTTTTCAAACTTCTGAAGGGGTAGTCAAAGATCTTTTCTGAAGCCAAGAGTCCAAAACTATAGCCAAAGTTGTAATTCACCAGGAAGGGGCACTATATCTTCAGCAAGAAAAGAATACTTTTGTTGCATCCTTGACAAAGAGGACTTAATTATTGCCCAGCCACAAATCAAGTGACCGATCCTGTTGAGCTAACTTGCTTTCTACAGTCACAGCCTGTACTGATGATGATATTTAATGCCCAAAGAGAGAGAGTTCACCTGCATTCATTTGCTTCAGTTGCTGCCTTTTAACCACAGGTTAGCCTGACCTCTGGGTTAGGATAGGAAATGCCTGGGTATCTGAGGGGAGGGACCTCAGCAAGGAATAATGCTGTATGGTTCCTTTTCTTGATCTTGGTTATCTGGAGGTTAATAGTAAAAGCAGGAGAACACTCAGTACCACCTGGAGACTGGATATCCTACTGATCTTGTCAGAACTCAGAAGCTAAGCAGGGTCAGCCCTGGTTAATATTTGGATGGGAAAACACCAAGGCAGTCCAGGGTTGCTACCGAGAGCAATGGTAAACCACCCAGGCAGGGCAGGCATGCTTCTTCACCTGGTCCTTTCCTACCCTACCCCAGGACCTCCGTCTTTGAGGGGTTGCATATCAGGCGACTCTGCTTGATCTATCCCATCACATTGAACTGGTATGGAATTTCTAGCAGCTCTGGATGTGTGTAACGTCAACTAATAGGTAGAGATGAAAACAGCCAACACAGATGACTGGCAGGAGATTTTCCCCAAACAAACCATAATGGTGGGATTTGGCCTATGCTGACAAGGCTAGAGAGAGAAAGTCAGAGACAGAGATGCAAATGTTATTCTCTAAGGGGGGGGAACCCCATTTCCTGCAAACATGACTCAGAACTCTTGTTTCTTTTATTTTGCTCAAGGGCATTGCACAGATAGCAGTTTGAGGTTTGCATCATGGCTACAAAAGCCAACCATTTTCAAGAAAACATGTGACTTCCTAGAAAGACTTTTTGAACGTCTGCCGTCTTTGAAATGATTTTGTTTGTGTCACAGACGCGAATCACAGAAAGCAAATTTGTCTGTATAAATTTCCCCAGTACAAATAGCCTTTTATATAACAGAGCAACTCGGTGCAGAGTTACTCCAGTCTAGTCCCAAGAATCTGGGAGGGGGAAGCATGGAGGGGGAACATAATCCAGCTCTAGGTTAGGAAATACCTGGATATTTTGGGGGGATGAAGCCTGGGAAGGGGAGGGTTTGAGGAGGGGAGAGGCCTCAGCAGCATAGAGATACACTGGGCATAGAGTTTTGGCTCAAATACCAGAGTCATCCAGACATTACTGGTGTGATGACATCACTTCCTGTGTGATGCCAGCAACATGGCCTGGTCCTTCCTAGAATCATAGAGTCTAGGTCCTTCCTAAAATCCTAGAGTGGGAAGGGGCCATACAGGCCATCTAGTTCAACTCCCTGCTCAATGCAGCATCAGCCCAAAGCATCCAGGGTAAGTATCTGTCCAGCCGCTGCTTGAAGACTCCCAGCCATGGGGAGCTCACCACCTCCTTAGGCAGCCGATTCTGGTGCTGAACTACTGTGTAAATAATTTTTGCCTGACATCTAACCATTATTATTCAACACATAGTTTAAACCCATTCCTGCGGGTCCTCTCCTCTGTTACCAACAGGAGCCTTTCCCTGTGCTCCTCTGACAACCTTTCAAATACGTAAAGAGAGCAGTCCTGTCCCCTCTCAACCTCCTTTTCTCCAGGCTGAACCTTCCCAAGTCCCTCAGCCTTTCCTCACAGGGCTTGGTCCCCTAGCCCCGGATCATTCTCATCACTCTCCTCTGCACCCCATTGCTCACCGCCCTCCACTCTGATGAAATCCCATTGACCACCACTCTTTGGGTGCAGTTTCCAGCCAGTCCCCTATCCACCTAACCATTCTAAATATCAATCTACAGTCTTCCAGGTTGCCCATCGGAACATCATGGGGAACCTTGTCAAAAGCCTTACAGATAAACAACATTATGAGTTTCCATGATCTAGCAAGCCCATCACTCGGTCAAAGAAGCACACTAGGTTGGTCTTGCAGGACCTCTTGGAGACAAATCCATTCAGACCACCAAATTGCCCTTCAGATGTTTGCAAATTGCCCCCTTTAAAATCTGCTCCATTATCTTTTCTGCAACTGGGGTTAGACTCAGTGGCCTGTAGTTTCCCAGGTCATCTCTCCTCCCTTTTTTGAAGATTGGGATAACATTTGCTCTCCTCCAGTCTTCTGGCACCTCTCCAGAGGTCCTAAAGATGATGGACAAAGGTTACGTAAGCTCTCCTGAAAGGTCCTTGAGCATTCTCGGGTGCACACCATCCAGCCCAGGTGATTTAAACTCATCCGGTGCAGCCAGTTGCCTCTCAACAGCCTCTCTGTTCATGTCAACCCACCACTCAGACACTATACCTTGCCTACTACCATCCCTAGATGTGTCCATATTCTTCCTGGAAAACACAGAGGCAAAATAGGCACTGAGCCTTTCTGCTTTCTCTCTGTCCTCTGTCAGAATCTCTCCATCTTCACCCAACAGCGGGTCTATTGCTATCTTTCTCCTGCAAAGTCCCCTCACCAGCCAGCTGATCAGTGGCCGAGGGGCAGGACCTGGCAACAGGGAAACCCCCCCACACGCACACACACGCACACCAGCACCAGAAGTCTGGAAATCGTCTTTCTCCTGCGAAGTCTCCTCACCAGCCAGCTGATCAGTGGCAGAGGGGCAGGACCTGGCAACAGGGAACCCCCCCCACACACACACACATACACACACATGCACACCAGCACCAGAAGTCTGGAAATCGTCTTTCTCCTGCGAAGTCCCCTCACCAGCCAGCTGATCAGTGGCCGAGGGGCAGGACCTGGCAACAGGGAAACCCCCCCCCCACACACACACACACACACACGCACACCAGCACCAGAAGTCTGGAAATCGTCTTTCTCCTGCGAAGTCCCCTCACCAGCCAGCTGATCAGTGGCAGAGGGGCAGGACCTGGCAACAGGCCCCCCACGCCCACCTCCACCAGAGGTCTGGCAATCCTAACTCATTGGCACTCTATCCCAGGGAGGTCCCTGTCCTCCCCAGGCTCCATTCCCAAGGGCCAGTCAAAGGGTTAAACTGTTTGCTTAATCTTGTTACTAGTGGGACAGGCAGAGTGGGTCAAATGGTGTGTTTTCAAATGTAAATTTCCTAGCTGCCCGGCCATGGCCTGACTCTGGTTTGTCATGTACACAAGTTTGGCAGGAAAAGAAAGAATTTTACTTCCTCTCTTTGTTTGAGAAGAACTCTGCTTTAGGCAGAGAAGCAGATCCATCTTGAATCCCAGCCATGTAGTATTTTCTTGTTTTTAACTTCCAGTTCCCTTACCCTGTTTAGCTAGTAAAGTTTGTCTTTTTATATACAATAAATCTTCCTTGTCTGGTCTCGTTATTTATACAATAACTCTGCTAACTTTTACTACAGTAAGTCCGCAAAGGGAATAGATTTTTCCCAACGATTTTCAGGAGTTTCCCAAGCTGGAGCTGGCATCCACAGGTTTTATCCTTCCAGCTGTTTTCATGTCTCCTTCTCTTCTATTCAGTTGTTATTGTGACAAGTCTGTTTTGGGCAGTAGTCATTACTTCTGTGTTTTTAATGTTGAAGAAACAGCCCAACTTCTTGCTTTCTTCACTGATTCTTGTGATCAGCATGCAAATAACCAACACGTGTGGGAACTAATTTGAGTCCAGTCTTGTGTCTGGCAACTATCCCACACCCCACCCTCTCTCTCTCTCTCTACCTTAACATATAAGGCGTGAGGAAGTCTCCTTCGCTGTCTCTGAATTACAGATTCAAATGAGTAGCTGTGTTGGTCTGAAGTAGCACAATAAAATCAGAGTCCAGAAGCACCTTTAAGACCAACAAAGATTTATTCAAGGCATGAGCTTTCGAGTGCAAGCACTCTTCCTCAGACTAAGAACTCAAAATCTCACACCTTGAATAAATCTTTGTTGGTCTTAAAATCAGAGTCCAGTAGCACCTTTAAGACCAACAAAGATTTATTCAAGGCGTGAGTTTTCAAGTGCAAGCACTCTTCCTCAGACTAAGAACTCGAAAGCTCACACCTTGAATAAATCTTTGTTGGTCTTAAAATCAGAGTCCAGTAGCACCTTTAAGACCAACAATGATTTATTCAAGGCGTGAGCTTTCGAGTGCAAGCACTCTTCCTCAGACTAAGAACTCGAAATCCCACACCTTGAATAAATCTTTGTTGGTCTTAAAATCAGAGTCCAGTAGCACCTTTAAGACCAACAAAGATTTATTCAGGGTGTGAGCTTTCAAGTGCAAGCACTCTTCGTCAGATTATGATCTCCTTACATGACAGGGAATATATAGCAAAAATCAATTCTGTTACATCAGTAGACTGTGTCACAACCCAATACAGCCAATGATAATCCTTTGTCAAAACAGCCAATCAATCCCCTAGAATTCAGTGTACTTTACAAAGAAAAACCAAAATGCTGCTATTAGAGATCAAATGTATCACCTCCCCATATGTTGCTTGCTCCATACAACTGAGAGGCATTCCTCCCAGGGAATTGCTGGTCACTTCCCAAGGCCTGGGCGCCAAACTCAAAATTCCACTACAATGCCATATCTTACAGTCACATTTTCACAAATAAAATACATAGTGAGGAATATGAATACACAAGGTTAGCATGAATAGTGAGCAAGCAGTAGCTCTTAAAGGTGCTACTGGACTCTGATTTTACTGTCTCTGAAGAAGGGTGCTTACACAAGAAAGCTGACACCCAGAATTCAACTTTGTTGGTCTTACAGGTGCCCCTGGACTGAAATTTGTTCAGATGCTTCGGTTCAACGCTGGGACCCACCTGAATCAACCTACAGTGGAGCTCTGAGAGTTTGAAGGCAGAGGGGTTTTGTTGGCATCAGAGAGCACCACCTAGTGGACATTAGACACGCAGGTGAACGGCTCATTTGAAGGAGAAAAGGTGAGGAGTGTTGAACACTTGAGCAGGTGAGTCTTCCATCCTTAAAAAAAAAAAAAAAGCCTTGTTCACATTTTCTTCTGAGCCTGGACTGGATTTTACCAGCAGGCTCAAAAACATGCTCAGAGATTCCTTGCTCTTCCTAGAACTCCTACAGAAGAAGAGTTGGTTTTTATACCTGAAGGAGTCTCAAAGCAGCTTACAATCGCCTTCCCCTCTTCTCCCCACCACAGACACCCTATGAGGTAGATGGGGCGGAGAGAGCTCTGACAGGACTGCTCAGTGAGAACAGTACCATCAGGGCAGTGATGAGCCCAAGGTCACCCAGCTGGCTGCATGTGGAGGAGCGGGGAATCAAACCCAGCTCACCAGATTACAAGCCGCCGCTCTTAACCATGACACCCCATTAGCACGAAGAGACATCATCCTGGGTCACACCAGTGCAGTAGCTAATGAGTTCCACTCTGGGAGATTCCAGATTCAAATTCCCACTGTGTTGTGGAAAACTGCTTGGGTTGTCAGGCCTGGTTCGGAGACCAGGTAGTACAAGGGCAAGGGGCAGCCATCAGCAGAGGTGTGATGTCACTTCCAGGAAAACCCGGAAGTGACATCATGCCATCACTGATGGTGATTTTTTAAATTTTTTCTTTCTACCACCAGTCTCTAGAATGCTCTAGAACAGTGGTTCTCAACCTGGGGGTCGAACAACCCATTCATAGGGGTTGCAGCAGGGCAAGCAGCTTGGTCAGGGGAGCGCCATCCACACAACAGCCTTGTGGGGTAGATCAAGGTAGAGCGTTCATCTGTCTGGAAGAGCGGAAAAGAATGAGATCGGCATGGTGGGACAAGAGGCAGAACTGAACTGAGAAACCCCGGGGAAAAATCCAGTTTATATACAATCATGAGCAATGGATCTTCACGCCATTGGTCAGTTTCGGTTTAATTTCTGTGAAAGAACACTTGCATAATTTTATGGTTGGGGGTCACCACAATATGAGGAACTGTATTAATGGGTCACAGCATTAGGAAGGTTGAGAGCCACTGCTCTAGAAGCAAGTATAGGATGGTAAATAAAATCTGTTAGCAGCTGGTTGCTAAAAGGGGTGTGTCTGAAATGACATTAAAAATCCATTTGCAACCAGCCACAAAAGGTTGTCTGGAAGGGGCCAGTCTCACTTCCCTGCTAGGAATCTGTAGGAGTGCTAGGTTTACGCAAACCATTTAGGATCAAGCCAGAACAATCCTGGTCTTAGAGGACTAGAAACGGCTTTTAGTTAAATATTCTTATATCTCCTTTTCTAAGCTGAGTTATCAGCCCTGCAGCTTCAGCATTAATTAAAAGACCATTAAGTTAAAGGACACTGCAGACTATTTGTTGTTGCTCTACTATGAAAAATTCCCCAAGCTTCATTCCCAAATTTCCAGGGATTTCCCAATGTGGAGCATCAACCTTATGTCTGGTGTAAGGCAGCTTTGTGTATCGGTGATCCTACTGCCAGAGATGGAAAGGCTTGCGTGTGTAAAGTCATCATTAACAGAACGGGGTGGGTGGGGGGTGTTTTAGACCCCCTAACTTAAGCACCCATTCCTCGTAAGCTGAACCCTTTCTGAGAATTGAAACCGAAAGCAGTCGCAAACAAATTCGTCAGCGTTACTCATGCCAAAGGCTTTGGAAAGTCTTGCAGGGATTAAAATAACGGAATGCAAACTGGAAAGAATCTCTTTATGGAGCAGCTGCACAAGAAAGCTGTGGATCGTAACTACCGAACCATCCTTCCCTGATTTGCAGGAGGTGTTTTAAACCTTAAAATGCAAACCAACCCAAAACAGGGTGCTGTTTCCCACTGATCCTTTATGGGGCTGGCTCTAGCAAATCATGCCAACTGGGAGTGAAAGATTCTCTCTTCACAAGGATTCATAAAAATGCTTCCCAGACTTTCGGTTTCAAATGTGCTAGCACCGTAGGGTTGTCGTTACGGGTTGGGACATTCCCGGAGGGGTGTGGGTTGAGGCTGGGGAGGGTGGGACTTGGGGAGGGGAGGGGTCCTTAGAAGGGGATTAATAGCATAGGGTCCAAGGCCTTTTCTCCAGGAGAGCTCAGTGTAGCTTGAAGATCAGTTATAATACCCGGGGATCTCTGGAAGGTGGAAACCCTAAGAACCTTGAGGAAACCAGCTGGTGGTAGATTCAAGACAGAAGAGCTGCTTCCCACAAAGGATAGTTGACTTGTGGAACTTGCAGCCATGAGGCATGGCTTAGATGGTTTTAAAAGGGGTGGGACAGATTAATAGAGATTAGTCCATCCCTGATTGACAGTCAGGATAGCCAGAGGGGTTCTCTGAGTCAGAATGCTGGGAACAGCTGGTTGTCCTCAGTCCTGGCTTGTGGGTTTCCCTGCAGCACCTTGCTGGTCATTGTTGGAGTCAGGATGCTGAGCTACATGGATGATGTCTGGGCAAGAATAGCTCCTCTTATGTTTCAACAGAGTGTTTGGAGAAGATCAGATTCCCGGGTTCAGGCAACAGGTTTTTTGTGCATTCTTATTTTACTCAGAGGTAAGTCCCTGTTTCTTCAGGGAGGGAGTCTGTTCAGCACGTGTCTTGCTCCCTCTAGTGGGTCCTTTCACTATCACACAGGTTTATTTCCAGCAGATTTAAACTGCAGGTTTTTATTACGAACATATAACTGTGTGATATTTAATTGACCACTAGAGGGCAGGGGACACATGCAGAACAAGAAATAACCCAAAGAAAGAGGAACTTTTACGAAGGAAAACGAGAATGTGGAAAAGCCCGGAACTACTTCCGTAGCACCCATAGGGTTGCCATGGGGTTGCCATAGGGTGACCAAGCTGCAGCTCTCCAGATGCCCATGGACTACAATTACCATGAGCCCCTGCCAGTTGGTCATGTTAGCATGGGCTCGTGAAAATTGTAGCCCATGGACATCTGGAGAGCCACAGTCTGGCCAGCCGTACCATAGAGGTTGGGCTCCCACTAACCTCCATTGTCGACCACCGCGTGGGGAGAAAATTAAAATATATATCTATAGTTTTAGAGTAGAGTTTCTGGTGATTCTGAGAGCTACCCACCATCACTTCTGGTATGTGCCTGTAAATTATGTAGTGGCATCAGTGATGCTACAAATGTCACACACACCCAATCTCCCCGCCCCCAATTGTCCCTCTGGCTTCCAGGCCCACCCTATCAAGCCTAACTTCCTGCTGTCTTCAGATCAAGGCAAAAATTAGGAAGATCATAAAGGAATAAAAGAGTCACAGAAAGGTTGATGTAATTTCAAGTTTCACAGGTGAGGCGGGGCAATACCTCCGCCTGAGATAGATTTTAGGATTCCACGGGTGCAATCCTAAACATTTCTACTCAGAAGTAAGTCCCATTTTATTCAGTGGACATTTATCCAGGTAAATGTCCTCAGGGTTGTTTCCTACATTTCTTTCCTGCTCTTCTACCGGAATGCTCAGGGTGAGATACGCTTTAAAAACAAAGTCATAAGTATGCTGACTAAAATTCAACAGGCCAGCATAAAAACATTACAAAAGCTCTAGTTGTTGTTTTTTTTAAAGCAGTTCCACAAGAAGGTTCTGTAACTGGCAGAATGCCGGAAACCCCAGATCCAAACGAGGACCCAGTAAAAGCCTGCATTTCGCCTTAGGGCTGATCCTGCGTTGAGCAGGGGGTTGGACTAAATGACCCATGAGGTCCCTTCCAACTCTATGATTCTATGATTTTAACAGCTTCCTCAGCAGATCCCAACCAAAAACTTTTCAACTGCACAAGTACCTAGAAGCCTTTAGATAACATTTGTGTCCAATTATTATCTTTATGGTTTCATTGCAGAAAAAGTCAGGGTTTTGGTGGGGTTTCCTCAGTTCGGTTTTTGTCTCCTGTACCTTCAAGCTGGGGTCACAATCAAGAGCTGAATAACTCCCAGTGTCCCGGCCCCAGAACCCATGGATTTAACAGTACCAACTTCTAATTCATCCCAGTTCAGCTTGGTGTAGTGGTTAGGAGTGCCAACTTACAATCTGGTGAGCCGGGTTCAATTCTGCGCTCCCCCACATGCAACCAGCTGGGTGACCTTGGGCTCTCTCAGCCTCACCCACCCCACAGGGTGTCTGTTGTGGGGAGAGGAAAAGGAAGGTGATTGTAAGCCGCTTCAGGTTGAGAAAAGCGGCATAGAAGAACCAACTCTTCTTCTTCTTTGGTCCATCAAAGAGAGGAGAAGCAGCATCAACTGGGCCTAAACCAGGAGTCCCCTTTTTTCCCTCCAACTGTTTTTAGAGAGGTTGGATTGGTAGGGCCTTTGTCCAAGGAAGCCGTCATAGAATCATAGAAGGGAACTCCAGGGTCATCTAGTCCAACCCCGTGTAGAATACAGGAAATTCACAACTAGATTCACAAGCAGAGTACCGATAGGTGATCTGATTGGCTAGACAGAATTTGTTTTGATGTTGCTTTGGCAGTAGCTGCCAGTACAGCTCAAAAACCTCCAGTGTATGACTCAAGTTATCAGCAACTCTGATCCCGTCCTATCTCAGAAGCGAAGGACGGTCAGCCCTGGCTAGCACTTGGAAGGGAGACCTCCAAGGAAGTCCCGGGCCATGACCTGTAGACAGGCAATCTCAAACCACCTCCAAAGGTCTCTTGCCAGGCAGCCAGACAATCAGAGGCTCTCCTGGCTCTATGACACACAGGGCATACCTTAAATAAATAAACACACTATGACAGTAATGTTGTGGTTGGTGCCACCTGCTGCGGCTGCCCTCTCTTTGGCAGCCACCGTGCCGCGTCAGAATCCCGGATGTGCCTGCAGGCTCAGAAAGTCCGGGCATCTCTGACGGTTGTGCCAAGACCGATCTTTCTCAACCAGCAGGTACACCTCTGTGTACACGCCCACACATCTCAAAAACGAATTAACTCCCAACCATTCGGGAAGTCCTTCCGGGGCTGCCAAGAAACCCCAGAGTTTCACAAAACCCAGGTCGAGAAAGCCTGCTGTGGACCAAGCTCCCCTTCTTAGGAAACCCTCTGTTCTGAAACCCAAGCAGAATCACACCCTTCTATGCCCATTGACCGCAGTGAGCTGCAAAGGATGTACATCTGTTTGGAAAGAATGCCCTCCGCTCCTCTTAGCAGTGGTGGAATAAAGACGCAGGCGAAGGGCGAAAATGGCACCCAAGCCCAAAATGTTCTCCAGTTCCTGAGAAGCCAGCAGCTGCTGAGAAGGGTACGGAGAAGCTGGGTTCTTCAGCAGAAGGACAGCGACAGGGCAGAAATCTCCTAACCCTGCAGAGACAACCTCTTTAGCCGCCTGTTCCTGAAGAGGGTGAGTTTTTAACCTGATGCCGGAAATGGAAAAAAAATGGCCATTGTATAATGTTAATGCTTCACTAGAAGCAACAACCTGCTCTAACCTTTCGATTCCAGTAGATGGCACTGGTGTGTTTACTTTGGTGCCCCCCCCCAAAAAAAAACCCAGCTAACATCATATAATGATAGATCAGCCTGCCTGTAGCTGTAGAAAAGTGCCAAAGCCCAGGAGCACCTTAAAAGCTTAGAAAATTTGCAGCAGAGAATGCACTTCTGTGAGTCATAGAATCATAGAGTTGGAAGGGACCTCCTGAGTCATCTAGTCCAACCCTCTGCACTATGCAGGACACTCACATCCCAATTGCTGATCCACTGTAACCCGCCACCCCCTTGAACCTTCACAGAATCAGCCTCTCTGTCAGATAGCTATCCAGCCTCTGTTTCTTAATTTCCAAAGATGGAGAACCCACCACCTCCCGAGGAAGCCTGTTCCACTGAGAAACCGCTCTAACTGTCAGGAACTTCTTCCGGATGTTTAGATGGAATTTCTTTTGAATTAATTTCCTCCCATTGGTTCTGGTCAGTCCCTCCAGGGCAAGAGAGATCAACTCTGCTCCATCCTCTAAGTGGCAGCCTTTTAAATACTTGAAGATGCTTATCAGATCCCCTGCCCACTTCTTCAAGCCCAGATTCTGTTTGTCTTTATGCTGCTCCTGGGCTGTTGTTCTGTTCTATCGTACCATGAGCTCTAGAAATGTCCCTGTCGAAATGCTACATCTCTACGTATAACAGAATTTGCTGAAGCTAGAACGAGACACTTTTCTGTCTTTCCCGGCTAGGGATGCAGGTTCCATTTCAGCTGGCCACACACGCATCGTCTGATCACCGCCTCCACGGGAATTCCGGACACAACTGGGGTTCTCTTCCTTCCAGCGAATGCTGGCAGGGGCTCCTGGGAATTGTAGTCCATGGACATCTGGAGGGCCGCAGTTTGACTATCCCTGGCCCAGATCTTCTTCCAGGGCCCACGGCCATCAGCCTCCCCCTGCTTCCCCATTTGCCAAATCTCCATCATGCTCCCAAGCCCCTGGAGCATGGGCAGCGGGAGAGCCCATAAACAGGCAGAGTAAGGACCCCTGAGAGTCGTGTTCCATGGCCAATCTCCCAGGAAAAGGCAAACAAAGAGTTCCGGCTAGAAACGTAGACTTTTGATCAGAAGAGCACAAATAGCATCACAAGACGAAGGCAAGCACAGACGTAGAACAATGGGAGAAGCAAAATCCTCTCCCGCCTTTACTCAACAGTTTAATGCAGAATGGCTTTTATTGTCTAACGGTGGGGCAATTTGCAGTGGACCCCTCCAGGCGGAAAGAAGCAGCCATCACATGCTAGGGAGCCAGATGGCCCCACAGGATGGGAACGAAAAAGGAAGGGAGATGAGCAAGGCAACGTCAGGTCAGTTCCCTGCATGGAATTCTGGGACTTTGGTCAAGCAAATGACGGGAGGAGCCAGTGTCAACCTGACAGGAAGAAGGCCATGTTTGAGGAACTGGTAAGGTTGGCAACTCTGGATTGGTTCTTATACCTCGCTTACAATCCCCGAAGGAATCTCAAAGCAGTTTACAATCACCTTCCCTACTCTCCCCATAACAAACAACCAGTCAGGTAAGTGAGGCCGAGAGAGCCCTGAGAGAGACTGCTTTGTGAGAACACCACCATCAGGACTATGATGAGCCCAAGGTCACCCAGCTGGCTGCATGTAGAGGAGCGGGGAATCAAACCTGGCTCGCCAGATTAGAAGCCACCCCTCTTAACCATGACACCATGCTGATTCTTTCTGCCTCTTCAGTTTCCTCCCACCTCAGTTCCCTGCCTGTGAAAACCAGGTCAAGTTTGTAATGGAATGAGGTCCTGTCGCCTACCATATAGGTAGCAAAGCCAGCCCTGACCTAGGTGGCACAAGCTAGCCTGATCTCATTCAGTCAGGGAAGCTGAACAGTGTCAGCCCTGCTTAGTACTTGGATGGGAAACCACTAAGTCCACAGTGACCACCACTTCCACACCCCTCTTGCCCTGAAACCGCCACCAGGGGTCACCATCAGCCAACTGCAACCTGAGGGCACTTCCCACCACCCGACAGCAAAGTTTGAGTATCTCATAAATTGTTCAGCTTGTCACAGTAGGAAAGGACTGAAATCCTACAGGGTTGTTGTGAGGATAAAACAAAGGTGGTGAGGGTGGCGGTGTAAGCTGCTTTGGGGTTCCACTGGAGAGAAGAGCAGCATATAAATACAATTTTAAAAACAACCGCTATAGCCATAAGAATTTGCAAACAGGAGAACATACTCATGCTGGAGCAAAACAACCAGACGGTCCCTTTTGCTCCGCAGCCTGCGTAAACAAGGACTCTGCATGCAAGTCCCCACATGACAGAGAGGGTCAGGTGGACCAGACCTCCCCGCCTGGTTCTGCAAAAGCCATTGTCACGAATACGTTCTTCTGTGGCGCAAACTGGTGCCCTGTCTCTAGACTTTTCCGTAGCCTGGCACAGGACGGGGACACAATGGGATGCTGAACAATGACCTGGGACAGTTCATTAGCTGCTCTAAGCTGCCCGAGAGGCCACAGAAAGGAGGCTGGGCCAGGTTTCAGTTCACTTGTGCGTAGAATAGAGAAAAACAGTCTGAACCCGCTCCCATAATGGGAGCCGTCCCTTCCGATGCTGACTGAGGTAGTTTGAGAACAGGAGCTTACAGCCTTGGCTCTCCATGCCGTGTGAGCGTCTTTCGCCCTAATTATATTTCAAAAAAGAGACAGAGTACCTTGGGAGCGAATACACTGAATATATTAATACCACTTTGTGGAGGACTCATGACTGCCGCTGAGGAAAGAACTGAAAACGGAAAAAATCACCTAGACACCGTTTGGGCTGAGTCCAGGTGGAAATTATAATAAAGAGATACCAGAGACTCTTATAATTGAATATTATTTGATTAAGCCATTGGATAGATTCTTTTTCCCCTCTCTTGTTGAAGCTCTTTTGTCAGCTGAGGGCTCCTGCAGGAACGGATTACCATCTGTGTGTTGAATTTGAGGACCTCATTAGACATTTTCCCTCTTGAGTTGTTTCTCTTTTGGGGGGGCCTGAAAGTTAGGAGGAGAGAACAGAGGAGTTTCGATGCTGCCAGGAGCACAGATTCTCACATGCAGAATCTGACAACAGAAGGAAGTTATGCTTCTTGTATCCTCCTATTGATGAGCAAGCCATGACCTGGATAGTCACAGAATCACAGAATCATAGAGTTGGAAGGGGCCATACAAGCCATCTAGTCCAACCCCCTGCTCAACGCAAGATCAGCCCTAAGCATCCTAAATCATCCAAGAAAAGTGTGTATCCAACCTTTGCTTGAAGACTGCCAGTGAGGGGGAGCTCACCACCTCCTTAGGCAGCCTATTCCACTGCTGAACTACTCTGTGATTTTTTTTCCTGATTTGTTGTTGTTATGTGCGAAGTCGTGTCCGACCCATCGCAACCCCATGGACAATGATCCTCCAGGCCTTCCTGTCCTCTACCATTCCCCGGAGTCCATTTAAGTTTGCACCGACTGCTTCAGTGACTCCATCCAGCCACCTCATTCTCTGTCGTCCCCTTCTTCTTTTGCCCTCGATCGCTCCCAGCATTAGGCTCTTCTCCAGGGAGTCCTTCCTTCTCATGAGGTGGCCAAAGTATTTGAGTTTCATCTTCAGGATCTGGCCTTCTAAAGAGCAGTCAGGGTTGATCTCCTCTAGGACTGACCGGTTTGTTCGCCTTGCAGTCCAAGGGACTCGCAAGAGTCTTCTCCAGCACCAGAGTTCAAAAGCCTCAATTCTTTGACGCTCGGCCTTCCTTATGGTCCAACTTTCGCAGCCATACATTGCAACTGGGAAGACCATAGCCTTGACTAAACGCACTTTTGTTGGCAGGGTGATGTCTCTGCTTTTTAGGATGCTGTCTAGATTTGCCATAGCTTTCCTCCCCAGGAGCAAGCGTCTTTTAATTTCTTTGCTGCAGTCCCCATCTGCAGTGATCTTGGAGCCCAGGAAAATAAAATCTGTCACTATCTCCGTTTCTTCCCCATCTATTTGCCATGAATTGAGAGGGCCGAATGCCATGATCTTTGTTTTCTTGATGTTGAGTTTCAAGCCAACTTTTGCACTCTCCTCCTTCACCCGCATCAACAGGCTCTTTAGTTCCTCTTCACTTTCTGCCATTAGAGTGGTATCATCTGCATATCTGAGGTTGTTGATATTTCTCCCTGCAATCTTGATCCCAATTTGTGACTCCTCTAATCCTGCATTTCTCATGATGTGCTCTGCATACAAGTTAAATAGGCAAGGCGACAGTATACAGCCTTGCCGAACTCCTTTCTCAATTTTGAACCAGTCAGTGATTCCATGTTCAGTTCTCACTGTTGCTTCTTGACCTGCATATAAATTTCTCAAGAGACAAATAAGATGCTCTGGTATTCCCATCTCTTTAAGAACTTGCCACAATTTGTTGTGCTCCACACAATCAAAGGCTTTAGCATAGTCTATGAAGCAGAAGTAGACGTTCTTCTGGTACTCCCTAGCTTTCTCCATGATCCAGCGTATGTTGGCAATTTGATCTCTAGTTCCTCTGCCTCTTCGAAATCCTGCCTGTACTTCTGGAAGTTCTCGGTCCACATATTGCTGGAGCCTAGCTTGTAGGATTTTGAGCATAACTTTGCTAGCATGAGAAATTAGTGCAATGGTGCGGTAGTTTGAACATTCTTTGGCATTGCCCTTCTTTGGGATTGGAATGTAAACTGACCTTTTCCAATCCTGTGGCCATTGCTGAGTTTTCCAAATTTGCTGGCATATTGAGTGTAGCACTTTTACTGCATCGTCCTTTAAGATTTTGAATAGTTCAACTGGAATGCTGTCACCACCACTAGCTTTATTGTTGCTCAGACTTCCTAAGGCCCATTTGACTTCACATTCCAGGATGTCTGGCTCCAGGTCAGTAACTACCCCATTGTGGTCATCAGGGGTGTTAAGCTCGCTCTTGTATAGTTCTTCTGTATAATTTTGCCACCTTTGTTTAATCTCTTCTGCTTCTGTGAGGTCCCTACCATTTTGGTCCCTTATCATACCCATCTTTGCATGAAACGTTCTCTTCATATCTCCAATTTTCTTGAAAAGATCTCTGGTCCTCCCGATTCTATTGTTTTCTTCTATTTGTTTGCACTGTTCATTTAAGAAGGTATTCTTATCTCTTCTAGCTTTTCTCTGGAATTCTGCATTCAATTGGGTGTATCTTTCTCTTTCTCCCTTGCCTTTCACTTCCCTTCTCTCCTTAGCTATTTGTAAAGCTTCCTCAGACAGCCATTTTGATTTCTTGCATTTCTTTTTCTTTGGGATGGTTTTAGTTGCTACCTCTTGTACAATGTTGCGAACCTCAGTCCATAGTTCTTCAGGCACTCTGTCTATCAGATCTAATTCCTTAAATCTATTTGTCACCTCCACTGTGTATTCGTCGGGGATATGATTTAGTTCATACCTGAGTGGCCTAGTGCTTTTCCCTACTTTCTTCAATTTAAGCCTAAATTTTGCAACAAGAAGCTCATGATCTGAACCACAATCAGCTCCTGGTCTTGTTTTTATTGACTGGATAGAACTTTTCCATCTTTGGCTGCAGAGCACATAGTCAATCTGATTTCTGTGTTGACCGTCTGGTGATGTCCATGTGTAGAGTCGTCTCTTGGGTTGCTGGAAAAGAGTGTTTGCTATGACCATTGTATTCTCTTGACAAAATTCTACCAGCCTGTGCCCTGCTTCATTTTGTACTCCAAGGCCAAACTTGCCTGTTATCCCGGTTATCTTTTGGCTTCCTACTTTAGCATTCCAATCCCCCATGATGATAAGCACATCATTTTTGAGCGTTGCTTCTAGAAGGTGTTGTAGGGCTTCATAGAACTGATCAACTTCATCCTCTTCAGCAGCAGTGGTTGGGGCGTAGACCTGGATCACTGTGATGTTGAATGGTTTGCCTTGGATTCTAACTGAGATCATTCTGTCATTTTGGGGATTGTATCCCAAGACTGCTTTTCTTACTCTCTTACTGATTATGAAGGCTACTCCATTTCTTCTGCGAGATTCTTGTCCACAGTAGTATACCTGATGGTCATCTGAATTAAATTCACCCATTCCTGTCCATTTTAGTTCACTGATTCCTAAAATGTCAATGTTCAGTCTTGTCATTTCTTGTTTAACCACGTCCAGCTTGCCTTGATTCATGGATCTGACGTTCCAGGTTCCTATGGAATAAAAATCTTTACAGCATCGGACTGTCTTTTCGCCACCAGTTACTTCCACAACTGAGCGTCCTTTCGGCTTTGGCCCAGCCGCTTCATTCATTCTGGCGCTACTCGTACTAGCCGTCTGCTCATCCCCAGTAGCATATTGGACACCTTCCGACCTGAGGGGCTCATCTTCCGGCGTCATATCGTTATGCCTATTGGAACTGTCCATAGAGTTTTCATGGCAAAGATACTGGAGTGGTTTGCCATTGCCTTCTCCAGTGGATCACCTTTTGTCAGAGCTCTCAGCTATGACCTGTCCGTCTTGGGTGACCCTGCACGGTATAGCTCATAGCTTCACTGAACTACGCAAGCCCCCTTGCCACAACAAGGCAGCGATCCTTGAAGGGGGTTTTTCCTGATATCTAGCCTATATCTTTGTACTTGTAGTTTAAACCCATTACTGCGTATCTTCTCCTCTGCAGCCAACGGAAACAGCATCCTGCCCTCCTTGAAATGACAACCTTTCAAATACTTAAAGAGGGCTATCAGGTCCCCTCTCAACCTCCTCTTCTCCAGGCTGAACATTCCCAAGTCCCTCAACCTATCTTCATAGGGCTTGGTCCCTTGGCCCCAGATCATCTTCGTCGCTCTCCTCTGTACCCTTTCAATTTTATCTACGTCCTTCTTGAAGTGAGGCCTCCAGAACTGCACACAGTACTCCAGGTGTGGTCTGACCAGTGCCGTATACAATGGGACTATGACATCTTGTGATTTTGATGTGATGCCCATGTTGATACAGCCAAGAATGGCATTCTCAATATCGTCAGCTCTCAGAAGCTGAGCAGAGACAGCCCTGGTTGGTCAGAAGAGAGACCACCAAGGAAGGCCAGCATTGCTATGTAGAAGCAGGGATAAGTCAGGGGCATAAGTCAGGGGCAGCTTGATGCCCCCCCCCAAAAAAAAGAAGAAGAAAAAGAATTTACTTGCCAAAATGGAGGCCGGATACATCAAGAAAGTGAATGGATGTTTTGCAGTTTTTTAGCAGCAAGCGTGAAGTTACAGAGATCACACACACACACTTTTAAAAATGATGTAATGTTTATAGAAGACAAAGTTTTGCGTGGGAGAAGGAAAACCTCTGGCAGACAAAGAAGAATCATGGCCCGATTAAGCTCATTAACAACAAGTCCCCCCCCCATGGTCTCTAGTTTCCATATGAACCAGCGGTAATTAGAGGGTAGTTAAAATGATGGTAGAGCCTCTTGTGGCGCAGAGTGGTAAGGCAGCCGTCTGAAAACTTTGCCCATGAGGTTGGGAGTTCAATCCCAGCAGCCGGCTCAAGGTTGACTTAGCCTTCCATCCTTCCGAGGTCGGTAAAATGAGTACCCAGCTTGCTGGGGGGTAAACGGTAATGACTGGGGAAGGCACTGGCAAACCACCCCGTATTGAGTCTGCCATGAAAACGCTAGAGGGCGTCACCCCGAGGGTCAGACATGACTCGGTGCTTGCACAGGGGATACCTTTACCTTTACCTTTAAAATGATGGTGCCATCAGCTGGATGACAGTCCCTTGTAGGGGAAACATGAGCACCTTTGATCGGTCATTAGAGGTTCTTTGAGACACCAGGCCGGGTGCTGCCCTGGGAAGAGTCGCACATGCAAAGGATAAGGTAAACAAGAAGGTGGCGAAACATATAATGAGTGTCTGGAAACGGATGATGCAGGATTGCAAAGAGGTTTTTAACAGTCACAAAGCAGCTTTTGCCAGGGGAATGTGGAGGTGTCACTATGCTCTGGCTTTAGGGAACTAATTCTGTTTTACAGCGTAGCCCCACCCCTGTGCCTGCTTCCCAGCGCTCCCCGCACACACCTAGGAATCTGGAAATAACACTGGAATGTAGGATGGAATGTATAGCTTTAAGGGAGCTGGCTGTTTTCCCCACACGGCTTGTGTGGGAGGGCCTCACTCTGGCCTTGCATTTGGTATTGAAGTTAGGCATACCAGTTCTCCTGCTACAAGGGGATGGGGGTCTTCCTTTTGTATGCTCTGCCTGGGGGACCTGGAGTTGTTCCAGCAAATAACTGGATATCAATGCTTCAGGATGACTCTTTTGGTGTCCGGAGGGAATCCTAGAGCGTCATGCCGATGCGGTGGCATCATTACTGGTTATTTGCCGGAAGGGACATTACACAGGGACTAATGAAGAGTTAACGATTCCATAGTTATGAACTATTCTATAGAATTAAGGGTGAAACATGAGCACAATTTCAGATGGGGATGGGAAAGGTGTCACAACGCACAGAAGCGTTCAAAAACAACCATGTTGTTGTTGTTAGGTGCGAAGTCGTGTCCGACCCATTGCGACCCCATGGACAATGATCCTCCAGGCCTTCCTGTCCTCTACCATTCCCCAGAGTCCATTTAAGTTTGCACCCACTGCTTCAGTGACTCCATCCAGCCACCTCATTCTCTGTCGTCCCCTTCTTCTTTTGCCCTCGATCGCTCCCAGCATTAGGCTCTTCTCCTGGGAGTCCTTCCTTCTCATGAGGTAGCCAAAGTATTTGAGTTTCATCTTCAGGATCTGGCCTTCTAAGGAGCAGGCAGGGCTGATCTCCTCTAGGACAACCATAGAGAATCCTTTGTTTGGCAAAAACAAATGATCACATTTTCATTCATTCATTCATTCATTCATTCATTCATTCATTCATTCATTCATTCATTCTATATCTGTCCTGCCCCTCTCACTCACTCATCTCGGGGGCAGTGAAAAACACACATTCATCGTGTACAATAGAACCATTCCGCAGTAAAATCTATAAACTTTAAAATCATAATTAAAAACATTAAGAATTATCATAATTATTAGCATCCACAATACATTCCAGGGGTGTAATTGGTTGACGAAGGGGTCAGAAGACAGGAGGAATAGTGAACAAGGGATGGGAGGGAGGCCTGGTAGTTCTTGGAGGTCCCACAGAACATAGAACCCTAACTTACTCTGTAAATTGCCCTTTCCACCCACCCAAACCCAAGATCCAAAGCTGCTGAACAGGTTTTTCTGCCTGGCTGTGCCTGAGGCTGGGGTAGCCCCCTTCTCCCTCCCACCCACCCACCCAGAGTAAAAGAACACAGAACACAGTAAAAGAACACAGAACCCAACCAATCCCAAGAGAATTCATCCTGCTGGACTCCAACTAGCACCAACAGGACAACCATGTAAAAGGCAACTCAGCTGGCAAAGATTTGTATGTCTGGGGCCCCTCCTCTTCATACTCCCCACAGGCTTCTCAGTGGCCATTTTGGGAGGGGGTGGGTCGACCTGCCCAAACAAGGAGAAAACCACGCTGGGTAAATTTAAAAAATGGGGGGGGGAGGTTCTGGTCTTACCCTGGGGTTATGTGTAACCCTGGTTGGAAAATGCTGCACTAGAATCTGAAGGTCATTTTTAGTGCTGGGAGATCTTCATAGAATCATAGAGTTGGAAGGGGCCATACAGGCCATCTAGTCCAACCCCCTGCTTAACGCAGGATCAGCCCAAAGCATCCAAGAAAAGTGTGTATCCAACCTTTGCTTGAAGACTGCCAGTGAGGGGGAGCTCACCACCTCCTTAGGCAGCCTATTCCACTGCTGAACTACTCTGACTGTGAACATTTTTTTCCTGATATCTAGCCTACATCGTTGTACTTGTGGTTTAAACCCATTACTGCGTGTCCTCTCCTCTGCAGCCAACGGGAACAGCATCCTGCCCTCCTCCACGTGACAACCTTTCAAATACTTAAAGAGGGCTATCATGTCCCCTCTCCACCTCCTTTTCTCCAGGCTGAACATTCCCAAGTCCCTCAACCTATCTTCATAGGGCTTGGTCCCTTGGCCCAACATGCAGGGCAGCAACCCTACCACTAAACCTTATTATACGAATTTCTTACAAAGCTTAGAGCCGAAAGACCCTGCCACTCGAAGTCCATGTTTATTTTAGATTTCTGTTTTGCTTTTTTTTTATGTCATTTTTGCAAGTAACAGGGCAATTTGAAGTCTCGTCCCCATTTTCTTTTCGTTTAAAAAAAAAGAATCTAAACACAACAATGGAAATGATTCTCCCTTCTTGTGCTTTGCTGGTTCATTTGCTAGCGCACAATGCATTCATTGTAAGGGGAGAAGTGACAGAGGAAAGGAATTACCGATTCAGGACTGATTTCCCCATTCCAGGCCCTGGCAGGGACAAAGGGCTCTTTGACACGAGCTTTTCCCCAAACATCCGCCGAAAAGAGACACGGCTTTCTGTCCAAGCGGGAACCCAAGAAAAGGAGGAGAGCAAATGCCAGGCCCGAGGATGGCCCATGGTTTCCTGCCCCAGTAAGCAAGATTTTATAAATGATGTCTCATAATCATCCTTCTCCTTGTCAACACAGGTGCAAGGAAATGGTGCATCGTGTCATACAGGGCACTGTCATTTCGAGGTAAGGTCACTGTGAGACAATATCGGACCCACAACAGGACAAGCGCAGCCATCCAAGACCAGTTGCTGATCATCCGTTCCCTGCTAGGAAAAAAAACAGTGCCACCAGTTCTCTTCCTGTCTAGCACAGCCAATAGCTGCTGGGGAGGGGAAAGAATTCGGCCAAATTCCGCACACACAGGATAATGCACTTTCAGTGTGCTTTTGCAGCTGGATTTTCCTGTGCAGAACAGGAAAATCTACTTCGAAAGTGCATTGAAAGCACATTATCTAGCCTGTGCAGAATGGGTCCTAGGTTGCCCAATGGCTAGTAGTCATGAGAGTGAGGGGTAAAACTTGGATGTTCAAAGGCAGCATCCTTGATCCAGAGGTTGGGTACGCCAACAGAAGATCTACAGGGCTGGGCCTGTACAGCTGCCAACCTCAAGGTGGGGCCTGGAGATCTGGAATTACGATGATCTCCAGTCAGCAGAGATCAGTTCCCCTGGAGACAATGGCTGCCATGGAAGGTGGATTTCATGGCATTATACACTGCCAATATGTATCCTCCTCTCCCGGATGGTATCCACCGAGGGTGGCTAAATCGTGATTCTCCAGATGGCCATCAACTACAATTAGCCCCTGTAAGCTAGCAGGGGCTCATAGTAACTGTAGTCCATGAACATCTGGAGAGCCACAGTCCTGGCAGACGCAATGGTTCTCCTTCCTCACTTTTATCCTCTTCACAAAACTCTGAGCAAAGGCTCAGGAGAGAATGACCATCTTAGGTGGGTTACTTGGTGGATTACATAACAGTGCAGTGATCTGAACCCAGGTTTCTAGGGATGCCAGCCTCCAGGTGGAACTTGGGGACCCCCTGGGACTGCAGCTCATCTCCAGACTAGAGCTCCCTGGAGAAGATGTTGCTCTGGAGGAGGGACTCTATGGCATGGTTCCCCATGGAATTCCCTGTCCTCCCCAGGCTCCACCCCCAAATCTCCAGGAGTCTCCCAACCTGGATCTAGCAACCCAACTCCACCCATTCCCCCATAGTGGCCAGGGTGGACCTGCCAACCCCATTGAGGTTTCAGAGATCCGAGTTCAACACTCTAACCATCATGGGTTCCACATTTTGAGAAGCCCTGGGCAGATTTTGCCCCCCCCCAACACCCATCATGCCCTGTCTCTCGTGCCTCCTTTCCCACCCACCCTCAACCCCTCACAAACCCTCTTTCCACCAGTGCCCACACCACCTACATCCCCACTTCCTGAAGACGCTGGGCCATGCATATATCCAGGAGCCCAGACAGCAGATGGAGACTGCAGGCCAGCAGCTGGGGAAGGGGCAGGTGGGCAGCGGGGGAGAGGCTTAAAGGCCCCAGCAAGCCTCCCCACATCAGGGTACACTGGAGCCAGCCCTGACTCTAACCACTACACTACCCTGGCCAGGATGGTGCAGTGATTAAGAGGGGCAGGTTTGATTGGCGGAATATAAGAGGAAAGGCTGTTCAGCAGAAATAAGGGACCAAAGCCATGGAGGGAGCCGGCCTGGTGGAGTGGTTAAGAGTAATGGCCAGGTCTGATTCCCCGCTCTTCCACATGCAGCCGTAGGTGACCTTGGGCTCACCACAGCACTGATAAAGCTGTTCTGACTGAGCAGGAATATCAGGGCTCTCTCAGCCTCACCTCCCTCACACGGTGCCTGTTGTGGGGAATGGAAAGGGAAGGTGATAGTAAGTGGCATATAAGAACCAACTCTTCTTCTTCTTCAGTAATATCAGGGCATTCTCAGCCTCACCCACCTCACAGGGTGTTCTGGGGAGAGGAAAGGGAAGAGGATTGTAAGCGGCATATAAGAACCAACTCCTTCTTCTTCTTCTTCTTCTTCTTCTTCTTCTTCTTCTTCTTCAGTAATATCGGGGCTCTCTCAGCCTCACCTCCATCACAGGGTGTCTGTTGTGGGGAGAGGAGAGGGAAGGCGACTGTAAGCCACTTTGAGACTCCTTCTGGTAGAGAAAAGCGGCATATAAGAACCAACTCTTCTTCTTCTTCTTCTTCTTCTTCTTCCTGAACTAACTCTCAAACCTCCAATGCTTCCAGTGAGGCTCACCCCGCACGCTGCCTCAAGGCTTATTTTAGTCTCATAGTGCCGTTTGCATGTAGGCAACACCCCCCCCCTCCCCAAACCCTGACATTCTGAACTGAGGTTTCTTGTAAGGAGCCAACTGAATGGATTAGATCTGTTTGCCTGCATCTTCCCCCTTCCCGGTAATGAACAAACCGACATTCTGCTCTTCTGCAGGCTCGCCATTAACAATTTTCACCGGGATCCCTCTGGCATCCACTGAGTCAGCCGTTCCCGTGACAGTCCCATTCACATAAAAACTAAATTAGATGTCAAATTGGCGAGCTGGTAATGATTAAACTTTAAAAAAAAGAAAAGAAAACAAGCAGCAAGGCAAACCGGAGGGAGGGAGGGAGGGAGGGAGGGGAGGGGGGCTAATTTGGATGGGCTGCCGGAGGCTTATACCTTTTGCTCAATGAACACTTGAGTTATTTTTATGAAACGCTGACCTAGATTCTCCGCCTGAATGGAAGCGTCCCCCTGCAGTTCGGAAAAGTCAGAAATCCACATGTTGCCTGCGAGCTTTTAAAAGGCAGAATGAAAAAAATGAGTCTCAGCTAGGAAGCCAAGCAGCCATCGAATAGATTTCGCAACACGCTCATGAAATGAAACACGTCTTTAACTCGACGTCTGCCTGCCCTGGGGCTGAAAAGGACTTTCGCTAGAAATTGTGCCCATAACCGGATCCAATTGTGCTGTTGATGAGCAATAAACAGGGGGGAATGAGCTATAAGCAGGGGGAAGGCCTTGGTGGTACAGGGTAGGTATTGATTGCTGGTGGGTAGGTCTACAAAGAGCCCTGCCGGATCAGGCCGGTGGCCCGTCTAGCTCGTCCTTCCACCACTGGACCAGGCCAAATGGCCTATCTACTCCATCATCCTGTTTTCATCGTGCAGCAGCTAACTTGTCACCCCGCAGAGCCAATGAACAGGTCACACGGGTGCCAACATGCCTGGAGAAAAATGTCCTGACCTTTTAATAGGAGGTCAATGGAATGTTATTCACCTCCATGCCTTAAGAAGCTAATTCTGCCCATTTCTACACATTTTCTACTAAAGGGAAAGGACTTTACCCCCCTTCCAGGCCTGTTGGAAAATCCTGACAGGATACAGAAGCCCAGATATCGACTCCTAGTTCTGATATTCAGAGGTCAGCTGCCTTTAGATGTGGAGGTTCCCTTTGGTTACAAGGACTAGAAGCCCCTGACCTACACATGCCTGTCCTCCATAGCCTTGCCAGGCAACCAGTGGAAGGGTTGCGGGAAAAGAAAAAAGGGTCCATGATGTCGTCTGTACCATGTCATGCTGGTTATGACCTTTAAGGCCCTATGCGGTCTGGGGCCTGCGTATCTGAGAGACCACATCTCCAAGTATGACCCCTGAAGAGCCCTTTGCTCAGCAAATGCCAACTTGCTAATGGTCTCCAGCCCCAAGGAAATGCAGCTGGCCTCAACAAGAGCCAGGGCTCTTTGGGAGATGTAGTCTGGAGATGAGCTGTGATTCCAGGGGATCTCCAGGTCCCACCAGGAGGCTGGCATCAGAAGAAGAAGAAGAAGAAGAAGAAGAAGAAGAAGAAGAAGAAGAAGAAGAAGAAGAAGAAGAAGAAGAGTTGGTTCTTATATGCCACTTTTCTCTACATAAAGGAGTCTCAAAGCGGCTTACATTCACCTTCCCTTTCCTCTCCCCACAACAGACACCCTTTGAGATAGGTGAGGCTAAGAGAGCCCTGATATTACTGCTCGCTTTATCAGAGCCCAACATCACCCAGCTGGTTGCATGTGGAGGAAGAGTGGGGAATCAAACCCGGCTTGCCAGATTAGAAGTCTGCGTTCCTAACCACTACACCAAACTAGCTCTCTACACCTAGCTGAGAGCTACTACACTTGGACACAGTGCAAGGACTGCACAGTCTGCACATGGATTCCTTTCTTCTCAGTTTTTCCCTTGCCCCAGCAGCCATTTCTGACCCTGGGAGAATATATTCTCAGGTCTTACTAGGATTGCCAACCTCCTGGTAGTGCCTGGAGACCTTCCACAGTTACAGGTGAGCACCATATCACACAGATAATTACCCCTGAGGAGAATCGCTGCTTTGCCTGGTGGGCTTCATAACAGCTGAAACGAATGCTTTCTTGCTTTGCTCAGGCAAGTTGCTGCACACTCAAAAACAGAACTTCTTATTTAAGAAGCATTTTATTTTATTATTGATGCCCAGCACGCTGTAAACATGTTACTTCTCTCAAGCTAACCTCCCCCATAAGGCTGTTGTGGGGATAACACCGAGGAAAGAAAAATCACGGATGCAGCTCGGAGATCCTTGCAGAAAGGATGGGATGAAAATATATGGGGAAACTACATTGTAAAGGAGATCGCTTTCTTTCTTTCCTGAAATACTTCCTGGAGAGCTGTCCAAGTTAGAGAATAATTTATTTACGTGTTGTTGACATTAAAACAAAACAAAACATGTTGAGTATCGGGTTCCCAACTCTTACCCTATGATTTCCCCTTGCATAATCAAATAAAAGTCTGGCTCCAAAGCTACCGAGACGTCTCTCTTCTAATCAGAAGAGGCTCCAAAGAGCAGAGACAAACCCAAGGGAAGGCCAGGCAGCCAGGAATTCAAAGGCAGGGAGAGAAGAAGAGTAGGAGGCGAAAGTTCAAGGGATCGGCTCATCAGAGAAGGACAAGTAAACACACCCACAGGTCCATTGCCAGCCAGAGGACACAGAGCCTAGGAGAAGCCACCCACTCACCCAAGAGCCAGGGAGAGACAGTATGAAGAGGAAAGAAGAAAGGAATCCAGAGTGCAGGCTGGAAGTCAGGACACTTTCAAAATGAAGCACTTTTTGCGGATCGGTTTCAGGAGTGTTGCAGATTGTCAACGACGTTGTGCATAACGGCAAAACTGTAGCGATTTCAATTAGTAACCATTGTGCTATTTTGGACGAATGCGGAACGGCCCTGGGCCACATCCTGTTGACAAAGCAACAAGTCTGCAATTCTCCTATGGAAGGTACACTTTCCAGATCCCCCCTGGCCACTGTCAGGATTTTGGGGGAGAGAGTTATCAGATCCACATTGGGAAACTCCTGGAGGCTTCGCTTGGAACTCGGGGGGATACAGTGCCATAGAGTTTATCCTCCAAAGAAGGGGTGGCCAAACTTGGGTGAGCTCATGGTAATTGAAGTCCATGGACAGCTGGAAAGCCACAGTTTGGCCACCCTGCTCCAAAGCTACCATATTCTCCAGGGTAACTGAGCCTGGAAGTCTAGAGATCTGTAATTCCAGGGGATCCCCAGGTCCCACCTGGAGGCTGGCATCCCTAAGCTCTTGTAACATTTCCAGATGCATGGTGTCAACCAGCAGGATATTGGCAGAAGTAGATACTTACTGTGGGAGGAGCTATTAGGCTTGACAACCTCCAGGGGGTAGGTGGAGCTGTCTCTCTATTACAGCTGATCTCCAGACATCAGAGATCAGTTCATCTGGAGAAAACGGCCACTTTGGAGGTTGGACTCTATGGTATTATGCCCCAAACTCTGCCCTCTTGGGGCTCCACTTTCAAAATGTCCAGGCATTTCCCAACCCGGAGCTGGCAACCCTAGCGGTGATCTTTGTAGCTCGTGATTACATCACTTCCTGAAATGCTGGCATCGCCTCATGGCTGTGCTCTAGCACCCACCCAAAACTCCATGGAGTGTTCCCCAGTGCAATACCAGCACTTCTGAGCCATAGCAGAAATGACATCATCATTCTGTGACAAAGATGGCTGCCGCCACACCTAGCCTGCTTCCACCCACTGCCCAGATGAGCATTGGTGGACCCGGGCAGCAATGACTAGAAGTCTGCTCATCTTTAGCAGGCGCCTGGTAAGCCGACATTTCTGGGCCTGCAGCTTTCAGTCATCCAGAAAAGGAAACCTGCCATCAGGAAGCTTTGATGCAGAACTCCCTTGGGCTCTTTCATAACTAAGTCATCTGTGCCAATACCTGCAACAAGGCAAATAGCACCTGTGGGCCATTTCAGATTGGAAAGACGGCACAATGTGAGGCAGAAGCCATTTCCCCTCACACACCATGGTCCAAACCAGGGCCCTTTGCACTTCAGAGGTGAATTCCCAGTGGGGAACTTGAAGGTGGCATCTGACCCAAAATCCCCTTGGAGATGCTGCATGGAGCGGAGTTAGACCTTAAGAGGAGTAGCTGAACTGGGCTTCCAAACTGCCTGGGCCTAGCAGAAAACTGATTGCCATAGCCCCAGCCTCTTGCACTAAAGGAACTGAAGTGCCATCACACTCTCACCAAATCCCACCCTAGCCTGGCACTGCCCCCAAATTCTCCAGGATTTGCAGAGGAGGGTTTCCAGGCCACAGCATGGTAGGCCAAGGAGGGAGGGTTGAAGGAAAAAGCACCAGCATTACAGCACGATCTCATTTCGGGGCTAATGATAGACTTTCCACTAAATCCTAGAGTGGTATGTTTCAGGTGGGTAGCCATGTTGGTCTGCAGTGGAAAAGCAAGATTCAAGTCCAGGAGCACCTGAAAGATGAATGAAACTTCTGAGGCTTAAGATAATGAGAGTTCAACTTGCCTTGGTTGGATACCGAGACTCTCGAAAGCTTATACCCAGAAATCTTATTGGTATTTATGGTGTTACTGGATTTGACTCTTGCTCTTCTAGAGTGGAGTGACATCACTTCTGGGTTTGCCCAGAAATGACATCATGCCGTTGTGCTGACCATGCCCTCCCAGGGTTTCTCTATGGTGATAAAGTTGAGAAACACTGAGTTAGAGTCAGGTATCTCAACTATGTTTGAGGCCTTTCCTTCTCTTTAAAATGCTTCATCGTGCTTGAGGTCATTTCCGCATATCATTCAAAATAGCAACGCGTATTCTGATCCCAATCATGCAATATTATCTCGCGCCTCCTGTCCCCTCCGCACCTTCATGCTGTCACGTCATTTTCAGCCACCATCGCGAGCATCTTCCCCTCCTCGGCAATGCACCTCTCATCGGCCTGTCAATCACTCTAGCCGACCAATCCCATCCAGGCATATCCAGTTGGTAGTTCCGGCAATGTCCAATTTTTAAAAAAATTATGACTTATTCGTTGCTATGTATATATATTGCAACATATACGCATAGCAATATTCACATAGAAAGCAATGTGTGGCAATGCACAATCGTTGCCACGCAAGACAAAGAACAAAAAATACAACAGGGCGAGGGAGGCAGATTCTTGCTGCCCCTGTCCCTTCCACCACTCTCCCCTGCACACACATACACACTCCCCTGCAAGGCCTTACCACCACCGCCTCCCACACACACACACACGTACGCACACACCTACCCACGAAGCCTCACCACCACTACACAAGGTACTTATAAGGAACTCAGGGAGGGGGAGGGAAGAGACTTGTTAAATGATGGGAGGATCTGCCTCCTTTGTTGGGCAGGGAAAAGTGGGGGGAAAGGGCAGGAGTGAGGGCAGGACAAGGCTACAGTGCGTTTCCCCCACCATACCTTCCTTCTGCTGCTTGAAGGCTGGTTGTATGCTGGTGGATTGTGCATTTTAGGATGGTGAATTCACTTTTTAGGATTCACTGAGTCGCCAATTAAAAGGGAGGACTTCGCGAGCCAGCTGCTGGCCAGCCTCTAGAGGTGGGCGACGTCATGTGAAGGGGGCGCAATATGCCGCTTGCCTCCAGGGGCTCTCCAGCTACATTTTCAAGGTGTGGAAATGCCCTGAGTTTTTCAGGAGGGGATGTGAAAAAACTATCAATGAATAGTCTTCTGTTCTGGTTCCATGTTCAGCTTCGCCTTGGCTCTGAACACGCTGCTCTTTGGAAGGCTGTGGCAGTATTTTCGCCCGTTCATACACCACAGTGGGTATACAATCGCCTGCTCCGGCAGCCGTGCTCCACAAAGACAGCCTGTTCCACTGTCTCCTTGATAGGGGAGCTGTTTTTCTGATAGTTTTTCAGCCAGGCAAGAAGGCAGAAGAGAGCAGCCATTAGTTTCAGAAAGCACAATCCAAGAAAGAAACCCGTATCCTTGCAAGTTTCTGGGCTGCTTGGGGTTAGCAGTGTAGTCCCGAGGAGACTTCCCTGGAAGTAAGGCCCCCTGCATAGGCCTTCTTTGGACAGCACTGGAATGTTGCAAATGTTAATTGTCAGTTCAACTGAAATAATAAGTCAAGTTCAGGGGCTATTCCTTACATGTTGGATAATGCATTTTCAATGCACTTTGGAAGTAGATTATCTTGTTCCGCACAGGAAATTACAGCTGCAAAAGCACATTTAATGTGCATTATCCAGCATGTGCGGAATAGGCCCTGGTGTCCAGTTGGAATCAAAAATGGAAGAGGAAGCAAGACAGATGGCCTTTTCTCCTATGAATGTGTGGCAGCATTTATTTGTATGTCCAGTCACCGCTAACATGACGACCCTGTAGGGCAGGGGTGGCCAAACTATAGCTCTCCAGATATCTATGGACTACATTTCCCATGAACCTCTTCCAGTGCTAAAGAGCCACAGTTTGGTCGCCCCTTCTGTAGGGGACCACGGCTTATACCAACACTTTTAGTGGCACCCACCCCATATTTTTTGAAAGTGGGTGGAACCAGGTATATCTTTTGCCTGGCAGAGCTTCTAGCTGGCTGTTGGAGAGTCGATAAGCTATTCAATTTTTTTTTTATGTTGCTTTGGCAGCAGTTGCCACCAATCTTCACTGGGTGATCAAAGGAAAGCTGCAACAGCCATTTTTTGCCTCGCTGGGCCTCCTGTGGCAACCATTTTGGGCCATGCCCACCACCCCATGTCAGAATTACAATGGTGCCTGAAGGCTCAAAAAGACTGGGGTCTCTGCTGTAGGGTTTTCAAGGCCATACCTGGGTGGTTTGCCATTGCCTATCTCTGACTGGTGACCACAGATTTCCTTGGTGGACTTCCATCCAATGACTAAGTAGGACTGACCTTGCTTAGCTTCTAATCTCTGATGAGATCAGGCTAGCCTGGACCCTCCAGGTCAGAGCGATCTGGTACCATGTGATATTATTATTATTGTTGTTGTTGTTGTTGTTGTTATATTTGTTACCCGCCACTCCCAAGTATGCTTGTGGTGGGTTACAGATGTCCATAAAACTCCCATTAAAAACCCATTAAAATGGACAAGAAATACCGATACAGAAACTGACAACCCAGCAACATGGCGGAAACCCCCTCCCCATCCCCAGTTCCTACTACTACCTCCAGAGGAAGGAAGCAGGAGAAACAAGATACCCAGAAGTTGTAGCTAGACACCAGGGGGGCCCATTGATCTTTCCCCCACTGCCCCAGCCTCACCGTAGACCTAGCGGAAGAGCTCCGTTTTGCAGGCCCTGCGGAACACTGAAAGGTCCAGGAGGGCCTGCAGTTCATCCGGGAACTCATTCCACCAGGTCGGGGCCAGGACCAAAAAATCCCTGGCCCTGGTTGAGGCCAGGCGTGCTTTTTGGGGGCCGGGAAATTTGTCAACCTCCACATGGGGTTTAAGAGCCTCTTGTGGCACAGAGTGGTAAGGCAGCCATCTGAAAGCTTTGCCCATGAGGCTGGGAGTTCAATCCCAGCAGCCGGCTCAAGGTTGACTCAGCCTTCCATCCTTCCGAGGTCGGTCAAATGAGTACCCAGCTTGCTGGGGGGTAAATGGTAATGACTGGGGAAGGCACTGGCAAACCACCCCGTACTGAGTCTGCCATGAAAACACTGGAGGGCGTCACCCCAAGGGTCAGACATGACCCGGTGCTTGCACAGGGGATACCTTTACCTTTACCTTTACATAGGGTTTGGTGGTCTCCCAGCAATCTACAGACAACTGATTATAGTTGCCCAGGAAAAAATAGTGGTTTTATATGACTTTATACCACACTGAAGTTCCATCCCTCCTCAAACCTCACATTCCTCCAAATCCCCAGGAATTTCCCATCATGGAGCTAGCAGACCTGTATGAAGTGCTAGGAGAGCAGCTGTCACTCAGAGCAGGCAATACTGACCTTGGCAGACCAGCTTCTGGCTCAGTATAAAGTGTAATTTCATCTATTCATTAAAACTTCAGTCCACAACGAATTGTTACATCCATCCTTCCTTCTTCGATTCTTAATTTTATTTATTTATTGGATTTATATAATCGCCCCTCCCGGATACCAGCTCAGGGCAGCATACAACATATCATTACATTAAAACATTAATCAATGAACAGTTAAAACAGTTAATAATTACATTATAAAATACATAGGATTCCAGGAGTACTCAAAAGCTTACCTGCAGGTATTGCATTATATGCTTTAGGATGCTTTGGGCTGATCCTGCATTGAGCAGGGGGTTGGACTAGATGGCCTGTATGGCCCCTTCCAACTCTATGATTCTATGACTACATTCCATTTGTGGGAAGGGGCCAGTTTGATGATGTTCTATGACTCGATGGCCCCAACCAAATGCTTGGTGGAAGAGCTCCATTTTACAGGCCTTTTGGAACTGCAGAAGCTCCTGAAGGGCCCAGAGGCTGGGGCCAGGACCAAAAAGGCCCTGGCCCTGGTTGAGGTCTAGTGTATGTCTTGAGGGTCAAGGACCACGAGCCAGTTGGAATTGGTGGTATGCAAAGCTCTACGGAAGGCATAACCAGCAAAGTGGTCCCTCAGGGATGTGGGCCTCAGGCTGCGAATAGCCTTTATGTTTAATACCAAAATCTTGAACCTGATCCAGAATTCATTCGGAAGCCAATGAAGCTGCTTGAGTACAGGTTGGATGTGGGCTCTCTATGGTATTCTGTTAATAACCCACAACACTGCATTTTGGATCCATTGCAGCATCCAGATCAGAGTCAAGGGAAGGCCCGTGTAGAGTGAGTTACAGTAATCTATCCTGGAGGTGACCATTACATGAATCGTGGTGTTTTCCTTTCAGAGGAGATAGCACTAATTTATGGGGTCTCTATATTATTTGATTTATTTATAGTATACCAATAAATCACAAAATAGAGAAATATAGAACTGGAAGGTACCTCAAGGGTCATCTAGTCAACCTCCCATACAATGCAGAAAATTCACAGCTATTCCCCTCCCAACTCCCCCAGTGACCCCTCCTCTATGCCCATAGGAAGGCAAAAAATGGCCAGAATCCCTAGCATTACCCTGGCTATGTAAGAAAGGGCCACAAAACCCAAGAATGGACTCATCTCTTCCTGCCCTCCTCACCATCTCACAGAATCCACATTGCTGTCCGATGGCCATCCAGCCTCTGCTTAAAAACCTCCAAAAGAGGAGAACCCACCACCTCCCGGAGAAACCTGTTCCACTGAGGAACTGCTGTGTCAGGAACTTCTTCCGGATCTTTTGTTGAAAATTGTTTTGAATTAATTTCATCCCATTGGTTCTGTTCCAACTATCTGGTAACACAGAAAGCAACCCTGCTTCACTCCCTATATGACAGCCCTTCAGATACCTGAAGATAGCTATCATCACCGCCCAATCGTCTTCTCTCCAGGCTAAACGTACTCAGCTCCTCAAACCTTTCCTCATCAGACTTGGTCTCCTGATCCTTCTTTGTGTATGTATCTAAGTAACAGCAAATTTCATAACCTTCTAAATGGTATCAATATAACTTGGCCCACGGCACATTCTAGTATGGGGATCCCAGTCTGTAAAGATGCATTCCCACTAGATTGTTACACCCATGATTAATTTATGCAGGCAGAAATTAATCATGGGTGTAACACTCAGACGTTATATTGATACCATTTAGAAGGTTGTGAAATTTGCTGTTACTTAGATACATACACAAAGAAGGGTTGAAAAACATACGAGGACTTGCTACTGAGGAAACTGAAAATGGGCATTACCTGGAAACAGTTTTGGCAGAAGTCCTGCTGAATAAAACCAACATACATCATGTAGGGTGTCAATTATATCATATTTGTATCACCATGACTTGTATAGAATTTTAGTATTTTGTTTTAATGGGGGTTTTCATGGGATTTTATGGAGATATATTACTGTATATGATTTATATGACAATATTGTAAACTGCTGCAAGCCACTTCTTGGGAGCAGCGGTAATATAAATCTCATAAGAGAGAGAGAGAGGGCGAGAGAGGGCGAGGAAGGAAGGAAGGAAGGAAGGAAGGAAGGAAGGAAGGAAGGAAGGAAGGAAGGAAGGAAGGAAGGAAGGAAGGAAGAAAGAAAGAAAGAAAGAAAGAAAGAAAGAAAGAAAGAAAGAAAGAAAGAAAGAAAGAAAGAAAGAACACTATTTTTGTGAAATATACTTTATTGTGGATTGTGGATTGCCCTTAGGATAGGTCTATTTCTTCTCTTAAATAATCTGTATTCAATTTATTATTATCATTATTTATTAGATTTCTAGCCCGCCACTCACAATAAGGCTCGAGGCAGGTTACAAAATGCCTCCAAAATACCGTTAAGGGCATTGGTTGGTTGGTTGGTTGGTTGGTTGGTTGGTTGGTTGGTTGGTTGGTTGGTTGGTTGGTTGGTTGGTTGATTATAGCGGCCTTCCCAGGGACTCTGCTCGGTTTACACCATTCTGTATATTTTCCCGTTCAGGTAAACCGAGTGCATATACCTAGTTACAAATCCACCTAGCAGTAGTAGGATCCAAACCACGTTCTACCAATGTCAACAAGAACATCATGTGGAACTTATCTGAATTCTTCCTATAGTCAAGATAAACTATGTCCACACCATTCCCTGGATCAAACAAAGTAATAACCTCTCTCAAAAAAAAGGTACAGCAATCAGGTTCATCTAACATGACTCGTTCTTGTGGAACCTGTGCTGGGTCTTGATAATCACAGCCATCTTTCTTAAATGCTTAAGGACTGAGTGCTTTATGATTCATTCTAAAACCTTACCAGGCCTGGACGTCAAGCTGATGGATTGGCAATTACTTGAATCCTTCTTTCCCCGCTTCTTGTAGATGGAGACATTTGCCCCCCTCCAGTTTTCTGGTGCTTCGCTTGTTCTCCAAGAATTCTCAGAAATAATGAACAGAAGCGCCGTAGTTCCTTTAGTAGCGTTGGATATAATTAATCTGTCTCTGAAGACTTAATTTCACTTACAGAAACTAGACATTTATGTAGTCCTTGTATGCCTATCCTAGGCTGCAGTTCCTTTCCTGTATCTTGTGTTCTCTTTTCGCCAGGCTGAATTCTGTTTCTCTTGCAAGAGAAATCTTGAAGCAAAGTAGGAATTGAGCCGTTCCGACCTCTCTTCGCTGTGTGCTAAAATTTTGCTTTCTGCTCTGCTCAGTGAGCCTGCCACTTTCATGCTCTTTTTCTTGCTCTGAACATAACCAGAGTGCCCGTGCCCTTTTTTGGCTGGTGTTTAGCATTTCTCCCTAGCCTAAGCTCATACTGAGCTTTAGCTTTCCTAACACTCTCTCTACAACCACTGGGTATTTGTTGGTCTTTAAAGGTAAAGGTAAAGGTATCCTCAAGAGCCTCTTGTGGCGCAGAGTGGTATGGCAGCCGCCTGAAAGCTTTGCCCATGAGGTTGGGAGTTCAATCCCAGCAGCCGGCTCAAGGTTGACTCAGCCTTCCATCCTTCCGAGGTCGGTAAAATGAGTACCCAGCTTGCTGCTGGGGGGTAAACGGTCATGACTGGGGAAGGCACTGGCAAACCACCCCGTATTGAGTCTGCCATGAAAACGCTAGAGGGCGTCACCCCAAGGGTCAGACATGACTCGGTGCTTGCACAGGGGATACCTTTACCTTTACCTTTTAAAGGTATCCTCTGTGCAAGCACCGGGTCATGTCTGACCCTTGGGGTGATGCCCTCTAGCGTTTTCATGGCAAACTCAATACGGGGTGGTTTGCCAGTGCCTTCCCCAGTCATTACCATTTATCCCCCAGCAAGCTGGGTACTCATTTTACCGACCTCGGAAGGATGAAAGGCTGAGTCAACCGGCTGCTGGGATCGAACTCCCAGCCTCATGGGCAGCGCTTTCAGACTTCATGTCTGCTGCCTTACCACTCAGCGCCACAATATATGGCCATCCTTTAGGGTTGTCAACCTCCAGAAGGTAGCTGAAGATCCCCCACTATTCCAACTGATCTCCAGGTGACAGAGATCAGCTTTTCCCTTCCCAAAAGATCTACAATTACAAAAGTACATGGTCATCCCTACCCACGGTGCTGACTACTTTCACCTCATTGACCAGTTTGTTCTTGCTGGTGAGAACTGTCCAAGATAGCAGAGCCCCTTGTTTCCTTATCCATCTTCTGGGAAATGTAGTTGACAGTAAGATAAGCCAGAAGTTTGTTAGATCTTTCATTTTTAGCAGAATTTGATTTCCAGCAGATATCAGGCACCTGAGATCTCCCATGACCACTATATTCCATCACTTAAAAAAAATGCAATCTGCTTTGAGTCCTCTGCATGGCTTGGTGGTCTATTACAGACCCCTCCCACACTATAATATCACGATTATATCTTACTCCTTCATTTTCACCCAGAGATTCTCAACTGACCTTCCATGCGTAGATTCATGTATTTCCTCACAAGTATACCCATTCCCGATAAGTGTACGCATCCTCCAATGCTACTCCCCCCCCCCTTTCTTATTTGTCTATTTTAAACAAGTTATTATCCTCAACCCTCATATTCCAATTTTGTGCCTCATCCCACCCAATATTTAATGCTTGAAATGGCTTAATGTTCACTCACTGGGGGTCCTGATTGGGGTAGGAAGGTGGCCTAAAATATCTTAACACAGCTCGCGACGCCGCAGGCACCGCGGACTAAATAAAGCCATAAGGGCTTTGTGGGAGGAGTTAGGGTGGGCTCTGTCCGGGATGAGGAAGGGTGCCGATTGGCCCCTTCCTCCGGACAGACCATCGGGCTTTTTACAGCGGGCTTGATTACTAGTTTTAAATAAAAATTAAAGATGGTTGTTTTATTGTCCTTTGGAACCCTGAACTGGGTGGGAAAGTGGCATAGAAACTTTTTAGATAAGTACATTTGTATTTGCTTTTTAAATAATTTCACTTGTTTCATCTAAAATACTCTGTTGTAGGCAACTCATAAAGTGCCTTCTGGAAGACAGAGAGGGTAAGACATACATAATGCAGACTGTCTGCATTAAAAGTGCCTGCATTTGAAAATGAATACAGCATGAAGCAGAGGAACCCTAGCACTTTGAAAAAGAAATCCTATTCTTAGCTCGCCTTGTGATGAGGGATTACTTAGGATCTATCTAACTGAACCTAGAGACAAAATGTGGCATCTATTATGCATTTTCCAGAGGTTTCTCGGTAGCAGTGGGTTGGTTTCCATGGTAAATACAACACCGTTTGCATATAGAGAGAGACAGAGCCCAGGGAATGGATAGAGCCTCGGATGAGCCTGAAATTACTTTGGAATCTTTAAAATCATGGTGCAATTCTTGTTCTGTAGAGCAGAAGCCGGCTTTATGGAACGCCGTGCATAATTCATAGGTGGCCACTATAGTGCAGTGAAAGGAGATTTGTATCTGGGGCAGGAAGATCAGGGTTCAAATCCCCGCTCAGCTTTGAAACATGCTATAACCTTGGCCCATCTTCTGAGTTAGAGCTGACATAGGGTTCCCATGGGTCCAGGGACTTCTGCCTATGCAGCACAACTTTTACAGCTCCCCTTCTGCAGCAGCCAGCTCCCTTGCAATTTCCCCCCTCGGGAACTAGGGTTGCCAACTTCCAGGAAGCACCTTGAGACCACAGAAGGGAGAAAAACTTTACAGGACAAAAAACCTAAGTGAAGGACAGGTAGGAACCAAAAAGTTGGATATCTGTACTGTGTAAATCATAAAATTATAGATACAAATGGTTAGCCGTGTCGGTCTGAAGTAGCACAATAAAATCAGAATCCAGTAGCACCTTTAAGACCAACAAAGATTTATTCAAGGCGTGGGTTTCGAGTGCAAGCACCCTTCGTCATATTAAGATTTCGTGTGCGTAACTTACAAAATTCAGAAATTAAAAACATATACAAAGCCCATAGACCAGTGATTCTCTACCTTTCTAAAGCCATGACCCGTTAATCCAGTTCCTCATGTTGTGGTGACCCCCAACCATAAAATTATGCCAGGGTTCTTTCACAGAAATTAACCCGAAACTGACCAATGGAGTGAAGACCCATTGTTCATGATTGTATATAAATTGGCTTATTTCCAGGGTTTCTCAGTTCAGTTCTGCCTCTCGTCTCTCCGAGCTGCACCGCCACCTGGAGCACCTGGCGGGAGACTGTGCTGCACTGGAGGTGGTGCTGGAGCGCCTGGTGACCAAGGGCGGGTGTCTGCAGGAGGAGCGGCAACACTGGCAGCGCCCCCCCCCCGGCCAAGTTGCTTGCCCTGCTGCAGCCCCTGTGAAAGGGTCATTTGACCCCCAAAGGGGTCCGGACCCCCAAGTTGAGAACCACTGCCATAGGCTATTCATAGGAAAACATAATATCCACCATACAATTTGGAACCTTAGACTAAGGTGACCAAAGCAGGACACCATTGACTGGGGGGGGGGTCCTTGATTAAAAAATTGGTCTATATGGAGCAACAAAAAGTTTCATAAAACGCATAGAACGCAAAAATAGTATTGTGATATATATATTTTTGCTTGCAACATAAGTACAGTTTGCCAGGTGCCCCCAGATATCCCTCCAAAAATGAGACAATCTGGTCACCTTACCTTAGACCTAACACGTTTTGAACCCAAATGGTACAGGTTAATTTAGCCCCCTGAATTATTCCTGTTAGCCAAAAAAAAAATGAGAAGTTTGCATACTGGCTTGGAGATAAATTTCTGAGTAGCGGTACGTGTGAATGAGATCTTGGGGCTCTTGTGGACTGTCAACTAAATATGAACAGACAGTGTGATGTAACAGTAAAGAAGGTGAATGCAGTCTTGGACTGTATGAACAGGGGCATCACATCAATGCTGCAAGATCTCATAGTCCTGCCGTGTACCGCATTAATCAGATCACACCTGGAGTCCTGCTCGCAAAGCCCATGGATCTAGGCCAGTGCTGTGATCTTACTTGCAGGTGAGAAGAGCTTTCTTTTAAAGCTGCCTTAGTCTTGGCTATGAGCCTGCAGCTTCAGCCTGATAATGTTACAGAAGCAACGGGGTCCATTTTCTAGATTTCAGCCGCTTTCCTCTGAGTATGTGGGCACGCCGTGTCCATTTGAGGGCAGGCAGAGAGAAATACCTTCTTTCTTATGCTCTCCCCAACGGCACCCGCAATCTGTACCCTGGAAACCTTCGGCTGCAGCAGCCCTGAAGCACCATCAGCATCATGCTCCTGGCCAGCTTTGCAAGACGAGAGCTTCCAGCGTAAAAATAACCTGCCAGGCTGGTTGGACTAGAGGCTGCCGTGAGATGCAAGATGATAAGTATGCGTATGACTGGGAGCAATGACAAATCTACCTTAGCTCTTGCAAATCTCTGATAAGCTTTGGCCTGTGCGCAGACAGATGTCCTAACAGGCTGTCCCCTCTACTGCTTAAGGGTTCCAGAATGACAGCTCTTTCAGGGCAGATCCAAGGGCAGGCTGGGACATAAAAACAGCCCTGGAGTAAGCAGAGCTGCAGCCTCGATGGAGCCGGTAGCTGCAGGACTCTTCTCTGGGACTTAGTGACAATGACAGCCATTTATGCCTGAGACGAGCAGCCCCAGCAACTCTACCGTCAGCACACTAGACAGTTGACTCCTGGCCACCAGTCGATACATGAATCTGCCTTATACCAAACCCTTGGTCCATCGTTGTCTACTCAGACCAGCAGCAGCTCTCCAGGGTCCCTCAGATCACCTATTATTATTATTATTATTATTATTATTATTATTATTATTATTATTATTATTATTATTAAAGCTTATAAGGTAAAGGTAAAGGTAAAGGTATCCCCTGTGCAAGCACCGAGTCATGTCTGACCCTTGGGGTGACGCCCTCTAGCGTTTTCATGGCAGACTCAATACGGGGTGGTTTGCCAGTGCCTTCCCCAGTCATTACTGTTTACCCCCCAGCAAGCAAGCTGGGTACTCATTTTACCCACCTCGGAAGGATGGAAGGCTGAGTCAGCCTTGAGCCGGCTGCTGGGATTGAACTCCCAGCCTCATGGGCAGACAGCTTCAGACAGCATGTCGCTGCCTTACCACTCTGCGCCCCAAGAGGCTCTTATTAAAGCTTATATCCCGCCACTTTCCAAAGACTTGCAGTGGCTTGCAACATAAAAAGAAACCCTATAAGAATCTCATATAAATCCCATTTTATCCAGGGGCCCTAAGACCCCTTGCAACCACAAAGATTGGTGGCCGAAAAATTCCCTGTCCCCCGAGCAGACCTCCCTAGAGGTGGGGGTGTAGATGTAATCCAACAAAGCCTAAGGAGGGGCCATAGCACTGGCACGGGCCTCAACCAAAGACCTGGAGGAAGAGCTCTGTTTTACAGGCCCTGCGGAACTGTGACAGCTCCGTCGGGGCCCTCGGCTCTCCCGGGAGCTCATTCCACCAGCAAGCAAGAGGTACCTCAGATAGGCAGGGTCCAAGCCACAAATGGGCTTTACAGCTGAAACCAAAACCTTGAACTTGACCCGGGCCGAAGCTGGCGACCAATGCAGCACAAGCTGGATACGGGTCCTCCAAGGAGTTTTTGTGAAGACCCAAGCAGCTGCATTCTGCACCAGCTGGAATGTCCAGATCAAGAACAGGGGTCGACCAGCATACAGTGAGTTACAGCAGTCCAATCTAGAGGTGACTGTTACATGGATCACAGTGTCCAAGGGCACGTAGGGCACTAGTAGCCTCACCTGGCAGAGATGGAAAAATGCCATGTGGGCTACTCCCGTGACTTGGGCCTCCATAGATAGAGGCATCCAGAATCACCCCCAAATTCCTTGCCAAAAACAAGATCTTAAGCTGTACCCCAGCCAAGATGGGCAAGTGCACTTCCTGTCCTGTCGCATTTCTGCCCAGCCACAGGACCTCCATCTTGGAGGGGCTGAGTTTCAGGCGACTCTGCTCTAACCATCCAGCAAAGGCTTCCAAACATCTGGCAAATGTAACTGGAGAGAGTGCGGGTGGACATCCATGAGGAGATAGAGCTGGGTGTCATCTGTATACTGGTGACAACCCAGCCCATAGCTCCGGATCAGCTGTGCCAGAGGGTGCATAAAGATGTTCAATAGTGTGGGAGAAAGAACCGTGCCCTGAGGGAGCCCACAAGGGAATCGATAAGGGTGCGATAATTCATCCCCCTTCTGTGTTCGGTTCCGGAGGAAGGCACGCAGCCACTGAAGGGCTGTCCCCCAGAATTCCAGCCCTGGCGAGGCAGTGAGCCCACAACTCATGGTTGACCATGTCAAATGCAGCCGACAGATCAAGCATAATGAGTATGGCTGAACTGCCCCAATCCAGTTGGCACCAGAGATCATCCACCAAGGTGACCAACACCGCCTCCACCCCATGGGCAAGGGCAGAGAGGGTGCCTGGGAGCGATCTCATCAATAGCAGTGGTCAAGTGGGACTGCCTGTCCTCCACTAACACCGACATCGAGTCGCTGGAGACATCGGGTCCCACAGAGCATTCAGGAATCCAATTGGATCCACACCCACCAAAGGGGTGGTATGCTGAGCCAGGGCTTCAGGGTGTAGTGGTCTGACCCCAGGACGGGATCAACCGCCATCAGATCCAACTCTACCCCAGCACCAAAGACCAAATCAAACCAAGCACTCCCAACCGCATGGGCAGAGCTTTCAGACTGCGTGTCTGCTGCTTTACCACTCTGCACCACAAGAGGCTCTAAACCTGGAGGATGGCAAATCGGAATGGACAGTGGTCCCCAACCCGCGGTCCAGGGACCGGGACCGGTCCATGGATCAGTCGGTACCAGGCCACAGCTCCTCCTCGTCCTCCTCCCCAGCTGCTGCCTCGGGGGCTGCCCTGCCACTCTGCCGCCGGCTCAGCTTTGGTGCTCTCAAGTGGCTGCCATGGCTGGGGCTTCCCCTCGGCATGGCACTGCACAGCTGCTGCTGGCAGTGCCCCACAGTGGGTGGCGGAAAGTCAGGGGTGCCAGGAAAGCAAGCGGAGCAGGGGCTCAGGCGGTGGTGATGTCCCTTGCCAAAAGCCCCCCCCCCAGGCCTCAGTAAAATTGTCAAGCGTTGACTGGTCCCCGGTGATAAAAAGGTTGGGGACCACTGGGCATGGACATTGGTCCCCCAGGATTACAAGCCTGGGGTACTGCAAAGCCCCGGCCGTCACTGCCTCCAGGAGGCTCAGCAGGCTAGCTGGGGGGAGCGTTGGGCAGGTGGTAAACCACCCAGGTAGCCAAGCTACTTCCTTATCCTTTTAACTGGAGCTGGGGACTGAACCTGGGACCTTCTGAATGCCAAATGGAAGATCTTCCACTGAGCCACGGCAACACCAAAGCACAGCCTGCCAGGAAGTTTCTCAGCAAGTAGAAGGGCCGGTCTTTCTCTGGTTAGATCTGTCCTTTCAGCTTCTTTGCTGTATTTCCAAGAAACTTTGTGCCCTCATTGAAGCTGGCCAGGGGAGACAACGTGCCTAAGAACATAAAACAAGAATTGCTTTGAGGGATCAGGCCAAAGGTCCACCATCTCATCCAACATCCTGTCCTTACAATAGCCAGAGGAATTTCCCTAGGGCATTCTTAAGGCAAAGAGGACGGGTGGCTATCCTATTATTCCTTTCCAGCACCTGGTAATCATAGGTCTACTGTCTGCCTATGTAAGGCAGGCTGACTAGTCCACCACCATGAACGTGTCTTAATGTTTAAAAGATTTATGTGCTAGCAGCGGGGGTATTTTATCACATGAACATTGCACTAAGAAAAAGAACCAGGTTTAGCCCCAACATTTTACTGGAAACATCATTCCCTTTTGCGGTTTGGATAATGATTGCCTAGGTTACGGTGGGGAGGGGAAGAATAATCAGCTACAAACCACGAAACCATTCAAAGAATTTGGCAGCCTGTTCCAGTCACATGACCCTCGGCTCATTATGAAATACTCCCGCATTTCTGCTACGCTCAGCCGGACAAGACCTCTCTCTCCTTTCCTTTCCCTGGTCATACCGATAGAAGTGAATCATGGAACTATACAAACATGCCGGGGGTGGGGGTGGGGGGGTACTTTTGTAAGAAATGAAAACAAAAAGTGTCCCGTGGCATTTGGGCAGGAAAGAAACATTGAGCCCTGATATTATTGCTCGGTCAGAACAGCTTTATCAGTGCTGTGGGGAGCCCAAGGTCACCCAGCTGGCTGCATGTGGGGGAGGAGCAGGGAATCAAACCCGGCTCGCCAGATTAGAAGTCCACGCTTCTAACCAGTACACCAAGCTGGCTCACCAAGTGACCTATCAAGGGATTCCTAACCTTCTTGGATCACTGGCTTTTGGCCAGGAGCTCCTTCCTGATCCACCTAAGCCTCTTGCTAGTTCGTAGATAAGGACCAAGCATAATAGAGAAAGCAGGTGTTCATCTCCTGAAGGTCCTGGGGGGAGGAGGCAGGACCATGTGGAATGACAGGACCCAAATAATGGGCACTTGTTCTCCCTGTATCCTTGAACACAATCCAGTGTTCCAAAATGTTAGGCAGGGTAAGAGTAAGTTGGCCATTGTCTTCTGCATCTATTGATGCTCAGAGCACTATATGCCGCACCTAGCATTTAAGGTAGATTTTGTTCAGGATCCTGTTAACCTCATTTATCCTTCAGCCTGCCTCATGTGCGTCTACGGACACGCATCCACATACTTCATGGTCTGCTTCATGCCCCTGATTGAGGAGCTGTCTTACAAGAAAAGTCTAGTTAGTCCCTCGGGTGGAAGGGCAAAAAGTGTCTCATCACGTAATTGCAATGGCCAGTCTGCCAGCCCAGTTGCTCTCCTTCTCCTTCGCTAATGGAAGCTTTCTCAGAGGTCTTGGAGGCACACACCCACTTCACAAGCCTCCGTCCTTGTGCTTCCCCCACCATCACATTCGTGATACAAGGAAGGCTGACAGGTGGTGACACCAGCCATTGTTTGTAATGACCCACGGAGAACACATTGAGGAATTTACCTTTTGACCCAACAAAGCCAAGTCCCAAACCTCAGGTACTTGATCAGAATTGGTTTATTAGAAGGAACAGGTGGGAAAAGTTCAATGGAAGTACATCTCAGCAGGGACATTGTCGAAGACGATTCGAACAAAAGACCCACGGGGGTATATATGGGTCTGGGTTCACGCCCGCTAGATCTAGGCAGGAAACAAGGTTCTCAAGAGAAAGCGTTTGAACTCAAGAGGTGCATTTGCTGGCAGGGGTTCATGGGAATTGTAGTCCATGGACATCTGGAGGACCACAGGTTGACTACCCCTGTCCTAAAGCATCCAAGAAAAGTGTGTATCCAACCTTTGTTTGAAGACTGCCAGTGAGGAGGAGCTCACCACCTCCTTAGGCAGCCTATTCCACTGCTGAACTACTCTGACTGTGAAAAATATTTTCCTGATATCTAGCCTATATCATTGTACTTGTAGTTTAAACCTATTACTGCGCATCCTTTCCTCTGCAGCCAACGGGAACAGCATCCTGCCCTCCTCCAAGTGACAACCTTTCAAATACTTAAAGAGGGCTATCATGTCCCCTCTCAACCTCCTTTTCTCCATCATTTCTTTTGGGCCATGACTGCGTTGTACTCAAGAAACCAACTTACAGCCCTTGTCCTTTTATTAGTGTTGTTTTGACCAGGCAAAGCAGTCAACTAGCATCGCAAACATTACTCATTTTCAATGGCCTGCCTTTGCATGTAGGTTACGGGGGGGGGGGGGGGGGGGGAGGCTCCACGGAAGAGGTTCCCCATCCTGACTCATGGCTCTGGTATGCTGCTGGGCCAACATTTTCAGAGTGCCATTTAGGCTTTAATATCAGTCTGCCTCACTGCTGAATGAGGGCTCTATGTATGTTCCGGCACTGCTAAATCTTGTTTTGGAGCGCTCGCTCATGGTGCCGAGCGGCAGCCGATTGAGGGTAGCCTTTTCCTCTCGTACAGCACAGTGAAATGGAACCGGCTGGAGAATTTCTTTCCTGCAAGACTGTAATTGATTAACCAGAATTGTTATCATTGAAATGGAGGGAGGCGTTTGGTTTGGGCCATGTGTTAACAGCGTGGCCAGGAAACAGGTTCCTGGCTGGGTTTTTACTTGCATCCCTCCTCGGAATGGATAATTTACCTTATGTCAGTCGCCAGGTAAGGCAGGTTTTTAAAAGGAATTGGTCTGGGTGGCAGGTAAAGGGCTGCTGAAAAGACTCCAGGTACTGCTGGGAAGGATTTCCCCTGCATATTGCAAGAAGGCGTTTAAAACCTGCCTAAGAATCTCTCTCTCTCCCTCCCTCCCTTCCCCCTCCGCAAAAAGAAACCTTGCTTCAAGCAGCACTACATGCATATTTCATAGACAGGAGTTCTGCTACCTTAAACACTCACTGTTCAGTAGGCTGAAAGCTCACGTGGATCTAGGGCAGCAGCCATGATGGGGGGAGAGGGCAACTTCCCTCTAGGCTAGCAACACCAGAGAAAACCTTCTTTGGCTCTCCAGCAGTTTCCAAGCCGTGTTCATCTCGTTCATCAAGGAGACCTATTTGTTCTCTTTTTAATGTAGCGGGGCCATGTTCACGAGCTGTTTTTTTTATAATTTTGTCTTTAAGAAAAATAGAATTTGGTGTTATTAATTGTCCCGGTTCCTCCCCGATTTAATCCCCCCCTCCCAAAAAACAAAAGACATCTGGTTGCTTCCTCCTAGTGATGACTCCCTCTTCTGCAGTCCTCGCTGCTGCCAATGCAGAGAGCGCTCAAAGGAGCAGCACAGCACCCACCGGGGAAGAGCCTACGTAGTTTCCTTGGCCACCCCATCATGGCCCTATTTCCCCCTTCCCTATGCCTCCCATGCACATTTTCCTAGATTTTCTTTTAAAGAGCAGTTGTTACATCCCTATATATCCATCTTGAATCTCAGTGAGAAAGTTGGCTCATAAAGAAATGCACCAACACCCGTTACTTCTTACCATAGCGTTATACAAGTACCGACCATTTTTAACAATCGGCAAAAAGCCCTCATTGACTGATTATGCACGGGCCAGGAAATCCTGGGTGGCAGCAGCAGGGCAGCCCCGACTGTGCACAAATCTGCCGACATCCCAGCCCTAGCCCGGCACAGCGCTGTCCCGCCCCTGAGTGCCTCCGCCTCCAACCAGCTTGCTTGTCTGTCCAGCAGCCAGCCAATTGTCTTCCGTCCCCCACCCCTGACCACCCCCTCCTCCTTCCACATCCCTCTGAGGCTCGGAGGCTGCAGATCCCTGTCGTGTGAGAGCTGCCCCTGCCGGTGAGTTCCCTAGCACCTGCTTGCAGCTGTTCCAGGTCCTGGTGGGAGGGAGAGGCCATCTACAGCAGTGGTCCCCAACCTTTTTATCACCGGGGACCACTCAACGCCTTTTTCTGAGGCCCGGTGGGGGGGGGTAGTTTGCTCCTCTACTCTCAACCACTGCCCTAACGCTCTCTGATCGCTATGGTAATGTTTAAACATCCCTTCAAAATAAGATACAGACACGCCACAACAATGAAGTGTGTTGTAAAGGGCTGGGGGGGATGAAGTAAAGGGCTGGGGGGGGGGGAAGAAAGCGTCCTTCAGGGCCCACCTCCAATTAGTTGAAGGACCACATGTGGTCCGCGGCACACAGGTTGGGGATCGCTAATCTACAGAGTTCTTCCACCCCACCCCCAATTTAGCTCCCATTGTATTCCTGAATGCAATGGGCTTGGCCGCTAGTGCTGATATAATTGGTTTGGCAGTAGAGCAAAATACAGGAAGGAAGTATTATCTCCTGGACAGACAGTGTGAAATTTTATTTACATTTCAGGTTCACTAATCACAGATAAAAACGATGCTATCTGGCAACACTGAACAAACACAAAAGACAACATAAGCATTGTGATTTCTTGCTCTTGATTAACAAAAGTAGATACAGTTCTTTTAAGGTATTCTGTGCTGCTATTTTCACAAGAAAGCCAAATTCCTATGTTTTCCATCACTGAATTGCTTACGGGTTTGTTCTGTTTTCTATTCTTGTTTGTCTCTCCACTCCAAAAGAACAGTACTGGATGCAAAGAAAAGTGGCATTGTTAAAATTATTGACCCTTATCTTGTTTTTGGTAGTTTTTGTTGTAATGTTACACGTGGGCGACTTGCAAAGACTTGCGGGACGTGTTTCAGCGGCCACCAGGCTGGGCCCAGTTGCATGGCAGCTACCATTACAGAACTGGGCTAAGTAATGTGTGTGGATCTCTGGTGGCCACCACTGGGCCTGACCTCAGAGAGTTCTCTTCCATTAGGGCAGTGGTCCCCAAACTTTTTATCATGGGGACCGGTCAACGCTTGACAATTTTACTGAGGCCTGGAGGGGTAGTCTTTTGCCGAGAGACGTTGTCGCCACCTGAGCCCCTGCTCCATTTGCTTTCCTGTTGGTGCCCCTGACTTCCCGCCATCCACTGGGGGGCGCTGACAGCAGCCCCTGTGCAGTGCCACGCCAAGGGGGAGCCCCAGCCATGTCAGCCACCGGAGAGCACGAAAGGTGAGCCGGTGGCAGAGTGGCAGGGCAGCCCCCGAGGCAGCAGCTGGGGAGGAGGACGAGGAGGAGCTGCGGCCCGGTACCGACTGATCTACGGAACGGTACCAGTCCTCGGCCCGGGGGTTGGGGACCACTGCATTAGGGGACAGGACAGAGGGATGGGCCCCTTTCCAGGGTTGTCATAGCCTCCAAGTCCTCCTCTATTTCCCCTGCCGTGGCTTCGCTTTAAGGACTTTGGAAAGCTCATCAACACTGTTGTGGTTGCCTAGCAAATGGCACCTGAGAGCACGGTGGATATCTTTCCCAAAGCAAAGGCAATAGCAGTTTGAAATCACCACCCCTTTTAAGTGGTCAGTATTTCAATGCTGCAGATTCTTCTGCAGAAGCAAAATTTAACAGGACATATTAGTGGGGAGAAATGGGTTATCCTTTACAATTATGGAACAGCCTCCCCCAGGGATGTGCACCTGGCCCCCTCATTGTCGGTCATTAGGAAGCAGCGAAAGACAGTTTTATTTGGGGCTTAATTTGACGGCTTTAGTTTCTCCGGGCAGCCCTCATTGGGGTTTTTAAACTGTTGACTTTTTAATAGGTTTTTAGAATTGCCGTTTTTGTAAAATGTTTTATTTATCTGGTAAGCTGCCTTGACATCTACCGTTGAGAAAGGCAGCTAATAAATGTTTTAAGCAAACAAATAAATAAAACAAAATGTTCACAAAGTACAAACCCTACAGTGAACTCTGGTGCTCAGTGACTTTGAACTGAGTGCAGCGGGGGCCGAGAAGATAAATATCTCCTATTCCCCAGTGAAAAAGAGGGACAGTGTCTACCCATGCAGATTCCTCAATGAACTATCACTGTGCTCTCTCCACATATCGTGAAAGCCTCTAATATTTATTTATTACTTATATTTACATACCACCCTCTCCCTGCAGCTCAGAGCAGTTTACATAGACCATGAAGTCATAAATAGGTACAATGAAGGTTCATATTGCAACAACTGATAATAACGGCAATAACAGCAATAACAATAACATCACTAGTAACTAATAACTGAATTGATAACATGCCGACGCTCAATGCAGGTTTGCCCCATGGTGTACCGGATGGGCATATCGGAGAGTGGGTTCTTGGGGCCCAGTAGTTGTTGTCGATTCACTTGTCCTCAGCCAAATGCCTGGCGGAAGAGCTGTATCTTGCAGGCCCTGCGGAACTGTGCTAGCTTCGACAGGGCCTGGGTTTCCTCTGGGAGCTCATTGCACCAGGTGGGGGCCAGGGCACAGAATGATCTGGCCCTGGTTGAGCCAAACATGCTTTCTTGGGTACTGTATTATTATTATTATTTATTATTATTATTTCAATTTATTTCTTGCCATTCCCAGCAAGCCGTCTTGTGGTGGGTTACAATGTCAATCCCATCCCATACACAATAAAAACCTCAATAAAACCCTATTAAAATAGCATGAATACAAAAAAGCACAAAATTACCACATTTGTCATTTGTATTGGTATACAATATTTGTATTGGTATACAATACCATTGTATTCTAGAACTGCATACAGTACTAATCAGTACTGTATTTGTTTAGCCTTTCCTCAATGATTTAAAAGCTATGGGAGTCTCCCTAAGACTTTTGCTGGTTATCAATGGCTGTCAACCAGCAAATTTGGAGGGGAGGGGTGCGCCATGGGAATGCCAATGTCCAACATTATCCCATCCCCCACCCCTGCCAGCCACCAGCATACCGGAAGGCAATAGGAAATGAGGGTAGGAGATCTCCCACCCCAGCAGGCAACTAGTAAGCCAAGTTATAAAATTATACCCCAGCAGATACAGCGCATGAAAGACACTGCACAGTGCCTTAGGGCCATATACAATATTAAGTCAACACAGCGGAAAACAAGCACTTTGCATCAGACATGCATGTGCTAGGAACTGAATTCCCGGGTATGTGGGGGCCCAATTTGCAACATGACCTTGGCTTGTGAAGAAACAGGCTCAAAGCCCTGGAAAACACAGGCTGTCGTTTAAATGGGGAATGGTGAAGCTTGCACTGCTCATTTATTTTAAAGAACTTCACTGTATTTTGGCCTAAAGGCTGTCTGTAAATACTGACTACTTGTTTTTATTTCATCATTCTATATTGTTTATGCTGGTCAAAGACTAATTCTGAAAAACTCCTGGTCCATGTTCATTTATATCAGGGTCCCCAACATGGTGCCTGATTGGCTGTGCAGATTTTTTTCAAACATTGCTTTGGCAGCAGCTACAACCATAGCACAGGAATCTACCAGGGTGGCCAGACGGTGGCTCTCCAGATGTCCATGGACTACAATTCCCATCCTTTCCCCCTGTGGTGATGTTGTTATAATGTTATTACTGTTATCACCTGTTGTTACCATATGTTATCTGTATCTTTTTCCTGTTTCCTGTAAACCGCCCTGAGCCTTTGGGAGGGTGGTAAATAAATTAAAAACAACAAAGAATAAAGAATAAAGAATAAAGAATAAAGAATAAAGAATAAAAAATAAAAAATAAAAAATAAAAAATAAAAAATAAAAAATAAAAAAATGTTGTGGCTGGCTCTGCTTCCTGCATCAGCCATTTAAGGCAGCCTGTTTGTTGCCGCACCCATCATGCCATGTCAGAATTCCAAAGGTGTCTGATGGATCAAGATGATGTGGGACCTCTGATTCAGGGTTGACAGCTCTGGGGTTAGGGGGGTGGAGGCTGAGGAGGGTAGGATCCGGGGAACGGAAGGACTTCAGCAGGGCAGAAGTCCGTATAATCCACCCTTCAAAGAAGCCATTTGATCGTGGGCATATGAAATAACCACTTGGAGATTACCACCCCTTCTAATCTAGATGGTGCCACACAAATTCTGTAATATCTTCCCTTCTAATGACATAGTTGGTTTTCTCCTCTCTAAAACTGTCTTGTTGGTAACTTTGGCTGTTCATGGTATCTCAATACTGAAAGTTATTTGAATGTGCAGAGAAACACAGAGAAGCATTTCTTGGCACTGCTACTCATAGAACTCATACAGTTTCTCTTTCCTAACAACCTTCTGGCCAAGGATAAAGAGGACTGTTTTTGCTGATAGCCTTATCGAGCAGAAACACCTTGGCACCCTGTTCATTTTTGCAATTTGGCCAGCCATGTCTTTGCAAACTTACTTTAAAACTTCCCCTGATGTTCAGTTCCAACATTCTTAATCAATACTGAGAAGCTGTGACAAATTCTGGTGCGCCCTAATGGATCAAGCTTCTGCATTTAACATTATAATTTCCCAAGGGAGTTAATAACGATGGGTGTTTCCACAGAATGACCATCTTGATGCCCCTGAAGGATCTCTTCCCTACATTCAGCTTCAAGTAAGAATTCATGGGCGGGAGGGGGTCCTCCACATAGTACTTAGCACTATAAAGGTAAAGGAAAAGGTAAAGGTATCCCCTGTGCAAGCACCAAGTCATGTCTGACCCTTGGGGTGACGCCCTCTAGCGTTTTCTTGGCAGACTCAATACGGGGTGGTTTGCCATTTCCTTCCCCAGTCATTACCGTTTACCCCCCAGCAAGCTGGGTACTCATTTTACCGACCTCGGAAGGATGGAAGGCTGAGTCAACCTTGAGCTGGCTGCTGGGATCGAATGCCCAACCTCATGGTCAGAGCTTCAGACAGCATGTCGGCTGCCTTACCACCCTTTGCCACAAGAGGCTCTTACTTAGCACTATAGTTGCCTTGAAAATCTGTCTCAGCAAGCAAGAACTTACTACATGCCTACTCAGAAATCCCCTTTAGTAAAATTCCACTTCACTGCACTTTCCCCCTTTGGTTTCTGCATTATTACCTCCTGTTCTTTCCGACTGACCGGTTTGGTCTAGCAACTCATGAGCAAATGGTGAATTATTAGCTTATTTTCCCTGAGGGCAGGAAAACATGGAGGTATTGATTTTTTCCTATGTAGCTAAGTCATTGCTCATAATTTTTTTGGAATGATTGTAACAGAGCAATTATGAATAATATTCATTTTTTAAAGTTCAGTGTATTTGGCTAACTACAAAGTGCAAAACAGTAGTTAAGCCACACCATGACCCAAAAGAGGACAAGATAATTTATAGTTTATTCATGAATCCTAGAGAACCTGCAAGTTACAGGAGAGAAAGGAATTAATTAATATGACTAGAAAAAGAAAAAGACAAACATTTAAAGGAGCATTATTCTTGCAAAGATTTGTGTGTTTTAAGTTACAAAAAAAATCACTATAAATCAAGAAAATAATGACAGAAACGTAACACGGAAGATACAGTTTCCTATAGATTGACTGTTACACCTCAGTGAACAAATTATGGTCAATGCACACTAAAGGACTAATGTAGAACCAATCTACATTGGATTCAACATGACAAGCATTCTTGATATTGCCTTTACTGTTAAAGTGAATACAGAGACATGTCTTGTAGATGGAGTTTTCTGAGCAGGGCTGTATTCACTGTACTTTCCTCTGCCTTTTTCTGACTTTTCCCTTCTACACATGTTCCATAATGTGGCCACATTAGTTCTTGGAGTTGGAGTCATCATGGTTGTTGTAGTAAGTCACCACTCTCTCTTTTATGTTCTTTTTAAAATGAATGCACTCTATCAGTTCTAAAAAATATTGTTATAATGCTATAATGCCATAATGCTCTATTGCCACTTAATTGTTTAAAATTTCAATAGAACTGCTATAACATTATAGTGATAGCTTGACACATTGTAATAATGCTGTAGCAATTACCCTTTTTAAAATCCCTAAAAAAACCCTCCAATGACATAGCAAGGAAGAAATGCTTTTAAAATGGCACCTGAAAGTTGCTTACAACAAAAAATAGTATCTATGTGGGCAGGACATGAGTAGGGTAGGAAAATGCACACTGGTACTGCCATAGATTGTGCTAACGCACTTGAGCTGCATTCTTTCCAAATACATGCAAATTTGGGGAAGAGTGCATTGAGGAAACCCAGAAACAGTACAATTATAGCACTGTCACATGGACTCTAAGAATATTTAGAACTGTCAACAGACTTTGGTCCTCTTGGTGTTTTGACTTTGTACTCTACTAGACCTGCAATATATAATATGTTCCCACTGGCTGCAAGCAATCATATTTAATTTTTAACCATATATGTTTGTTTTAATTTAAAAGTGCTGCATAATATAAGTCCACTATCTGCAAGGGCATCAGGGAAGGAAACGTTGCTATGTCAATAAAGGTAAGTTAGGCCTAAGGAATATTAACTGTTTCCTTTTGACTATTTTTATAATCACCACTTATAAACACACTGTAGACACATGTGACAGTAAGGAGGCACAAGAGACACAGCTTGTGGCGTTTGTTACAACATAAGAGCTGTGCATGCAGGAAAAGGACTGGCCATTTAACTGACTGGGAATCTTCTTGGTTGTCCACCATTCAGAAGGGTCAACAGTAATTGCTAGGGGTAAGCCAGGATTTGTCCACTAGGGATGGGTATGAACCAAGAAAATGCAGTTCTGTTCATGGTGTGCCTGATTCATAGAATCATAGAAGAGAATCATGGAATCATAGAGTTGGAAGGGGCCACACAGGCCATCTAGTCCAACCCCCTGCTCAACGCAGGATCAGCCCTAACCATCCTAAAGCATCTAAGAAAAGTATATATATCCAACCTTTGTTTGAAGACTGCCAGTGAGGGGGAGCTCACCACCTCCTTAGGCAGCCTATTCTACTGAACTATTCCGCTGAACTAATCATGAATCATGAACCCTATGAACTTTTAGCCCCCAAATGAACCGTTTTGGTTCACGAGGCTTGTGATGTGGTAGAAGTCTCCCCCTTTCCCCAAACTTACAGGGCATCTCAGGCTAACTCTCCTTTACCTGCTCTCCAAGTGTGGTGAGGAATAGATTTACAGGGCCCCAAATAAAGTGCCCCTCATAAAGTGCTTTCTGTGGAAATGATAGGCACAGATTCAGGAATGCATTTATTTATATTTATAATTGGATTTATACACCGCTGTTCGCCAAAAGGTCTCACGGCGGTTCACAATAAAATATAAAATCAAAGTAAAATCACATAAAATCCCATAAATACCCCATTATTAAAGATGGCATTCTATTCTCTAACTTTCCCCGCTTTCCCCACTTGTTCAGAGAGAGGTCGGACATTAATTCTGTAAGAGAGAGGAGAGAAAGACTGGCCGATGGATTAGGGATCTTGGATGGAACCCGGGCTCTGCCCTGGCCTCAACCATATGCCTGGCGGAAGAGCTCTGTCTTACAGGCCCTGCGGAAAGATGGTAATTCCGACACAATCTGTATGGAACAGATTCCCTGCAAATTAAAGGCATCAAAGTTGCAGGGGAGGGGACTTCCTCCAGATCCCCCCTCTACATGCCTTCCAACTTCCCTCCCCCCTTGTTTTGAAGTTTGATAACATTTAGATTGAGTGGAGACAAACTGTCTGGAAATATATCCATTCACAAACCGGCACAAAGTGTCACAAACTGCTTGGAAGTTATTTGTTTATTTAATTAATTTATATATATCTCCCTCCATAGTGGCTCAGAGCAGTGTATGACAGCAATAAGAACAACCAAAAGTAGATTAATTTAAAATAAATGTTAATAAAACCATAAAACATTAAACAGTAACCATCTCAATAAAAGCACTAAAAGCTTAGTTGCCCATTGGTCCGTGGGGGGGGGGTTCTCAGAGGAGGTCTATTTGATGGAAAGTTCATGCCAGTTGGCCTGCCATGAACTTGAGTTTGTGAACCATGGACCAGCCAAAACTGTCATATTGTCCACAGCTGGCAGCAGCACAGGAACAAACAATGTAAGGACTATACCAGGTCGTCTCAACCAGGGTTCTGTGAAGCTCTGGGGTTTCTTGACAGCCCTAGAAGCGTTTTCCCCGAATGGGTGGGAGTTAATTAATTTTTTTATCTTTTAAAATTTTGTTAAACATTTATCAGGTGATATGACCAAATATGGTCATGTTGACCCCCCTAAATGGCCAATGATAGTCCTAGAAGGGGTGGAAAGGGGAGAGGCCCTGGGTGGGCATGTACACAGCTATGCTTCCCAACCGTATTCTACACAGTCATGCCATTTCTGGAGTTGGCCAAAGTCTGAAGAATGTTTCAGGGGCTTCTCAATGGTGAAGAGGTTGAGGAAACCTGGACTATGCCCACCAGTACTTCAACTGGCTTGTCTGGGGAAGAGGACCAGGTATACTGAGGAGGGCAGGAGGCAGCTACTATGCTCAGACCTGGACCACAATGAGGAGCAGACAGTGGCTGCTGTCTCCTCTTCCTTTCAAGCAGGGAAGTCCAGATATGTGCACAGCAGCTATTGATGCCTCATCAGTTCTTTGCTGAGGCTGCTCTGTTTGCCACCGAGGACCATCCTCAGCAAGAGGTGGCAGTAGACACGGGGAGGGCATGCAACCAACCATAGCTCAGGGATAATTATGTGACTTAACCTCCATAGGCCTTTTATGTCCCTGCTTCATTCTGGTAAGCATAACATATGTGGACTTGTACATGGTCACCATAAGCTGTATTCTACATTCAAGAGGCCGTAGCGTAGATGTTTGATCACCAGTCACTGTTGGGGGAAACTGCGGAAGGCCTACTTGTAGTTTTCAGCTAGCCACTGTTGGGAAAACAATCCTGGACTAGTGGGATTCTCAGATTAAATCAGAAAAGCTCTTCTTATAAAAACTGAGTGTTAACCTTGCATGTATAGCTTCCAATGCCAGTATCCTCTCTTGGGCACTTTCTAGTCAATAAGAGATTTATTTTTTTAATTTATTAAAGCTACATAAAAACACTATCACGATGGAAGCATCATAGCAATCCAGGTGTGCCCAGTTTTGCCAGGCACACCGATTGGCCTGTGCAGCCAGAAGTGGTGACTGGACACCCGGACGATACCGCTCCACCTTTAGTGGCTTTGCTGAAATATTAGAGCCACTAATGGCTAAGATAAAGAGATGGAATGAGCCAGACAAGAGTAACTGGATATCCTATTTTGCTGGAAATTTGCTGGTTCTTTTTAACATGGTTCGCCTTTCCGAGCCTCCAGCAGCTCGAATAACGGGGAAAGTTTGGTTGCACAATGGACGAATGCATTCTTCACAGCCGAAAAATACCTATTCCCTTTGAATATTGAATATCCTGTTTAACTCAGTGAAATTAGCAACATTTTAAACCAGTAGGACAAGAAAAGACCCAGGTTGCAGGGAGATTTAGTGCAATAAAAGTGCGTGTTTGTTGCTTTTAATGGATGGACAATGGCCTCCCCGCCACTCCTTCACAAACTCGACTTTCTCCTCACACTGAGGGGGGAAAAGAGAAACGGAGCCCAGCGCGCCTCCCCTCCCCCCTCAGCGGCCAAGCACTGACTCATTTTCCCCTTCGTCCCCGCTCTCGCGAGACTCCGATCCGCCTCGTAAACGCGATGTCCTTTTGGGCGCTGGTAGCCCTTCGAGGGAGGGGGGGGGGAAGGGAAGGGAAGACACGAGAACAAAGGGGGCGGCAACGAAGGCGAAACCAATGACTGACAGGGGCGAGCGGCCAACGAGGGCGACGGGCGGCGAAGCGCGGAGCCAATCGCGCGGCGGAGCGGGCGTGGCCTCCCCGGCGGCTGATTGATCCCTGCCTTGGCGACGGCGTTGTTCAGTCGGAGCGAGAACATTCTAGAGGTAAGTGGTCGGCCGCCATTACGAGCCCTGCCCCTCCCCCCCTCTCTTGCCTCCCTGGTTTCTTTCTTTTTTTTTTACATGGTGCCTCCGCCGCGGTAGGCAGGCTCGCGCCGCGCGCGCCCGTCCTCCCCTCCCCCCCGTGCCGCGGGCGCGCGCTCCGCCTCCCGCTCCCCCCCCCTTTTTTTTTTAACAATGCGCCTCCCGCTGACTTGTGTTGTTTCCCTCCCGGCAGAGTGACCGGCCCGGCTGCTCCCGCTGAACCCCGCCCGCCGGCCTCAGGACGCTCGGACCCCCCTCCCCTCTCCTGGCGGTTGCGGCGCCCGCCTCCTCCGCCCTCGCCTGTCACCGGAGAGAAGCGAAGCGTCCGGCGCTCGGCCGAACCCGCCGCCGACCCTTTTCTGTTTCTCTTCTTCTTTTTCCTTCCTCACACCGGTTCGGCTTCGTCACAGCCCGGGGCGAGCAGCGTTGGGTTTATGTCTGTATTGGACGAAAACGGTGAGCGGGGGAACGGGGGGGGGGGGAGGAAGGAGGGGGGAGGGAGGCGGCATACGGGCACTGGGGGCGCGCGCGGGGGAGGAGGGTTGCCACCGGGCGGGATGAAGCGGGCGGGGGTTCAGTTTCCTCATGGTTGTTTTTTTTTAGGGAATTGGTCTCGCGGACTGGGTGGATGAGGGGGAGCATATTACTGCGCGGGGGGGCAATCTGCCGTCAATTGGGGGGGAGTTTGTTCCCCCACAGTCGCTTTTATTTATACAGAATTGGGGGGCCACCACGTCCATTTTGTGCTCTCCAACCGTCGGCGAGGCGGTTACCGGGGAGGGGGACAGAAAAGGACATTTTTTTTCCGTGGGGGAGAGGAAGTGAATTCTCGGTGGCGGCCAATTTTTATCCTCCTCCTCCTCCCCCCACGGATCTCTCTTCCCCACCCCCCACCCGGGGCGCCCTTTTTCTCCGGTTTCCCGACAAGATGGCGGCTGCCAGGTTCTCTTCCCCCCCCCTTTCCTCGTGAGGCTGGGCGGAGGGCGGGGCGAAAGGGGAGGGGGGGTTGAGCGGGAGAGCGGCGCGCGCGCTGCCTTCCGTGGCGCAGTTTCTAAACCCGCAGCCTGGGAGGAAGAGGGAGGGGGCGGGGCCTGGCGCGCTCTTGTTTGTTTGAGGGGGGGCTGGGCCGGGACGGGGATGCGGGGGAGGGAGGGAAGGAAGGGGCCCTCGCGAGGGGCGCGTGCGCGACACGTTGCCCCCGCCTGGCGTTGGAAGGCTGACTCAGTGCTTTTAATTGCTGCATTTCTGAGTCATTCCAACGCGGGGAGGGGGAGGAGGAGGAGGAGGAGGAGGAGGGGGGGGGAGGATATAGGAAGTGGCGTTTATTACCCGACTGCCTCGCACTGTGAACTACCCCGATATAGAAGTCATTCTTTTTTAATTTCTCCCTTCCCCTTTGCTTTTCAGTATTTCTACTCCCCTTGCATTTCCTAATTCCCGAGTCGGCTGGAGGAGGATAGAAGTGTCTAATAATAAATAAAAGAAAAATTAATGCTGCTGCAGGCAGGTGTTTAGGAGGAGTAAGGGAAATTATATGTTTGAAATGCAGGGTCTCTCTATATCCACGTCTTTGGATAAAAGGTTTTCTGTTTGGAAGCCCTGGACGAAGGAAGCTTGATTCTCTTGAATAGAAACGCAGGCAGCTGACACTGGCACGGATGATTTGGAATGACGTGTGGGTTCAGACTTCTTGTAAAGGCTGCAGTTACCTCTTTGGGCCTGATAGGAAACATAATCAGACGTGTGCCATGAGAATGCAATTATGACACTCTGACAGCTGCAAGAATTTGTTTGAAATTTTGACTTACATTTTTGGGAAACTTCACAGGTTCACTTTTGTTTCTATGTAAATCATTTTGGTTTGGGTGTGCACCTTTTTAGCAAACAAGAACATTCACAAAGCTGTAGTGGAAATGTTGGCAAAGTGAGCAATTCTGCACTAGCTGTAAAATATTAGCTAGTGTAACTGTTAACAAAAAAAGTTAATTGGTTGGCTATTGAGAAATGTGAAACATTATTATAAGTAATGTTATAAAAGTTGATTGTAATATAACTGGCTCACAGGCATTAAATATATGGAACTTTTAACAGGTTAAGTAAACAAATAGACATAACTTGGTCTCATTTTTTAAGATGACCAATTATCCTTCAAACTTGCTTGCCAGTATATTGAAACACTGGCTGTTTAAAAGTTTCTGTAAATTACACATTCTGTCAGGATTAGGATTGAGAAGATAAAACACATGCACTTTCATTTCAGATAAGTATGTATTCTCGGCAGAATGATGCTTTGGTAAAATTTATTATTGAACTACAAAAAGATTTTAGGAATAGCAGTGCCTGCAGTGTTAATACTAAACGTTTCGTTTTGTTACCCTTGCAGAGCTGTTGCGCAGCCATTGGTACCTGTATTGGGGAAATATAGCATACAAACAAGAACCACACAGCCTCGGTGGCGAAAATTTTTTCATGTCAGAGACCGAGAACTCTTGCAGTCGTTTATGTCATCACGTCTTCTCCAGACAGAAGATACCAAAAAGTTGCAATCAAAGATCTCTGCATCTTATTGATAAAGCTACTAATAAGCCAAAATGTCTGTCAATGTCAACCGCAGCGTTTCAGATCAGTTCTATCGCTACAAAATGCCCCGTCTGATTGCTAAGGTAGCTGCCGTGGCACTTTATCAACAGTATTGGCATATTTAAATTACCTGATTCTACTTGGTGTGCTTACTTGCCACATTTATCTCTTCCCAGGTTGAGGGCAAAGGAAATGGGATAAAGACAGTTATAGTCAACATGGTTGATGTTGCAAAGGCGCTTAATCGGCCTCCTACGTGTAAGTTGTATAGCATTATTTCAAGATTTCTATTTTAGCACAAGCCAATGTAGTGTACACTATCCAGACCTATTAGCTCTGTGCTATAGAATATACTGTCAATTTGAATTGCCTAGGTGGATTTTCAGGTCTCTGTCCAATTCAAGAGAACCAGTTTGGTTGTAGTGGTTAGGAGCGCGGACTTCTAATCTGGCATGCCAGGTTCGATTCTGCACTCCCCCACATGCAACCAGCTGGGTGACCTTGGGCTCACCATGGCGCTGATAAAACTGTTCTGACCGGGCAGTGATATCAGGGCTCTCAGGCTCACCTACCCCACAGGGTGTCCGTTGTGGGGAGAGGAATGTGAAGGCGACTTTAATCCACTTTGAGACTCCTTCGGGTAGAGAAAATCATCATATAAGACCCAACTCTTCTTCAGTAATATCAGGGCTCTCAGTCCCACCTATCTAACGGGTTCTGTTCTGAAGAGAGAGAAGGGAAGCCGACTGTAAGCCGCTTTGAGCCTCCTTCGGGTAGGGAAAAGCGGCATATAAGAACCAACTCTTCTAATCTAGTTTATCGTGGTCACTGGGTGGAGAATTTGCTGGCTGGTTTTCAGACGGCTGGTAAGGCGATCTGTTAAAAAACAAAGTAATGTGGGAAAGTGATATATTTTGAACTGTCTTGAAGACCGTATTTTTAACACTAAGTATAAGTGGGGCTAAGGGTTATTGCAGTATCTAATGAGTATTTTCTCTGTATTCTGTTGAAAGATCCCACCAAATTTTTTGGTTGTGAGCTGGGAGCGCAGACCCAGTTTGATGTTAAGAATGACCGTTACATTGTCAATGGATCTCATGAGGCGAATAAGCTACAAGACATGTTGGATGGGTTCATTAAAAAATTTGTGCTCTGTCCTGAGTGTGAGAATCCTGAAACTGACCTGGTAGGTAGTATGCTTGGAATATGAATAAGACACAGTCCAAATTGCCAAGAAACTGACTTTAAGCCTGCTAACCTCATTTACACTGATAATGGTTTAAAGCTGAAGTCAAGAGCGTATTTTTTAGCTTTATTCCAGCCCGTATTCTACTATTTCAGCAGGTATACTAAGCTGATTTACATTACGTTATAACAAGGGCTGCATGTGGTTCTAGTTACTAGTATGGTTCTAGGCCAGTGGTTCTTGCTCTGTGGGTTGGAACACGCACGCTTCCTGGATGTGTGCCGGCCCAGCTGCAGCCGCCACTGGGGTCACCACCTAAAAGCAGTTGAGAACCGCCGTTCTAGGCTGTAATATAATAAGAATAAAGATAACATTTGATAACATTTGCTTTTGAGAATCAATCGTTAACATTGTTTTCCGTCTTTGGCAGCATGTCAATCCTAAGAAACAAACTATTGGTAACTCTTGCAAAGCCTGTGGCTACCGAGGCATGCTTGACACAAACCATAAACTCTGCACGTTCATCCTCAAAAATCCACCTGGTAAGTAATGCATTCATTTTTGACACAGGCCTCCAAATTGGTTTTTTTAAGCAAGCCTCGCGCTGATAGCATGCCAGCATGATCAGCTAATATACTGACTTCTTAATGCAAGCAACACTCTGTGGTTGATATCTAGTTGTCTGCCTCAATTTTAAGCTTGCTATAGTAAGTGTAGTCTTTCCTATTCCAGAGGTCTCTGTATGTGAGGTTGTCTGTTATGTAGACTCTTACATCAGTTACTAATTCTTTATAAGCAAATGCGCTCGTGATAGCAAATGAGTGCTTCATAGTCGTATGGTGTTGCTGAAAGTGATTTATGTCGTTTAACTAAAACAGTGGCCAGGCTTACCTACTGGTTAAAGCTGTGTTGTATCTCTTCAGTTCTGGAAAATCAGTAGTTATTAAAACCAAAAATGGTATTATGAACATTTGGTGCCACCTATATCTGAAAAGAATTTATTGGGGTCTAGGCACTTCTTGTTGGTAAATGCATTCACATAACTTGAGAGGCCATATGAATTTCACTTAAACTCGCAGTTAAATGAAAACAGGCTATGTACTCAGGGAGGCTGTGGCTCGGTGGTAGATAATCTTTTGCTTGCCAAACCTCACAGGTTAAATCCCTGGCAGCACCAGGTAATGGGAAAGACCCCCTGCTTGAGACATTGGAAAGCCGCTGTTGGTCTGAGCAATACTGATTTTTATGGACCAGTAGTCTGCTTCAGTATAAGGTGGCTTCATAGGTGTACCTGAGAGCCATTTTAATAGTACAGAAGTCTAAAGCCATCTGGCATGAGTTTTGGCTTCGTACCGAGGTGCTCTAGAAGCAGATGGGGAAAGTTGAGTTGATATTTGTTTAACTCGAGTGTCTTTGCACTCCTATTAAAACCAGCTGCGATGCCCCTGAGAGGGATAGGATCTATTTGGTGGTTATAATAGAGGCATGCACCATTAAAATAACCACAAAATATCCAGCAGCAGCAGCAAAACATAGTAACACACTAATAATTAACACAAGTTCCTTTGTGATATATGTGAAAGCTCAAAGCATGCAGACTAAACACAAGCGGAATGCTCATTCCTCAAGTGAAATGTTCTAGACTGCATTTAGGGGCACAGAAGGTAGCTGAGACTCCTCTTACCCTTTAGCTGGCAATTGGTGGAGCAGGTGGTCCTCTCAGCCAGGGTGCTGCTGTATATGTATAAATATAATAATAAAAAATAGGTACTGCTGGATTTTACTGCCTTGAGTGTAGTTAAGACTAAAAAAACGAAGCTAGGAAAGGCTCAAAAACAGTTACTCAAAACCAGTTGGTGACTTTTGTGTTTCCAGAGAGCAGTGACGCTGGAACAGGCAAGAAAGAGAAAGAAAAGAAGAATAGAAAAGGCAAGGATAAAGAGAATGGTTCGGTGTCTAATACTGAGACAACGCCACAATCTGCACCACCAGAAGAGCTTAGCCCTCCAAATGTAGCGGTAAGTAGGTAGGGCTTCTTTGAATGCATTAAGTGTTTGTGTTCGGGTCATACATCTCAAAACATTCTGAAAGCAACTGTTGGACCTGTAAGCTGGGGAGAAATTTTTTTTTTGAGTTCCCTTGTGAAAGTGGCTTGCACTATTAATCTTCTAAACTTCTTCACAGGGGGATGATGATGATGAAGACTGGGGTGAAGACACAACTGAAGAAGCCCAGAGGCGCAGAATGGATGAAATCAGTGATCATGCAAAAGTGCTCACACTTACTGATGATCTGGAAAGAACGGTTGAAGAGAGAGTCAACATACTCTTTGACTTTGTTAAGGTAAAAGAACATACATATGTGGTTGTTGCTGCTTCTAATGCGCCTCTTTCAGTTTAAGTGGCCAGGAGTGGCATAATCTCCTTAGATTGGTTGTGAAATCACTGACTAACCAGTCCCAATTTCCTTTTAAACATAAAAACAGCCCTCCTTGAATAGTATGTTATGTAGTGACATTTTGTTCAAGCCAAACCATTTATTTTTCCAGAAAAAGAAGGAAGAGGGTGTCATAGAGACTTCAGACAAGGATATTGTGGCGGAAGCAGAAAGGCTGGATGTCAAAGCTATGGGCCCATTGGTTCTGACTGAAGTTCTTTTTGATGAGAAGATTAGAGAGCAAATAAAGAAATACAGGCGGCATTTCTTGCGTGTAAGTTCTGCTAACTTTTCAAAGCTTTTTTTTGACTGAAGCATCTTTGGACATGTTTGGGGATTGGGTTGGGGGGGTACCCTTAGTTGCAGATCATTTGCTTTGCTTGTAGAACTTTGTATGCTATATCTGAAGATGAGCTTTTTCTCCATAACATCATTTTTCACAGTTCTGTCACAACAACAAGAAAGCTCAGAGATACCTTCTTCATGGTCTGGAGTGTGTGGTAGCTATGCATCAAACTCAGTTGATTAATAAAATTCCACATATCCTGAAGGAAATGTATGACGCGGATCTTCTGGAAGAAGAAGTCATTCTGAGCTGGGCAGAAAAGGTTTGTATTAAAAAATCCATTAAGTTGTGGATACCTGAGTTCATCTGGTTTGTGGAGCTGAGAATCATCAAATTCTATATCAGTATGCTCTCCAGTTCTCTAAGAAGGAGGCTGACTGAAAAGAAATGTGAGGAAGCTCAGTTTGTCCAGATAATCTTTCCGGGTTGGGGGTGGTGAAGTGGCTAGCTGCTGAAACAAAACTGTGTTCTGTGGATCACAGCCATAGTGCTGGAGAAGGAAACTGAAATTGGGGAAGAAGGTTAGATCCTGCAGTACATAGTTCCATGGTTTTCTGTGAAGCATCCAGGCTGTTGATAGTAGGGGCTTGCAATGAGGATATCTGCAAGAGAAGACCATCCAAAAGGGTTGCTGAAGACTTGGCCTACGTAACTGCATTTCAAGCTTGTAAAGGTCTTGCCTTTGTGGGTAAATATGCAGGATTCATAGTAAGCTGCTAACGTTTGGTAACCTTCCCTTGTAGGCATCAAAAAAATACGTCTCTAAGGAGCTTGCCAAAGAAATTCGTGTCAAAGCAGAGCCGTTCATTAAATGGCTGAAAGAAGCTGAAGAGGAGTCATCTGGTGGCGAGGAGGAGGAAGATGAAGATGAAAACATTGAGGTAAGGCAACCATAGGGCCCTCAGTTAATCGTCTGTGGTGGGAATCATTTGAAAAATGCCGAAGTTTGAAATCAAGTGACCATCACACAAAACCTGTCTCGGGGAGGTTGCAATACCACAGTAGTGTGCTCAGCAGTCCAGAATTGGCCCCAGTGCCTTTTCCCACTTTGATTTATTGTGATGGATGGGAAGCTAGTTTGGCACTGGGTGTCAGGAATGCAGGACCTTAAGCTGAGCTTCCTGTGCCAAGTGCTGGTTTACCTGAATTGTCAAGTAGGTCTCAGCCTTAGGATGTGTGAGACAGCCCTTTCCTTATTCTTGCAGGTGGTGTACTCCAAGACAGCCAGTGTCCCTAAAGTTGAAACTGTGAAGCCTGCAAACAAGAAGGAGGAAGATATTGATATTGATGCTATTTAAAGTGAACCAACCTAGTTTTCCAGTGTTAACACTGCTGACCTCTCTGGATTTCTTGCCAGAAATGCAACCTCTGTGCACAAAAGGCTACATCATGCTGCTGCACCTCTTTGAACTCAAAAAAAATGTATCTTACCATGATTGGTATTGTAATTCAGCATAACAAATGAGAGGAGTTAATACACCAGCAAACTGATCAGGTTTGCTGAACAGCATGTTTCTTTTAAACTTGTCTTGGACATAAATACTTGGAACACATTTATACAGTTGTGAAAATAAAGGATTTGGTTTTGGAATCTTCAATTGTGGTGTGGTCCTCCTGGTAACTCGTTGATAGTGAACTGCTGGGCATTATGAAGGCTTTATGTTTCCAGGACTCTGCATTCCAGCATATTCTCAGATGACCAATTAACCTCAGTGGTACTATGTCAGGTGGACTTCGGTGGCTGGGCCATGTGCCCATATATTTAGCACCCATCCATGTGACTACTACTGTCCCTCTTCTCCATGGGAGTGAACAGCAAGAAATCACTCAAAATCATAGAATCAGAGAGTTGGAAGGGACCTCCTGGGTCATCTAGTCCAACCCCCTGCACTATGCAGGACACTCACAACTCTCGCTCATCCACTAACCTGCCACCCCTTGAGCCTTCACAAAATCAGCCTCTCCATCAAATGGCTATCCAGCCCCTGTTTAGAAACTTCCAAAGATGGAGAAGATTATCCTGTATTCTGTGGCTGTCTTCAGTTGTGTTTGCTACCCCTCCCAGTTTAGTATTGTCTGCAAATTTAATAAGTATCTCCTCTAATCCCTCATCCAAATCATTTACAAATATGTTGAACAACACAGGCCCCAGGACAGATCCTTGGGGTACTCCACTTGTCACTGTTTTCCAAGAGGATGCTGAACAAGTACCCTCTGGGTACGATCTGTCAACCAGTTATTGATCCACCTGACAATTAGTATTGATACTGCATTTTATCAACTTAACAAGAATATCATGTGGAACCTTATCAAAAGCTTTACTGAAATCCAGATAAACTATGTCCAGCTTTGAGGAGCACTGATGCATATAACCCTGAAATTAAATCTGGTTTGACTAGGCCTTGATTCGGGGAAGTTGCTGTTCAATAAGTCCCCTTTTCTGGGGCTTTGAGGTAGAGGCACCAAACTTGCAATGTGGCTGCAGAAGCCTCCTTGAAAGACCCCACCACCACCATGTTGTAAATAGATTGGACCTCGCTAATTCCAGGGGCACCCAAAGAGTGTCCCATCCAATCTCCATTATTTCCTGTGGTGAGAACAGACCAGAGAATCTGGTGTTTTAGCTGAATCAAAAACCACTCTAGATAGTGTGAAACATCTTGCACATGCCTAATGGAGACAAATAATGACCTCAAACCTTCATGATCTATCCATTAGAATGCTGATGTTACTGCTTTTTAGGTAAGAAGGCATCTTCTGAGAAGAGACCGTCCTAGAGGAACTTTTGACCATGGAGGAGTCCCTGAAATAATTAGGCTTTGACGAACCCTGGAAGTGATTTCAGCTGGCCAGGCCTCCCTGTCACTCCCAGGAAGTGACATCACTGGAAATTACATCACCCATGTTCACAGGGATAGAGGAGGGGAAGAGCGACTGGAGGGGGTTTATAGGGAAGGTAGGCCTGCGGGCTTTGCTCCCTCCCCTGCACAAAAACCACAAGAAAACAACAGAAGTTGGCAGTTCCCTAGTTGGTTGCTGAGTCCACTAAGGCAGGATGGGGAAGGTCTGCGGATCCGTAGATGTATCTAGAAGCATCTATGGAGTCGTCATGGGTATAAGCTATGACTCCCAAAAGCAAGGGCTGCCAGCTGCTGTGCAAAGTATATGAAGGGGGGAAGTAAATGCCATAATTTGCAAAGTCAACATAATGTAAAATGTCTTTGTGGTTTTGGGCCATGAGTGGGAATGGAAATGTGGGGGATCCATTAGTTTCCTATAAGCCAAACTGCAAAAATGCCACTACATAAGAAAGCTGCTGCGCCCTGTACCCTCTAAGGCAGGGGTAGTCAACCTGTGGTCCTCAGACGTCCATGGACTACAATTCCCATGAGCCCCTGCCAGCAAATGCTGGCAGGGGCTCATGGGAATTGTAGTCCATTAACGTCTGGAGGACCACAGGTTGACTACCCCTGTTCGAATGCATTAACGCTTTAAATAGAAACCTGGACAAATTAAAAGCTTGCATGGATTTTGGTAAAGGGCATAGCTGTGCTTTTGGGTCACATTGGTGCAGTCTGCAACCTTTCTGGCTTGCAGTGCATGCTGGGTACACTGCAGAATCATGCTTGCATGCACAGTCAAAGCATAGGGTCAGTTTTGCTGGGCAAGAGCAGTTTCTCCCACACCTCTCTCTCAGTTGCTTAATATGTACAGTAGATTTGCGTGTTCTTGTTTCACTCTGGCAGCACTGCTTTCCTGGTTGTGGGAGTGACAGCTGGGTGTTTCTGTGTTTAAGAAAAGCTGTCCAAACGGGTGAGGGGGCAGGTGCAGGCGACCCACTACCAGCAACAGAAGGGAGGCTTCATGTTAACCGCATATCCTGTGCTGGTGGCAAACTTGGGTCTGACGTAGTTTGGTAGACGCTAACTTTAGCATAGAGCCTCTTGTGGCGCACAGGGGTAAGGCAGCAGACATGCAGTCTGAAAGCTCTGCCCATGAGCCTGGGAGTTCGATCCCAGCAGCCGGCATCCTTCCGAGGTCGGTAAAATGAGTACCCAGCTTGCTGCTGGGGGGTAAACGTAATGACTGGGGAAGGGAATGACAAACCACCCCGTATTGAGTCTGCCATGAAAACGCTGGCAGGTGTCACCCCAAGGGTCAGACAAGACTCAGTGCTTGCACAGGGGATACCTTTACTTTTAACTTTAGTATCTTGGAATTTCCCCATCCCCCTATATTAGTCTTAATAGCCCTGTATTTCTCTGACCTTGATGGTCCAGTTTAGCCCCACCTCAGAAACTAAGCAGGGTTGGCCCTAGTTAATATTTGGATGGGAGGCACAAAGGAATGCCTTAACTGTGACTTGACAATGCTTTCCTCTACCACCGTGGTTTTCTGAGGTTTATTTAAAGGCAGATCTGTTTCTGGATGCAGTGGCACAATCTTGTACTCACTAGGTCTTTGGTTCCTGTATCAGCGTTGAACCCTGGAAATCTATCTACAGGGATAAGGAAAAGGGTGGGAAAGCCACCACTAAAAATATTTCCTGATGAAGCTAGTAGAAATCACAACTACATTTGGTTTCCTGATGCAGTTTCCCTTCTTCTCAAACAAAAGGTTTCTCGTTTCTCTTTTCGCCCCCAAATTAAAGGTGAGTTTCTATCCCACCCACACTGTTTTTACACCTGAGTACTATTAGCCATCCATGAATCAAGGCAAGCTGGACGTGGTTAAACAAGAAATGAGAAGACTGAACATCGACATTTTAGGAATCAGTGAACTAAAATGGACAGGAATGGGTGAATTTAATTCAGATGACCATCAGGTATACTACTGTGGACAAGAATCTCGCAGAAGAAATGGAGTAGCCTTCATAATCAATAAGAGAGTAGGAAAAGCAGTCTTGGGATACAATCCCCAAAATGACAGAATGATCTCAGTTCGAATCCAAGGCAAACCATTCAACATCACAGTGATCCAGGTCTACGCCCCAACCACTGCTGCTGAAGAGGATGAAGTTGATCAGTTCTATGAAGCCCTACAACACCTTCTAGAAGCAACGCCCAAAAATGATGTGCTTATCATCATGGGGGATTGGAATGCTAAAGTAGGAAGCCAAAAGATAACTGGGATAACAGGCAAGTTTGGCCTTGGAGTACAAAATGAAGCAGGGCACAGGCTGGTAGAATTTTGTCAAGAGAATACAATGGTCATAGCAAACACTCTTTTCCAGCAACCCAAGAGACGACTCTACACATGGACATCACCAGACGGTCAACACAGAAATCAGATTGACTATGTGCTCTGCAGCCAAAGATGGAAAAGTTCTATCCAGTCAATAAAAACAAGACCAGGAGCTGATTGTGGTTCAGATCATGAGCTTCTTGTTGCAAAATTTAGGCTTAAATTGAAGAAAGTCGGGAAAAGCACTAGGCCACTCAGGTATGAACTAAATCATATCCCCGACGAATACACAGTGGAGGTGACAAATAGATTTAAGGAATTAGATCTGATAGACAGAGTGCCTGAAGAACTATGGACGGAGGTTCGCAACATTGTACAAGAGGTAGCAACTAAAACCATCCCAAAGAAAAAGAAATGCAAGAAATCAAAATGGCTGTCTGAGGAAGCTTTACAAATAGCTAAGGAGAGAAGGGAAGTGAAAGGCAAGGGAGAAAGAGAAAGATACACCCAATTGAATGCAGAATTCCAGAGAAAAGCTAGAAGAGATAAGAATGCCTTCTTAAATGAACAGTGCAAACAAATAGAAGAAAACAATAGAATGGGGAGGACCAGAGATCTTTTCAAGAAAATTGGAGATATGAAGAGAACGTTTCATGCAAAGGTGGGTATGATAAGGGACCAAAATGGTAGGGACCTCACAGAAGCAGAAGAGATTAAACAAAGGTGGCAAAATTATACAGAAGAACTATACAAGAGCGAGCTTAACATCCCTGATGACCACAATGGGGTAGTTACTGACCTGGAGCCAGACATCCTGGAATGTGAAGTCAAATGGGCCTTAGGAAGTCTGAGCAACAATAAAGCTAGTGGTAGTGACAGCATTCCAGTTGAACTATTCAAAATCTTAAAGGACGATGCAGTAAAAGTGCTACACTCAACATGCCAGCAAATTTGGAAAACGCAACAATGGCCACAGGATTGGAAAAGGTCAGTTTACATTCCAATCCCAAAGAAGGGCAATGCCAAAGAATGTTCAAACTACCGCACTATTGCACTAATTTCTCATGCTAGCAAAGTTATGCTCAAAATCCTACAAGCTAGGCTCCAGCAATATGTGGACCGAGAACTTCCAGAAGTACAGGCAGGATTTCGAAGAGGCAGAGGAACTAGAGATCAAATTGCCAACATACGCTGGATCATGGAGAAAGCTAGGGAGTACCAGAAGAACGTCTACTTCTGCTTCATTGACTATGCTAAAGCCTTTGATTGTGTGGAGCACAACAAATTGTGGCAAGTTCTTAAAGAGATGGGAATACCAGAGCATCTTATTTGTCTCTTGAGAAATTTATATGCAGGTCAAGAAGCAACAGTGAGAACTGAACATGGAATCACTGACTGGTTCAAAATTGAGAAAGGAGTTCGGCAAGGCTGTATACTGTCGCCTTGCCTATTTAACTTGTATGCAGAGCACATCATGAGAAATGCGGGATTAGAGGAGTCACAAATTGGGATCAAGATTGCAGGGAGAAATATCAACAACCTCAGATATGCAGATGATACCACTCTAATGGCAGAAAGTGAAGAGGAACTAAAGAGCCTGTTGATGCGGGTGAAGGAGGAGAGTGCAAAAGTTGGCTTGAAACTCAACATCAAGAAAACAAAGATCATGGCATCCGGCCCTCTCAATTCCTGGCAAATAGAAGGGGAAGAAATGGAGATAGTGACAGATTTTATTTTCCTGGGCTCCAAGATCACTGCAGATGGGGACTGCAGCAAAGAAATTAAAAGACGCTTGCTCCTGGGGAGGAAAGCTATGGCAAATCTAGAGAGCATCCTAAAAAGCAGAGACATCACCCTGCCAACAAAAGTGCGTTTAGTCAAGGCTATGGTCTTCCCAGTTGCAATGTATGGCTGCGAAAGTTGGACCATAAGGAAGGCCGAGCGTCAAAGAATTGAGGCTTTTGAACTCTGGTGCTGGAGAAGACTCTTGCGAGTCCCTTGGACTGCAAGGCGAACAAACCGGTCAGTCCTAGAGGAGATCAGCCCTGACTGCTCTTTAGAAGGCCAGATCCTGAAGATGAAACTCAAATATTTTGGCCACCTCATGAGAAGGAAGGACTCCCTGGAGAAGAGCCTAATGCGGGGAGCGATCGAGGGCAAAAGAAGAAGGGGATGACAGAGAATGAGGTGGCTGGATGGAGTCACTGAAGCAGTAGGTGCAAGCTTAAATGGACTCCGGGGAATGGTAGAGGACAGGAAGGCCTGGAGGATCATTGTCCATGGGGTCGCGATGGGTCGGACACGACTTCGCACATAACAACAACAACTATTAGCCATATGTGGCTGCGATCTGCAGATGGGATTTGGGATTTTTTTCTCAAGCGTGCAGAAAAATCTGAAATGAGAAAATACACGGGAGGGGTTAAATTCCCCCCCCCACACACACACACACACACACAAGTAAAGGTGCTTTCTGTGAAGAAAAAGCTCTTTCTTTGCCTGTTTGAGGGGAGCTGTTGGAGAGCTGCTCTGGGCTCTGCTCCCAGGAAATGCTCCAGGCCTGCCAGCAGTGGATGCCAGAGGCCCTTTGGAGGCCAGCTGCTGCCGCAGTGCACACCAGGAATTGTTCCAGGCTCCGCAGCAGGCAGTGCAGGCAACTCAAGGCCTGGAGCTGCTCCAGACACTGTTTTAAGATGGGTACTTGGGCTGGACTTGTGAATGAGTTTCATAGGTCCCTAGGTCTACAGACTAATAGACAAATGGGCTCAATCTGAGGCTATTTGAATCCAATGACTGAAGTGAATGTACAAGATTTTTCTACCAACCTGAAAAAAAACACCCTGGGTTTGCAGAAAGATGAGAAATCTAGAATAAGTAAATGGTAAAAATCCCCCAAATGATAAAAGGGGCGCCTGTAACTTTAAGCAATGGGAATCCTTCGGTAGCTGTTGCTAGGCAACCATAGTGTTAAAGGGTTAGTTCCCTCATTAAAGGGCAGGGATTTTCGAGGGAACCATTAGGTCTGGCACGGTTAGGTTTGCCAGCTTCGGGTTAGGAAAACCTCACTATCCCATGGGTTTCACCGCCCCCCCGCCCCCCCGGAACAGGCAAACCCTAAGGGGAAACTGATCTCTATCTTTTGCCTGGAGGTTGGCAACCTGTAAAGGAAGCAGGAAAATGCAATGCCATGGGGGCTTTCAGGAAAGGGGAAAAGGAAATAGTGCGGGGGGGGGGGGGGAGAGAGAGAGAGAGAATGTGGCAGAGGGCAAGGAAAAGGTCCTTTTCAGTTTTCTACTTTTTCTTCCAAGGACAGCTCCTGAAATTGGGGGCCAAACTACCACTCCAGGATTCATTATCCACTCACCTTTAGTTGCTGATACGGCTCACGTGTGCAGGGTTGAGAAGGGGGAAATGACATTGGGGCCCTGAGCTCCCCAGAAGGAGGGCGATTTTAAAGAAGACTACAAAACTGTGTCTTCACTGGGTACTGAATTTAGGTGCCCAGTCTTTGTTTCTCTGGTGTGGGGATTCCAGACAGGCACACACGAAATGAACACTGCTTACCTCGAAGCAGCAACCTTGGATTTGCCTTCTAGTACTGTCCTAAGAAAATTTCTTGGGTGTTTACACCACCGAGTAATCTTCCAACTGGACACTGGATTGCAGTCTGCTTCCTTCTTCATGGTTTCCTCCTTGATGCGCCAAGTGCTCCTTCTGCATATGATCTGCTGCCACCTATCTGCAGTTAAGTGAACTGCTACTTTTGCATCTTCAGGGAGGACGGGAAAACTTGACTTGAAAGGGGATGATTGTTGTCGTTTTAAAATCTCGCACCTCTTTGAAGCTGAGTTGAGCCACCCCTTGCTAGTCACGCATAAATCTTCAACTGGTAGGCCTGTAATTGGAGGCAACTTCAAAGAAGACCCTGTCCGCCAGGAAGCAGAACGAAAACAAGCAACAAGTTTTGCTTTCTAGCTAAGCAGTAGGATGCTGTTGAGAAAAATTTAGACAGGGCTACCTGCATATTGAGCCTCTTGTGGCGCAGAGTGGTAAGGCAGCCGTCTGAAAGCTTTGCCCATGAGGCTGGGAGTTCAATCCCAGCAGCCGGCTCAAGGTTGACTCAGCCTTCCATCCTTCCAAGGTCGGTAAAATGAGTACCCAGCTTGCTGGGGGGTAAATGGTAATGACTGGGGAAGGCACTGGCAAACCACCCCGTATTGAGTCTGCCATGAAAACGCTGGAGGGCATCACCCCAAGGGTCAGACAGGACCCAGTGCTTGCACAGCGGATACCTTTACCTTTACCTTTTTACCTGCATATTAAGAACACAAGGAGGGCTTTGCTGGATCAGACCAGAGGTCCATCTCGTCTGGCATCAAGTCTCAAGCAGTGCCCAAACAGTACCTCTGGAAGTCCAACAACAGGATATTGAGACTCACTTCCTGCCTGGTCTTTTGATTATGGGGATTGCAGTGGGGCCTTCTTGCACACAAAGCAGGTGCTCTACCACTGAGCCACGACCCTGCCCTCATTCTATGAAGCTGATTTCCGCCAAGTCAGACCACTCACCTCTCAAAGTCAGTCTGGTCTATCTACTCTGACAGGCAGCAGTCCTCTAAGACGAAAAATTGGCTTTTATATCCCGCCTTTCACTACCCAAAGAGCCTCAAAGCAGCTTACAGTCGCCTTCCCTTTCCTCTCCCCACAACAGACACCCTGTGAGGGAGGCGGGGCTGAGAGAGCCCTGAGATTGTTAAAGAAAAAGAAGAGTTGGTTCTTAGATGCCACTTTTCTCTACCTGAAGGAGTCTCAAAGCGGCTTGCAATTGCCTTCCCTTTCCTCTCCCCAAAACAGACACCCTGTGAGGGAGGAGAGGCTGAGAGAGCCCTGAGATTGTTAGAGAAAAAGAAGAGTTGGTTCTTATATGCTGCTTTTCTCTACCTGAAGGAGTCTCAAAGCGGCTTGCAATTGCCTTCCCTTTCCTCTCCCCAAAACAGACACCCTGTGAGGGAGGTGAGGCTGAGAGAGCCTTGATATTACTGAAGAAGAAGAGTTGGTTCTTATATGCCTCTTTTCTCTACCTGAAGGAGTCTCAAAGCGGCTTACAGCCACCTTCCCTTTCCTCTCCCCAAAACAGACACCCTGTGAGGGAGGTGGGGCTGAGACAGCTCTGATAGAACTGCTCTGCAAGTGCAGCTTTAACAGAACCATGACTGGCCCAAGGTCACAGCTTAGGTATCAGCTCAAGGTCATAATCGTTCAAATCATCCGCAGTCTTTTGCTTTTAACGGGAGGTGCCAGGGAGGGACTTGAACCTGTTGGCAAAACTCCGGCTGACGTACTTTGGCCATATCATGCAAACCAACTCAGTGGAGAAAGCAATCATACGAGGATTGGTCAGTGGAAAAAGAAAACCAGGCTGACAAAACCAGGCCACTTGGTTAGACACGATCAAAATGGAGGCCAGGCAGAACATGACACAATTAAAAGAAGCAGCGCAAGATAGGAAATCGTGGCAACAGTTGAGCCATAGGATTGCCCAGCCACTCGACTGAGTGGCTGACATCATAAACACGGCTGGACCACGGCCCCAGCTTTTCGTGATACCAAAGAAAAGGTGAGACTGCTGCCTTGATGTTCGCAAGGGGGTTGCAGGTAATAGTGAATGAGCGAGCGGGTTGTGAGTGTCCTGCATAGTGCAGGGGGTTGGACTAGAAGACCCAGGAGGTCCCTTCCAACTCTCTGATTCTATGAAAGGAAGTAGCTGCTACAACTGTGAACCCCAAGCTAGGGGCCTTCTGATCTACACAGCCTTTGCATGTGGAAGTTACATTCCAGATTTTGACAACCCCCTCCTTCTCCTGGGTCATCTAGTCCAACCTCCTGCACTATGCAGGGCACTCACAACCTGCTCATTTAAAAGGTTTAAGAAAAGCCCTTTGTGTGGCTCATGTGCATTAAAGGACTTCCTTGTATAAGGTGGCTCCCAGGTTCAATCCCTGGCAGCTCTGTTTGAACGAGGCAGGAAGTGTGGGAGGGGCCCTCTGTCTGAAACATGGGAGAGCCAGTTTGGTGTAGTAGTTAGGAGTGTGGACTTCTAATCTGGCGAGCCAGGTTTGAATCTGCGCTCCCCCACATGCAGCCAGCTGGGTGAACTTGGGCTCATCACAGTACTGATAAAACTGTTCTGACTCAGCAGTAATATCAGAGCTCTCTCGGCCTTACCCACCTCACAGGGTGTCTGTTGTGGGGAGAGGAAAGGGAAGGTGAATGTAAGCCGCTTTGAGACTCCTTCGGGTAGAGAAAAGCGGCATAGAAGAACAAACTCTTCTTCTAATCAGATAGAGTCAGTTTGGCCACCCCTGCTTTATGCTCTTGTAAGACATGCCAGTCCATGACCTGGATGACCTATGCTAGCATGATCTCATGAGGTCTGAGAAGCTAAACAGCTAGTATTTGGATTTGAAACCCCCAAAGAATGCCAGGGATGCTACACTGAGGCCAGTAATGGCGAATCACCTCTGCCTCTTTCCTTGAAAACCATTAAGAGTCACCATAAGATTGTCATTATTTATTAGCTTTCTGTACCACCCTGCTGAGATGCCTGTGACCTGATGCAATTTCACATCTACACAGAAACTTAAGGTAGGGTTTGTTTGGGTGCATGGGGAGTTTACAGACCTTGTGAGCAAGCAAGGACAGATCCATCCAGCAGGTGGCACTGATGTGGTGTGTTTTTCATGCTATCTTCCCCCACCTGAACTTCCTTAGAGGCATAGAAGGTGGAACCTTTGTGGTCATCAATACATCCAGGAGACTCAAAGTCAACTCTCAAATACTTCCTTTTACAAACAACCGGACTCAGACACCGCACAGGACCACAACAAAGAGCTAAACAACATTATAAAGGAATTACATTCAGGAACAAATCCTCAGACACACTACAGCAGGGGTAGTCAAACTGCGGTCCTCCAGATGTCCATAGACTACAATTCCCAGGAGCCCCCTGCCAGCATTTGCTGGCAGGGGGCTCCTGGGAATTGTAGTCCATGGACATCTGGAGGGCCGCAGTTTGACTAACCCTGCACTACAGGAACCTCGACCAGGTGTTTTTTTATCTTTTACGCAAAATATACAAACCTGGTAACCCAGGATGCCCCATGGTCTCTGGCATAGGCATCGCCACCATGGGGGTACCTGGATACATGGACTCTGTTCAAGGACCCTATGCCAACAACACTCCTAGTTGTGTTTGCGACACCACAGACTTTCTGAGGGAAATACAATCTTTGAACAACCTCGCCAAGAATACTGTTTTAGCCAGTGTGGATGCGGAATCCCTGTATACCAACATCCACCACAAAAATGAATTATAAGCCATAAGATTGATTGGTTGGCTGGTTGATGTAGAGATTTTTATACTGCCCTTCTCGGGCTTTGCCATCGTGGGGCGATGTAGGACCAATTAATAAACAATAAGCAAATAAAAATACACAATACAACAGTTAAAAATATATTAAAATTATTAACAATAACATTTTATTTTATAATTTGATTTCTATCCCGCCTCCCTTGACTAAGTCATCTCAAGGCGGCTCCCAACAATGAAACCCCATAAAAATTCCATAAAAGCATTACAATCTACAATTCATACAACAACATTTATCAAAAAACCATAAATCCACAGACGGCGGTAAAAACCAGCAGTAAACCACACCTAACTGATATTGGCACCAACATACAGTGCTGCAGTGAATAAAATGACTTCCAGGAGCAGACTGGAGGGAAAAGGAGAGACACCTCTCGTTCCGCAAGGTACAAAAGCAGTTAACAAATATAAACAAATAGCTACACATTTTAGGGAAACAGAGAGGCGAGGCAGAAAAATGTACAGATTTTCTGGTGATTTCTCCACAGAACAATTCCCATTCGAAGAAAGGCTGCTGCGTAAAAGCAGCAACAATTAGTGGATGCCACCGCTGATACTGTATTTGCTAAGCACAGAGAAGTTCTCTTAGAGCTCTCTCTGTTGTGAGGAGGGAAAGGGAAAGGGGTAACCCACTTTGGGACTTCTTTGAATACTGAAAAGCAGGCATGAAAAAAATCAGCTTTTCTTTGCCTTGAAATGTAATTTAATGCATAGTAGAATGTAATGTCACTGGAATGATATATTGGATTGGATTGTATTTCTCTGGTCTGGGGTCAGGGGAGACAACTTCACAGCCAATCACCCCACAGCAAAAAAAAACATTGCTTGAGAGGAGATGAATGGAGCACGGTCTCAGTTAATTACTCTCAGCATTCCACAATTAAGGATACACCTGCCCATCAATCTCCAATTTTGACATATTTATTTCCTTCATTACGTTGTCCTCCAGAACTGAACCCAAACAAATGGCAATCGTATACATTAAGCTTGTTATTCCTGTTTGGTCCTTGAATCTGTTAAACTTCCTGCTGTATGCTGTTTTACTGCTCACCCTCTACCAATACGTATGGACTGGCAACTTCCATTTCATTGTATCTGAAGAAGTGTGCGCAGGAGTGGTTTAAGGATTTGCAAGGCCTGTAGCATCAGGGCCAGTTTAAGGATTTGCAGGGCCCTAGCAGAGTACAATTGCAATGGGAATACCCAGACTGGGGCCAGAGGAGCCTCCACAGTCGAAAGGGGTATCACTCTGAGTGTCCTTAAAGAGGGGAAAAGGAAGAGGAGAGAGACTACAGCAGTGATCCCACAGGAGGAAGGTACCACATGGGGCAGCTGAAAGTGCAGGGCCCGAAGCACATGCCACATGTGCTACATGAATAAACTGGCCCTGAATCAGAATCCAGTAGCACCTTTAAGACCAACAAAGCTTTATTCAAGCCGTGAGCTTTTGAGTGCAAGCTCACACCTTGAAGCTCACATGTCTTGTGGCTAGTGGGAGAGGAATGGGAAGGCGACTGTAAGCCGCTTTGAGCCTCCTTCGGGTAGGGAAAAGCGGCATATAAGAACCAACTCTTCTTCTTCTTCTTCTGAATAAAGCTTTGTTGGTCTTAAGGATGCTACTGGACTGATTTTGTTGTGCTACTTCAGACCAACACGGCTACCGACTTGAATCTGGCCCTGAATGTGTGCGTCGAAACCAAAGTGTATACCTTAAATTAAATCTTTGTTGGTCTTAAAGGTGCCTCTGGTCTCTAACGTTGTCCTGAACCTTTATGTTATTTGTGTGTGGCAGCAACCACAGGATAGGAAAGCCACAACATATTGGTCGGCTTCTGTCCCAAAGCTTCTGTCCTAATTTGTTTATCCGGTTTATTCCTCCAGGGGAAGCTTAGGATATTATCCACTGTTGTGGTGAAGGAGTTAGGGTGTGGAACTAGAATTTGGGAGATTATTTTCACTCTACTTTAGGATGCTTTGGGCTGATCCTGCGTTGAGCAGGGGGTGGGACTAGATGGCCTGTATGGCCCCTTCCAACTCTATGATTCTATGATTCCACCATGGAAGCTCTCGGAATGACTGTAAGCCAGTCACAGGACCTCATTCTAACCTTCCTCATAGTCCCCATGAAGATAAAATGGACGAAAAAGGAACTCCGTACGCCACTTTGAGTTCCCACTGGGGAGAAAGGCTGGGTGTAAATGGAGTAAATAAATCTGGTTTTACCTCACAACCTGAAGCAGGATAAGTTGGTGGCATGCAACTGGCCCAAAGTCACCCAGCAAACATAATATGGACTTGAACTCAAGTTTATTTTCAGTCAGCTTTAAGCTGCATTTCTCCACAGATTCAGACAGACTTCCTCTCAGCTTCCTCATTGCTCCCTTCCATTCCCTCTATTTCTGACTATCCTCTTCACCAGGGGTAGTCAAACTGCGGCCCTCCAGATGTTTCCAGCATTCGCTGGCAGGGGCTCATGGGAATTGTAGTCCACGGACATCTGGAGGGCCACAGTTTGACTACCCCTGCTCTTCACTAACATCCCTTTAGCTCCAATGGATTGCTCTTAGTGAGAGGCGGAACTTAACACATCCGTCACAGCTATTAATTAACAAAACAGTACCGGCTTTTAAGTTTGCCTGTTCATTTTACAGGCAGTTAGCAAGGGGGTGGGGCTGGGAAAGCAGAAAAGCTCAGCCTAGATTCTCCCCCAGGCAAAAAGCAGGACATCCAGTGAAGCTGATGGGCAGTATAGTCAGGATGCACAGAAAGGATAAACATCTTTACACAGAGAGTGATTAAAATGTAGAATTCCTTACCAGGGAATGTTGCGATGGCCACAGGCATAGACAGCTATCAAAGGGAGTTAGATTCAGGGAGGATAGGTCTCTCACTGACTCCTAGCCATGGTGATTAAAGGGAACCTCCACGTTCAGAGAAGGCCCCCAGCCTCTATGCCAGTGGTTCTCAACTTTCCTAATGCCGTTCCTCATGTTCTGGTGACCCCAACCATAAAATTATGCAAGTGTTCTTTCACATAAATTAAACCAAAACTGACCAATGGTGTGAAGATCCATTGTTCATGATTATATATAAACTAGCTTCAAAGCCCGTTCCTAAGAACGGGCCTTGAAAGGGCCCTCTCCTCCGGCCCCCAGTCAGGTAGCTTAAGGTGGCTTTGGGCCACAGCTCACAGCTGGATCAAGTGGGGTGGCTGGGGGCTGGGCAGATTGTTAGCATGGCCGGGACAGAGCTCCTTAGCAGGCAGTCAGCAGGCCGGGAGGCCCTCGTTAGCAAGGCCAGCCTAGCAGGACAAGAGGCCCTCATGAGCAAGCCCTCCACCACGAACCTTTTGCCCAGGGCCCTCTCCCCTTACCTACTGCTGGCTCCAGGCACTTAGGTGTCTGAGAGTAAAGAGTCCAGGGATGGAGGGCGGGAGCTGCAGGGGCAGGGCCAATCAGGATAAAGCTGGCTGCACCCTGATTGGCCCTATTCTAACTTGGACAGCCGGACACGTCCCACCCCCTAGGCTGTTTCATAAACATATAGAGGAACAACAATGGATAAGGATTGTTTTTTTTCCGAGGTTTCTCAGTTCAGCTCTGCCTCTTGTTCCACCATGCCAATCTCGGGCCACCACCTGAAGTGCCTGGTGGGAGACTGCAATGCGCTGGAGGCGCTGATCGAGCAGCTGGCAGCCAAGCACGGGCGTCTGCAGGAGGAGTGGCAACATTGGTGGCGCCCCCCCCCAGCCTGCCGCGACCCCTGTGAAAGGGCCATTCGATCCTCAAAGGGGTCCCGACCCCCAGGTTGAGAACCACTGCTCTCTGCCCTGTTGTTGGCCCTCTAGAAGAATTGGTTGGTCACTGTGTGAGACAGGATGCTTGGCTGGATGGACCACTAGTCTATCCAGCAGGGCTCTTCTTGTGTCCTTACGTTCTTATGACAATGCCCGGGGTCTTCTTCTCTGCTACTGAGCCATATCCCACCACCTCGCCCCAGTGGCAAAACACCTCAAGCATGTTCCCCTCCAGAACTAGGGCAGCAAAACAATCGGTTCTCATCTCCACATCCCGTCTCGCCCCCCAACATTCTATCCAATTTATAAGACTGTTGCAAGAAGTGCAAATATTATCAGATTTCACACCCGGAATGAAAGTGCACTTGGTCTCTGACTGCTCGCGCAGGTTAGTTGTGCTCCATAAAACTGAACTCAGAAAGAAGCGAAACAGGGAAGGTGATACCTTGACGATTTCCACGTTCAGCGCTTAACGGCTCCCAGAGGCCACCCAGCATTATGTCTGAGCCGATGGTTTTATGGATTGGTAATTCTGGAAGAACCGGCTGTCGGCTGCAGACTGGAAAGAAAACCCAGGAGAAACAGAGCCGGTTTACTGCTCTCTGGCAAAACTCCGGAACTCTGTCCTGTTTTCACATTCACTTGACTTCTGGTTTACTGTCCTGTGCTTCCCATTTCCCTGTGGACTGCACCCATGTGGATGGCTAGTGACATGTCTTGGGTGCTTTTTTTGTTCCATTAGGGCAGGGGTAGTCAAACTGCGGCCCTCCAGATGTCCATGGACATTCGCTGGCAGGGGCTCCTGGGAATTGTAGTCCATGGACATCTGGAGGGCCGCAGTTTGACTACCCCTGCATTAGGGTTTTGTCCTTTCCTCTTCCCTTGTCAGTCATGATCTGCTGGCCCTACACCCCCCACAACCTTATTGTTCCTCTTGCATTTTAGCCTTTTCCTCGATTCACATTCTCCCCCCCCCACACACTGTCTTAGTCCTATCTCCAGTTTAGAGGGGACTGTACCATGTGAAAGGCAGGGAACCGAAAGAGGCTATCTTTCCATGATTTTGCATAACCTTGCCTCCTGGATCCAGCCCTTTAAATACTGTAAAATGTTGTTTGGCCTTTAATTTCCGGAGGTCAGATGGGCCCCTCTAGCCCAGATCGTCATCGGCAACGTATTGCCAACACCCATTGATTGATTGATTGATTGATTGATTGATTGATTGATTGATTCATTCATTCATTCATTCATTCATTCATTCATTCATTCATTCATTCATTCATTGATTTTTCGATTAGTATACCGCCGCTCCTCCAATGGTCTCATGCCGGTTCACAGAAATAAAACATTAAAATACAATAAAACCCTATAAAATCCACCCAATTACGATACAGGCAGCAAGCGGTCAGATCCTCTTCTAATTAAGCCCAATCCTATCCCACCTTGTTCAACCAGAGCTTGTCCTTTGAGGCAAAGCGAGGGAGTTGTCTGATTTGGGAGGGAGGAGGGTAGGGGGTCTTTTTGCCCCTGGGATACCATGTTTTTAATAAGGGGATTACTGGGTTTATGTATTTTTATGTGGGGTTTTATATTGTGTGACCCGCCACGAGGCGGCTTGGCTGTTAGCGGCAGACAACAAACCCAATAATAATAATAATAATAATAATAATAATAATAATAATAATAATAATAATAATAGTAGTAGTAGTAGTAGTGGTGGTGGTGGTGGTGGTGGTGGTGGTAGTAGTAGTATCTCGCTAGTATGGTATCACACCTGAACCTAGGGTTGCGGACCTCAAGATCTCCCAGAATAACAACTGATTTCTACGCGGAAAAGATCAGTTCCCCTGGAGAAATTGTCTGCTTTGAGGGCTGGGGGGGCAGGAAGGGGAGGCGTTTGTAAGCCCCTTTGAGACTCCTTTGGGTATGGAAAAGTGGCATATAATAACCAACTCTTCTTCTTCTTCTATGTACAGAAGCACTTTCAGCCAGTTTGGTGTAGTGGTTAGGAGCACAGACTTCTAATCTGGTGAGCCGGGTTTGATTCCCCGCTCCTCCCCACGTGCAGCCAACTGGGTGACCTTGGGCTCACCACAGCACTGAGAAAACTGCTCTGACCAAGCAGTGATATCAGGGCTCTCTCAGCCTCACCCACCTCACAGGGTGTCTGTTGTGGGGAGAGGAAAGGGAAGTCGACTGTAAGCTGCTTTGAGACTCCTTCAGGGAGAGAAAAGCAGCATATAAGGACCAACTCTTCTTCTTCTTCTTCTTCTTCTTCTTCTTCTTCTTCACTCTTGGTGAGTGGTATTCTAGCTTGACACCACCTCCAGAAAACACCACTCCCCTCAGAAATCCAGCATTTAAACTGATTATTTTCCTTTCTATGAAAATGAAGTGAGGGCACATAGAGCTGCCTCTTCGTTGGATCAACTGAAGTGGGGGGGGGGGGGGTGTTTCCCTGTGATTTCAGAGGTTGCTCTGTGGATTGAGGCAGTTTCAAAACTGAGTCAGCACAGAGAGAGAGAGAGGGCTGTCTGTTTAGGTCAGCTAGTTACAAAGATGTGAAGCAACTCTAGCCAGGAGCAGGCCTCACTTCCAGCTGGGTATAGATAAGTGTGCGTTTTCTTACACAGCTATTGCCTGAATCTTACAGATAGGGGATGGATGGGATATTGGTCAGTAATTCAGGGCCTTTCCGCACAAGGACCAATGTTGCTAAATGTTTTCAGTATGCAAAAACGCTATATTTAATAGTGGAATTTCGTCATTCCGCATACCTTTAATTCTGGCGGAATATTGAAGTCCCAGTAGCGGTATATTCATTCCTCACAGGTTTCCGGTCTCGCTGGAATCGCAACAAAGGAAGTGATATTTTTCCACGCTTCTTCCCGCCCCTGGCCGTCAATCAAACAGAATAGCCAATGAACTGTTGGAGAATAGCTGGAGAAGCCTCACTTGTTCGTTGCTTTCGCCGGTCTAAGGGGGGGAAAAATGGCAATGGCATCTCCGGAAGCTGGAAACATTCTTCAGGCTTGGAGAAATTCCAGAAGTGGTGTGATCATGCAGAATATGGTTGGGAAGCAGAGCTGTGGACATGCCGAGCCCTCCCCACCCCCTCCGGGTCCATCGGCCATTTGGGGAGGGATTGTGGGTCAAAATGACCATATATGACCATAAGAGCCGGCTTGGGAAATCCAGGAAACTCTACCTGATCTATCTATCTGTGTGTCTATCTATCATCTATCTGTCTGTCTGTCATCTGAGGAAGAGTACCTGCACTCGAAAGCTCACACCTTGAATAAATCTTTGTTGGTCTTAAAGGTGCTATTGGACTCTATTTTTGTTGTGCTACTTCAGACCAACATGGCTACCCACTTGAATCTAGGTAGATATAAGTAGATGGTAAATAGGCAGATGGGGGGGAAGAGCAAGGGGGAGCACTCCCTACATTTGGTAGCACAAGTAGTACTGTACTACTGATGCTGTACCTATGCTCACTTATGTGGTCTCTCTGACCTTTACACATGCACATTTTTGAAAAATACTAATGAAAAAAAAATTGCTGACTGGAGTTTCAGAGACAATCGTCTCCTGAAGGAACTATCTTCTTACTTACCACAAAATATATGACCATGTTTCACCCAGAGCTGGTTCTTCTTTTCTTCCTCCTCTCCCACCCCGCCCCCTCCGGACATGACAGGAATAAATTCCATTTTCCTTCAGGTGCAATGAAAGTTCCCAGGCCATTCAAAACATGTAGTGATGATTTATATAGCCAGGAAGCAGGTCTTAAATCACAGATGGTTTCCAATTTCATTGCAGAAAATGGGTGGAGGGGAGCCATTCAAGTGGGAGACGGATGTAATACTGCAAGCTTGGAAAATTCTGACGTTCTGAATCGATTCCAAGAAACTTTTCATTAAAAAAGGAAACTGTTGTCTATTCTTTTTGGATTTTCGCCTGAGGGAACAATGACTTTGTGATTCATTTCTGCCTTTCGATAGAAGCTTAGCATTCAGAGTCCAGACTAATTATCACACACCCCTTCATTATGGGCTTTTGATGGTGCTGTAGCCTTTGAAATAGGTTGCATGGTTCTTTCTTAGCTGGCTTGAGGGTCGTCAAGCTCTAGGCTGGGTCTGGAGTTCTGCAAGAATTATATCTAATCTCCAGATTACAGAGATCAGTGCCACTGGGGGAAGCAGCAGCTTCAGGGGCAAACTCTGTGATGTATCATAGCTTGTAGAGCAGACGTGGCCAAACTGTGGCTCTCCAGATGTCCATGGACTACAATTCCCATGAGCCTCTGCTAAAGGGGCTCATGGGAATTGTAGTCTATGGACATCTGGAGAGCCACAGTTTGCCCACCTCTGTTCTAGGGAAAATTCCTCCCTCCACATGAACCACACCCAAATCTCCAGGACTTCCTTAGGCCACATTTAGCAAACCAAGGTAGCTCAAGTACACGGAGTTAAGAGTTTGCTGGCAGGGGCTAAGAGTTTGCTGGTTAGCTCTTAGCCCCTGCACAGAGTTAAGAGTTTGCTGGCAGGTTAAGCATTTGCTGGCAGGGGCTCATGGGCATTGTAGTCCATGAACATCTGGAGGACCACAGGTTGACTACCCCTGCTGTATGCTGTGCTCACAGCAAAAGCAAACAGCACAACTGTGCAGTAAAGAATGTCCAACTCCATTGCCATTTCCACATGAGGAATATTTTCCCGGACAGCCTCCGAATGTTGGCAGATTTTAGAGACCGCTCCTCGTGACATCACCAACATCCCGGCAAATGGGTCAAGATTCGGCGATATGGTAAATCCAGGAAAGTGGATTTACCACCCTCTATCACATATCCCAAGAGCCTCTTGTGGTGCAGGATGTTAATGCAGCCAACATGCTGTCAGAAGTTCTGACCATGAGGCTGGGAGTTCAATCCCAGCAGCCGGCTCAAGGTTGACTCAGCCTTCCATCCTTCCGAGGTGGGTAAAATGAGTACCCAGCTTGCTGCTGGGGGGTAAACGGTAATGACTGGGGATGGCACTGGCAAACCACCCCATATTGAGTCTGCCATGAAAACGCTAGAGGGCATCCCCCCAAAGGTCAGACATAACCTGGTGCTTGCACAGGGGATACCTTTACCTTTATCACATATCTCATCCGCAAGCAAAAAGTGAGCAAGTAGTGAGACCACATGGAGGGGGAAATGCACAATAGTGTCTTTAGCATAGTCCTGCCCTCACAACCCCCCCATCACCTCTCCATTTCCTGCCCGTTGCTTCCAAGGAAGCCGCCACTGCCGTTGCCACTATTGCTGCTGCTGGCCCTTGCGTAGGGGTGGGGGGCTGCCATAGAAAAGGCATGGAGAGGAGGGGTGGGGTGGGGGAGACAGGCAGCCACCTGGTTTGGGGAAGGATTGGGCTCCTCCCACCTCTCTGCTCAGCTGTCGCCACTGCTCTGCTCGGCCCACTGAGGGTTGGCAGATTCCCTTTGCCTGCCCTGCCCTGCCCCTGCCTGTTCTCCTTCCTCCTCCTCCTCCTCCTTGCTCTTGGGCTCCTAGTTGAGGGGCTGCGGAATCCCGGAGGGCTACTTAGACAACCCCCCCTGGCCTGCACTGCCTGCCGAGCTGGTGCTCAACCCACCCTCCCTGCCACACTGCATCCCTGCTCAATTGGTATAGCCCAGTAGGGCGAAGGAGGCAGCGGTCAGAGGCATCCAGGGGAGGAAGGGGGGTGATGGAAATCCCGGTGGGCGGAGCAAGAAGAGGCAGCCAGGAGCCGTCAGGACGCTCTCCCCAGCCTGTCCGCCTGCTCCCCCAAGCCCACCTCTCAGACTCCATCCTCAAATGACCAGGTATTTCCGAGTTCAGCACTGGCAACTATAAGGGTCAGGAGGAGGGACTTTTCTTCATCTTCTAGAAAGTTCTTTTGGGACAGTGTCCTGATTGGTTGTAGCAAGTCAGCAGGCTGCTGGCCCTAACTTTCCTATAAATGTAGACCATTCTGCTAAGCCCTCCCTTCCCACCTTTTCCTTCAGCGACAATGTCTTATGCCTCCGGTAGGTTGCCTTACCGTGGCATCTGCTGTGGGTTATGCTGCTTAACTTTGAACTGAATCTGTCAGTGCTTCAAGAGCTTAACATTGATGCTATAAGAACCGTCAGTATTCAGGATGTTTGCTTTGTTGTTTTTCTGGGCTTAAAACCCTCATTGGCACAGAGTTGTTTTTAAGCCTTTCCCTTCATTTCCTTTACAAGTCAAGCCTAGCTTGATGTGTCTGTGGCTGTGAGCTAACTGGTCCCAACATAGGATAATCCCAGTTACGTTCTCAAAGAAGCTAGGGGAACAATACACTCAGGACAAGGTGGGGCAGCCCTGGCTGTTGCTGTGCAGAGGCAGGTAGAGGCAAACCCCCTCTGCAAAAAGCCACAATGGGGCAGAGGAAAAATACAGGAGAGGTCTCCCATATGGAGGGCTGCAAATGCGAGGTTTACCAACCTGCATTTGCAAACAGGGGGCCACATGTGTTCCCTCAGTGCAGAAACAGTCAGAGTTTCCATATGGAACTCCTAATGAAAACCATAGAGTTTCCAGCAATTCCTAGAGCTACCTTTGTCATTGCCAGATGTCCCTGCCCCAGCCTTTCCCACCAGGTTTGGCCACGGAAGTGATCACCCTGATATACAAAGAAATCCAAGACTCCACCCCCAGACTGATTAAAAAATACCCACGTTATATCTGCTGAGTGAGCAGGTATTTTTAACATGATGGTAGCCACCCTACATATGGCACCTTCTCGTCACTTTCTTCCCACATGAGAATGTGGCCAGCAGACAGACAAGACTCCATCTTTTTGGTGAATCCACATCTTTCAACTGCAGCTAAGGTAGCCAGCTCCAGGTTGAGAAATACCTGGAGATTTAGGGGGTGGAGCCTGAGCAAAGTGTGGTTTGGAGAGGTGAGGGACTTCAGTGGGGTAGAATGTCCTGGAGTCTACCTTCCAAAGGGACAATTTTCTCCTGGTGAACTGACCTCTGTCATCTGGAGACCAAGTGCAATCCCAGGAGATCTCCGGTCACTACCTGGAAGTTGGCCAACCTCACTGCTGCTCCCACACTGAGGCTCCATGGCCTCATTCCCCTCTCCTTCCTGCTTCAGTTGGCCTCTTTGAGAAGGAGACGTGTCGGGAAGGAATGCCACCCAGTAGTGCTATGACTGACACAGCGAGAGCTACTGTTTGTGCCCACACAAATGTCCACACATTGTTTAAGAGCGAGGCATGAAGATAACACCACTGTGCCCTTGACACACACGAGGACTTCAGTGGGAAAGGATTACTGCTGCAAACCCATACGAGGTATTTGGCATCAGAAAGCAGATGGGCACCTACAAAACTGAATACTATTGTGCCAACAAAAAGAGGGGGGAAAGATGGGGGAGGCACTAGGTTGCCTGCAGGCTGAATCATGAACCGTTGCATGTTGGGAGTCAATGAGCTGCCATGACAGGGACTGGGAAATTTGGCTAGAAGGAGATTGTTTGACTCTGCTCAACTCCAGGTGGATGCCACAAGGCATTGTGGGAACAGACAAGGGTTGCCAACTCCGAGCTGGGAAATTTCTGGAAATGTAAGGGTGGGATCTGGAGGAGGAGGGGCTTAGGAAAGGGAAGGGCCCCAGTGGGGTATAAGACCCCAGAGTCCACCCTACAAAGCAGCCATTTTCTCCAGGGGAACCAATCGGTAGTCTGGAAACCAGCCATCATTCCAAGAGCCTTCAGGGCCCATCTGATTGGCTGACTGACTGATTGACTGATAGATTGAGTGATTGATTGGATTTGTTACCCGCCACTCTCAGCAGGCCAGCTCATGGTGGGTTAACCGTTACATGACAATCCAAATACAATAACCCCCCCCCAATTAAAACTCCATTAAAAATCCCAACGTCTTTACAGAAAAATACAGTACAGCATGGCAGTAAAATAAATATAAGCCCTCCCTGTAATGGAATGAATCGTAGAATCATAGAATCATAGAGTTGGAAGGGGCCATACAGGCCATCAAGTCCAACCCCCTGCTCAACGCAGGATCAGCCCTAAGCATGACTACCAGCCGGGGTGGTGAGAGAGTAGGACAACTAGCCACGCCAATGATAGTGCCAGCGTGGCATCACATCTTCCTAGGGGGAGCCCCATATGATCTTCCTCCGGCGCTGGCCTCATCTGTAGACCTGGCGGAAGAGTTCCGTTTTGCAGGCCCTGCGGAAAGCCAAAAGCTCTCCAAAGGCCTGCAGCTCTTCCGGGCAATCCAAGAGACGCTGATGTTTCCTGCATATGCTCCGGGGGCTCCAGAATGGTCTTTCTCGTCGTTTCTTGTAGTTATGGCACCACAGCACAGGAATTTTAGATGCTGACCTGCTGCTCCATTCATTGACTTTCCAGCATCACGATGAAAATCTACTTATCTTTGCAGCCTTTTTTGAGTGCCTTTGTTCTTTCCTAGCGCTGTTGCTAATGTCTATCCGTCTGTCTGTCCATCTATCATCCTATGATAGGTAAACATGCATATTTTTAAAATTTGTCTTCACATACACATACAAAATAAAATACTGTTTTAGCTGATTTAACTGTTGCTGCTTATTTATTTCCATAATGGTGATTGTTGGTTTAAATCAGGGGTAGTCAAACTGCGGCCCTCCAGATGCCCATGGACTACAATTCCTTCATCCACCAAAGGATACGTTAGTCAGCTCTGGATTGGGAAATACCTGGAGAAGTGGGGGACAAGTGTGGGGAGGGGCTTCAATATAGCCACAGAGTCCTCCTTTCAAAGCAGTCATCTTCTCCTAGTGAACTGTTCGCTTCTGCCTGGTTATACTTGTAAAGTAGATCCCTAAAAGGTAAAAGGTAAAGGTATCCCCTGTGCAAGCACCGAGTCATGTCTGACCCTTGGGGTGACGCCCTCCAGCGTTTTCATGGCAGACTCAATACGGGGTGGTTTGCCAGTGCCTTCCCCAGTCATGACCGTTTACCCCCCAGCAAGCTGGGTACTCATTTTACCGACCTCGGAAGGATGGAAGGCTGAGTCAACCTTGAGCCGGCTGCTGGGATTGAACTCCCAGCCTCATGGGCAAAGCTTACAGACAGCTGCCTTACCACTCTGCGCCACAAGAGGCTCTTAAGTAGATCCCTAGCCACCTCCTAAAGCAGGGGTAGTCAAACTGCGGCCCTCCAGATGTCCATGGACTACAATTCCCATGAGCCCCTGCCAGCAGTTGCTGGCAGGGGCTCATGGGAATTGTAGTCCATGGACATCTGGAGGGCCGCAGTTTGACTACCCCTGACCTAAAGCAAGCGGTGGCCAAACTATGGCTCTTAAATAATAATAATCAATCAATAATTTGGAGAATCGGGTCTGATTTCCCACTCCTTGACATGCAGCCACTGGGTGACCTTGGGTCAGTCACAGCTCTCTCAGAGCTCTCAGCCCCACCTCCCTCACAGGGTGTCTGTTGTGGGGAGAGGGAGGGGAGGTGATTATAAGCTGCCTTGAGACTCCTTCTGGTAGAGAAAAGTGAGGTAAAACGCCCCCAGCTCTTCTTCTTCTTCTTCAATGGAGCTACTCTGCATGGCCAAGTTACAGTTTTGCAATTTGGATGGGTGCCCCAAGGACTCAGCCACCGCCATAAGGACTGAAGCGCTGACACCCAGCCGGAGATCCCCACCGCAGCTGCTCCTGTTCCTGCAGAGTCATGCCACGGCTTGATGCAAAGCACAAAACCACACACAGAGTCCGCACACACCATTTGCATCATGGGATCTTCAACAGGCAGCTGCAGACTCTGCAGGCATGGGGTCAAAGGTGATAGGTGAAATATATGTTACAGGCAGGGTTGCCAACTCTGGGATGGGAAATTCCTGGAGCTTTGGGGAGATTGGAGTCTGGGGAGGGGGGGGAGCTCAGCTGAGAAGCGATTCTGTAGAGCTCCCCCTCCAAAGGTGTCATTTTTCCAGGGGAACTGATCCCTTTAAGTATTTGAAAGGTTGTCACTTGGAGGAGGGCAGGATGCTGTTCCTGTTGGCTGCAGAGGAGTGGACACGCAGTAATGGGTTTAAACCTCAAGTACAACGATATAGGCTAGATATCAAGAAAAAAAATTTCACAGTCAGAGTAGTTCAGCACTGGAATAGGCTGCCTAAGGAGGAGGTGGTGAAGACTCACTGGCAGTCTTCAAGCAAAGGTTGGATACACACTTTTCTTGGATGCTTTAGGATGCTTAGGGCTGATCCTGCGTTGAGCAGGGGGTTGGACTAGATGGCCTGTATGGCCCCTTCCAACTCTATGATTCTATGATTCTGTGATTCTGCAGCCTGCAGATCTGTTCTAATTCTGGAGGGACTCCAGGCCGCACCTGGAGGTTGGCCGCGATGACCATTCCCGTCTTCTTTCCGCCCTCCTCGCAACTCCATGTCCTGATTGTTCCAGGTTCTCAATAAGATATGCAAAGGGAACAAATGCCTACGAAACCAATTAGCATACATATTATTGCTAACAGGTTATTTAAGAGTCACTTCCTTCTTTCCCCTGCCGACTCAGCTAGGGCTGCCCCCTCCACTCCTCTCCCCCTCCGCATCATGACATTTGCAGGATCCTGAGATAATTACACCGTTCAAACTGTAAGGTTCAGCTCCCTCTGCCAGGAATAGCTCTCTCCTTCTTGGTGGGACACACTGTTTACCGTTCTGGAGCTGCTCTCCTGGGGCGCTAATTAAAGGCCCTGTCTTGCTAGAAGCACCAGGCCAGTGGCTAATGGCAAACCCTCCAGCTATGGGGGGGGGGGGGCTCGTGTGCAGTCCCAAGATGTGTCTAGGATCCTACCCCGCCCGCCCCGGGAAGGGGGGTGAGAAATCCTGGCTGCTTTTAAATACAGAATACAGAGGCATATTGTTACGGTTGCCAACCTTCAAGCAGTGGCTGGAGATATCCTGGGATTACCGCCGGGGTCTATTATGCACACACGTTGGATAATGCACTTTCAATGCACTTTAGGATTAGATTGTCCTGTTCCCCACAGGAAAATCCAGCTGCAACAGCACACTGAAAGTACATTCTCCAATGTGTGTGGAATGAGACGGAGATCAGTTCCCCTGGAGAATAGGGCTATTTTGGAGGGTGGAGGGTGTAGCATTATACCCCACTAGAGGCAAAGCCCCATGCACCCAGATGCACACCTGCCCTGTGGCCTTCCTGGGGGCTGGTTGCATGGCAAAGCTCCTGCCCACCCTTGGACTCTTGAGGCCCCGGCTCCAAACCTCAAGGAACATTCCTGACACAAGAGTCACCAATCTCCAGGTGCAGCCTGGAATTGGAGGTCATCTGCAGGCTATAGAGATCAGCTCCCCAGAGAAAAATGGTGTTTTGGAGGGGGGGGGGACTCCACAATGACAACTAATTTCCAGGCTCCTAGATACCTCCCAGAATTACAACTGGTCTCCAGATGACAGGAACCAGCCTCCCTGAGGAAGGCAGCTCTTATGGAGGATGGATTCTATGGTAGGGTTGAAATTCCTCCCTGCCTTCACCAGACTTCACTCCCAATTTTTCTGGAATTCCTCAACCCAGAGTAGGCAAACGTACTATGCATGCTTCCTCAGAATATGTTCTAATAGTATGTAATAGCCCCAGAAGGAACACAGAAGAGCTGGGAACTGTGATCCTGTAGGGCTGCCAATCTCCAGGTAGCGCCTGGAGATGTCCTGTTATTACGATCGATCTCCAGATGGCCAGCAGCTTGAGGGCATCCAATGAGCTGATGGGCAGTAGATTCAGAATGGATCAAAGGAAATGCTTCTTTACACAATGAGTGATCAAAATGTGGAATTTGCTGCCAGACGATGTAGCAGTGGTCACAGGCATTGACAGCTTTAAAGGAGTCATGGGTCTATCAGTAGCTACCAGACATGGGAACTAAAGGGAACGCCATGTTCAGAACCTCTGGATCCTAGTGCCAGGAGGCAACATCTGGGGAAGGGCTTCTATGCCCTGTTGTTGGCCCTCCAGAGGAAGTGGTTGGCCACTGCGTAAGACAGGATGCTGGACGAGATGGAGCACTGGTCCGATACAGCAGGGCTCCTCTTCTTAAGTTCTGATCAGGGCAAGGCCTCAGCTTCTGTGCCGTGTTGTTGCCCCCGCCCCTCCCCAGTAACTGGTTGGCCACTGTGAGATCCAGGATGCTGGACTAGATGGACCACTGGTCTGATCCAGCAGGGCTCTTCTCATGTTCATAAGATCAATTCCCCTGCAGAAACCGGCTGTTTTGGAGGGTGGACTCTATGACTGAGATGCCTCCCCTCCCCAATCCTGCCCTTCCCAAGATCCACCCCCAAATCTCAAAATATTTCCCAGCCCAGAACTTCAACTGGAGAGTGCTAAAGGTACAGTTATCATGGGTTGGTTGAAAAGATAGACACCCCTTACGTAATCCAGAGTTGTGCTGGAAACATTTCATGATCTCCCTTTTAGCTGCCTTCTTGGCAATGCCCCCAAACTGTGTTGCTAACTTCTTCAAGCAGGATGAGAAACTGGCACCGTGGTGGGGTGACCAGAGCTGGGCAAATGAGGACATCCTTGTAAGCATAGCTCTCCCATGCCCAACAGTGCCCTCTTCTACGCTCATAAATATACATGTTTGCTTTTGCATCTAAGTTGGATTAATGTTTGCAAGAGCTGATTATGCCAAAGCTGCCTCCAGCGCAAGGGAGGTGCCATGGCTGAGCGGTACAGAACATCTGCTTGCCTTGCAGAAGGTCTGCAGATTCCATCCCCAGGATCAGTTAAAGGGGTTGTAAAGTAGATGGGGAGGAAAACTCTCTACCTAAGTCTATTTGAGTGTAGACCAGGGGTAGTCAAACTGCGGCCCTCCAGATGTCCATGGACTACAATTCCCAGAAGCTCCTGCCAGCAAATGCTGGCAGGGGCTCCTGGGAATTGTAGTCCATGGACATCTGGAGGGCCGCAGTTTGACTACCCCTGGTGTAGACAATTCTAACCTTGATGGACCAAGGTACCTTCATGAATTCAGTCTTTCAGGGCGGATAGGCCTTGGTCCGGTAGTAGAACATCTGCTTTGCATGAAGGAAGTCTCAGGTCCAATCCTTGGCATCGCCAGGTAAAAGGAACAGTCAGTAGGCGATGTGAAAGACCTCTGCCTGAAGCCCAAGAAAGTTGCTGCCAGCCAGAATAGACAATACTGAACTTGACCTGATTGAGCATAAAGCAGCTCCATGTGTTTATACGAGCTTTATTTCTGGTGAGCTCCCTTCATAGAAGAAGAAGGTGGTTTTTACACTCCACTTTTCACTGCACAAAGGAGCTTCAAAACAACTTACAATTGTAAGAGGAAAGGGAAGGTGAATGTAAGCTGCTTTGAGGCTCCTTATGGTAGAGAAAAGCAGCATAGAAGAACCAACTCTTCTTCTAATCTGGCTAGCCCGGTTTGATTCCCTGCTCCTCCTCCACATGCAGCCAGGTGGGTAACCTTGGGCTCGCCACAGCACTGAGAAAGCTGTTCTGACCGGGCAGTGATATCAGGGCTCTCTCAGCCTCACCCACCTCACAGGGTGTCTGTTGTGGGGAGAGGAAAGGGAAGGCGATGGGAAGCCGCTATGAGACTCCTTCGGGTAGAGAAAAGCAGCATATAAGAACCAACTCCTCTTCTTCTTCCTCTCCCCACAACAGACACCCTGTGAGAACAGCTCTAACAGGATTGTGACTAGAGCAAGGTCACCCAGCTGGCTGCATATGGAGGAGCGGGGAATCAAGGTGCTAACCTTTGAGGCCATGAGTGGCCTGGACCCAGCATATTTAAGGACCACTTGACTGACTATACCCCCAAAGGACATGATGATTGTCCAACTCTAATAAGTTGGTGATCCCTGACCCCAAAGAGGTTGTTGTTGTTGTTAGTTGCAAAGTCGAATCCGACCCATCGCGACCCCATGGACAATGATCCTCCAGGCCTTCCTGTCCTCTACCATTCCCCGGAGTCCACTTAAGCTCTCACCCAAAGAGGTACATCTGGACTTAACCAGGGCCAGAGCCTTTTCAGTCCAGGCCCTTACTTAGTGGAATGAGCTCCCAGAAGAGCTGAGGGCCCTGATGGAACTGAGCCAGTTCCGTAGGACCTGTAAGATGGAGCTCTTCCTCCAGGCATTTGGTTGGGGCTAATAAACATCATGGTGATAGTGGATAAATCTTCGATTGGGCTCCCTCTATGAGAATCCCCTCCCCCTCCTCGAAACCCAAATACATCAGCATGAGTCCATATCTGGCTAATCAACTAGTATGGCTGATTTTAATGCTTTAATGGTTAATGTATTGAGTATAGTTAACTAAACTCTTGTGGCGCAGGGTAGTAAGGCAGCCGACATGCTGTCTGTAGCTCTGACCATGAGGCTGGGAGTTCGATCCCAGCAGCCGGTTCAAGGTTGACTCAGCCTTCCATCCTTCCGAGGTTGGTAAAATGAGTACCCAGTTTGCTGGAGGGTAAACAGTAATGACTGGGGAAGGGAATGGCAAACCACCCCGTATTGAGTCTGCCAAGAAAACGCTAGAGGGCATCACCCCAAGGGTCAGACATGACTTGGTGCTTGCACAGAGGATACCTTTACCTTTACCTATAGTTAACTATGACAAATTGCATGTTATTGTTTATGTACTATGTGAATCTTAAAATGTTGGAAACTTCCCTGGGCCAGGGTCGGTGTATAAATTTCAAAATAAAAAATCAATAAAAACCCTGGCTTTCTAGATTAGAGGTCGCCGTCCCTGAACCTTTCTTCGAACTCATTTCATATGGAGCCCCACAAAGCCATGAAGACAGAAGGCCTGCTTCTGCTATGTAACCTATAGGCCATCCAGCTTCAACTAGGGAGGGCACACCTGCTTACCCCCCCCCCCACTCACCCCCAGACTATTCTGGGGCTGTGAACAGCTGTGCATAGCTGCCAAACAATCCCCCCACCCCAGTGATGAAACTCAAAAATAAAGAGTTGTTGCTTACCTAGGCTAAACTGACACACTGAACTGCTGGCTAGAAACAGACCCAGACTGGACCCAGTATTGTGGGTAAGTGCAAAAGACCCGCAAATTCATCACCACCTACAAGTCCACCCAGGGGACACAACTTCCACAGGGTCACTGGTACAGCAGCCAGGTCCCTCCTGGCGATTGGCAGAGGATGGGGACTGGCAACTCCTGTTTGGGAAACTCCTGGAGTTTTTGGGATGGAGTCTAGGGAGAGCAAGAACCTCAGTGGGGTGCAATGCCCAAGTGTACCCCCCCCCCCCACACACACACAAAGCATCTCTTGTCTCCAGGGGAGCTGATCTCTGTAGTCTGAAGATCAGCTGCAATTCCAGGGGAGCCCCAGAGGTCCTTTGGGTATGCTATAGGTATGTTTTATATGAAGATCACAGAATCCATTAGACGTTGGATGACAACTGGTTCTTCATTGTACCTTATTAATGTTCAATTCATTTTTGTATATACAGCTGGAAAATTGTTACGACTGATAGAGAAAATATTGCTACACTGATTGGAAAATAAGGTCTGGGACTCTTTAAAAAATTTGTGCAAACAATTACAAGTCAATCATATTTGATGGTGTACAGAAAGGATCAACAATTTGGTAACCCTGGGGGTTTTGAAGTAGTCATCATCACCCTCAATCCCCCAATGCCTTTGTTCGGGTAGGGGAGAATGGTATTTTCCACTGTGTTGGGTATTTTTATAGTCTTTTAACGGGGGGTTTAATGAGGGATTTTGAGACTATTGTTACCTGTCACGAGCCTGTAGGGAGTGGCGGGAAATAAATATAATAATAATAATAATAATAATAATAATAATAATAATAATAATAACAACAACAACAACAACAACAACAACAACAACAATAATATAATTTATTTAATTAGAAGTTAAAGTCACTGAAGAAGAGCATTTCCCTTGAAAATGAGCATTGTATCGGATCTCGTTTTGGCTTTCCTCTGTGAAATAAAGAAGAATTATTATTAGTTTGTAGCCCTTTCATCAGCATTGTTTTTCCCTTTGCCCACCTGGAGACTGGAATGCTTAGAATCATAGAATCATAGGTCATTCTGCACCGGGATCAATGTGGCAAATTGATTACTGAAAGAAAAAATGCTATTTTAAATAGTGGAATTCGTCGTTATGCATACCTGCCTTGTAGTGGAATCCCGTTGCGTTTCAATAGTTTCCCACAGGTTTCCGGTCTCGGCAAAAATCGCTAGAAAGGAAGCGATTTTTTCCATGCTTTGTCCCGCTCCTGGCCGTCAATCAAACGAGCAGCCAATGGCCGGTTGTTACCATGCTCCGAAAAAGCCCCTTTGCCTTTAAGAACAGGTTTAAAAAAAAAGAAAACACGTTGCAACGAATTTGCGTTGATTCGTTGCAATGGAGAGACCCATCTAGCTGGCAGGTGGTGTCTGAGCTGGCGATTCATCGTTGCCACGCTCCCCCAAGTGAAAACTCCCCTCCCCATGCACGGGCGCGATTTTCAGCCGAAATTAAAGGGAACTAGCAAACGGGGCTGTGTTGTGCTTGGTGACTTGAGGCGAGCTTTAAAGCAGCTCTGTGTTGGGACTGTGTTGGGCGCTTTTCGGAGGGTGAATCCACTTTTTGGGATTTCCCTTTAAGCGCTACAACGAAGCACTTTTAGCTGATCGTTTGCAGGAGTGTGGCAGACTGTGTGCGATGTTGTGCATAACTGCAAATTAGTAGCGATTACAATTTGCCACACTCCTGCTGCTTTGAACTCGTGCGGAATGGCCCATAGAGTTGGAAGGGACCTCCTGGGTCATGTACTCCAACCCCCTGCACTATGCAGGACACTCACAACCCTATCGCTCATCTACTGTGACCTGCCACTCCCTTGAACCTTCACAGAATCAGCCTCTCCGTCAGATGGCTATCCAGCCTCTGTTTAAAAATTTCCATAGATGGAGAACCCAACACCTCCTGAGGAAGCCTGTTCCACTGAGAAACCACTCTAACTGTCAGGAACTTCTTCCGGATGTTTAGATGGAATTTCTTTTGAATTACGGCATTTGAACACTGGCATTATGCCCGTGTTTTCCACAGCAATTTTTTCTAAGCATGTATGATGTACCCCCATCTTTAAACTGCTGTGAACACAGCCTTTCGCTGTGAGTATCAAATTGGGGGTGGGGAGGGGTGGAATCCCAAAGGTTTATTTTTAACTTTGCTTTGCGGTCACAGGAGGATTCCACAGGAAATCCTACATCCCATGAATCCAGAAGAGCAAAAGGGGTTTCCCTGATTGTGTTACACACAGTCACAGAGATGCAATCTAGAAGCTGTTGTTTTGAAAGAAATAAGGGCTAAAAATACTCGCCCAGCTGCCTCAGCATCCCCTTGTCCTTCTTTCCTTGAACACACCTGTTGGCTCCAAGGCCTTCCGTTAAGATTAGATGCCCAGCAGTGAAAGGGGTGTTCGGGAATGGTCCGAATCTGTCAGCGAGGCGATTTAGGCCCGCTTACGAAAGCAACATCGTTTTGCCTGCTTCTGATCCCCGTCTAGACAAATTGCCCATCACGTGATCACAGTATCTGAATCGCACCACTTCAAACTGCTGATAAAAGAGATCTGTAGGAAATCTTTCCCATGGGGTTGGAGGAAATCCCTCTGCGTAAGAAACAGCCTGTCTGCCCAGAAACTATCTTCGTTTCTTTAAAACATGAATCTGTGACATACTTGTGCATAATTTGGAATATTAACTAATTCACAGTCTCACGGATTGTGACGCTCGGTTGTCACCCGAGCACACTTCCTTTCTGCCATACGGTTTCTTCTCCAAGCCCATCTGTCAATGTTGGGAAGGCTGCCAGATCTGATTTAAAAAAACCAGGGAGACGCATTGGAGCTACAGTGATGAAATGAGGTATATGAATCAGATTCTACTGCACAGAGTTCTGAGGGGATGAAGAACCTTTATGTCCGAAAAAATGGTGACCCCGTAGACCCGCCTGATTCAATAAGAAAGGTCAGGCTACAAGACAATTGATCCAAATATGTTGAAAGTGGTCAAATTGTTATTCTTTTCTAACCCATTTAGATTCCCCCCCCCCTTTGTAGCTGAATCATGAGGACACATCAAAATTGCTGTTTTCAAGACCGTAAACTAGTTTATTTTCCAAGCCAACAATTTCAAGTGTAGACAGGTTTACAGATGTCAAAATGGCTTTTCCAGACCCTAAGTTAATGCCAAAGCTTTCAGTTGACTGACTGTTTTGGACCAAGGGTATTTTCTATTTCTTTCCCTAGTGGGTGCTACAGACATTTGCCATAGATTAAGAACATAAGGAAAGCCCTGCTGGATCAGACTAGTGGTCCATCTAACCCAGCATCTTATTTCCCATAATGGCCAACCCATTCCTTAGATGTCCAACAACAGGACATAGGTGATGAGGCCTTCCCTTGACATTGCCTCTTGTCATTGGGATTCAGAGGATGACTGCCTTTAGTCACCATGTCCAGAAGCCATGGGCTGTATCAAACGGAGTATCGTGTCCATATCACGGGAGGTGATGGTACTGCTGTAGTCTGCTCTTGTTCGACCTCACTTGGAGTACTGTGTTCATTTTTGGGCACCCCAGTTGAAGAGGGATGTAGACAAACTGGAACATGTCCAGAAAAGGGCCAAAAAGATGGTGAGGGGTTTGGAGACTAAGACGTACGAGGAAAGGTTGGGGGAGCTTGGTCTGTTTAGCCTGGAGAGGAGATGACTGAGAGGGGATTTGATAACCATCTTCAAGTATTTAAAAGGCTGCCATGGAGAGGATGGAGCAGGGTTGTTCTCTCTTGCCCTGGAGGGAGGGACCAGAGCCAATGGGATGAAATTAATTCAAAAGAAGGAAGAAGTTCCTGACAGTTAGAGCGTTTTCTCAGCAGAACAGGCTTCCTTGGGTGGTGGTGATTTCTCCATCTTTGGACATTTTTAAACAGAGGCTGGAGAGCTATCTGACGGAGAGGCTGATTCTGTGAAGGTTCAAGGGGGTGGCAGGTGACAGTGGATGAGTGATAGGGTTGTGAGTGTCCTGCATAGTGCAGGGGGTTGGACTAGATGACCCATGAGGTCCCTTCCAACTCTAGGATTCTATGATTCTATAAAAATAAACAAAAACCATCTTGATCACCTTCCCCTGTACTTTTCCCAGCTCTCCAACATCCTTTGTGAGATACAATGACCAGAACTGTACGCATTATTCCAAAGGACGTCACACTCTTTGAGTAAAAGAGTTGGGATAAATTATTTCGGAGTTTTTCGCACATCTGACATCTTTACAGTGATCCTGTATGGTAGGACTGTATCATGTTTCATGTAAAGCCCAACATTTTCCTGCAATCTCAAAGCAGTGGTTGAAAGTGCCACTGATTTATGGAGACCCCATAGGGTTTGCAAAGCAAGAGATGTTGAGAGCTAGTTTGCCATTGCCTGCCTCTCCATAGCAACCCTGAACTTCTTTGGTGGTCTCTCCTGCAAAGATAAACCAGAGCCAACCCTGCTTAGCTCCCAAGATCTGACAAGACTGGCCCAGCCTGTTAAGGATTGCATTCAGCACCATCAAGTCACATATCATAGATCCAAACACCAGCAGATTCCCTGCTTCCCCTTCCCATGGCAGCCCATTAGGTCCCTCCCTGGATTTTGTTCCCAGGGCCTGCAGTTGTTGGGTATGTAGATCCCCTGGCCCCACCTGGAGGCTGGCAACCCTAGAGCTACAGATCTGGAATTACAACTGACGTCCAGGCTTATTAATGAATTAGTTCTTTTAATGCATTCATTAAGAGTCTCTTGTGGCGCAGAGTGGTAAGGCAGTGACATGCTGTCTGAAGCTGTCTGCCCATGAGGTTGGGAGTTCAGCCTTCCATCCTTCTGAGGTTGGTAAAATGAGTACCCAGCTTGCTGGGGGGTAAACACTAATGACTGGGGAAGGCACTGGCAAACCACCCCGTATTGAGTCTGCCATGAAAACGCTAGAGGGCGTCACCCCAAGGGTCAGACATGACCCGGTGCTTGCACAGAGGATACCTTTACCTTTACCTTTACCTTTACCTTTACCTTTACCTTTACCTTTACCTTTACCTTTACCTTTACCTTTACCTTTACCTTTACCTTTACCTTTAATGCATTCATTCTAAAGCATTTTAAAGCATTTCTCCAAGAGAAATAGAAGGTGGGCTGCATGAAGTTCTACTCTACTGAGAACCCTCCCTTCCCTAAATCCCACTCATCCAGTCTCCAGCCTCCCTCCTCACTCCTCCAGGAACTTCCGGACCCAGAGTTGGCAATCCTACCTGCAAAGCTGCCATCCTTTGTCCCTCCCCAATTGTCCCTTGGTGCTGCAGCTAGGGCTGCCAGCTCTGGGTTGGGAAATACCTGGAGCCTTTGGGGGTGGAGCTGGGAGTGGGTGGGATTTCGGTTGGGGAGGCGAGGGACCTCAACGGAGTATAATGCTATGAAGTTCACCCTCCAAAACAAGCTATTTTCTCCAGGGAAACTGATCTCTGTTGACTGGAGGTGAGCTGTAAAACCAGGGACACCCCAGGTCCCACATAGGGTCTGGCATCCCTAGCTATAGTGGGCAATGGGACCTCAAGGTGGGGAATCCCTCATTCCCACCAGAGACTATTCGAATCTGGCTCCCTGGTACTTTGGAATTGATTTCCCAACAGGTGAACCCACAGCTGAGGTTTGACTGAAAGCCCTTGGGGAGGACCCAGGGAGGAAATGTGGAAAATGTCACACCAAGCCAGCAGTCCATCAACTCGCCCATGGCAGCTCTCAGACTGGAACAGAATTCTTATTGCTAAGCAGATACGTTTTGCAGACAGAAAAGACCGAGAGAGATGCTGGAGATTTCAGGGCTGTTATTAATGGCAGAGCAAAGAGGAGAGAAAGGCACTCTTTGGGAAAACAGAAGGCTGCAATGGAGGAGGGGTGGGAAGGCAGATCCGTACAGGTTCTTCAGGTTTGCCTTTCTGGTTCCTGTCATGTAACCATGAATCACAGCCTCATCTGCTACCCCCTCTCCTCCTAACCCGAATATTAGTCTTTGACCCAGATGTTTCCCGAACCCCTGGGAGACCTTCCTCTACTACATGAATAGAAGTTCTGGATTTTCTCCACTTCAGCTTCCACCCGCCCACTCACTTGAGGCCGCTTCCCTTGTTTGGGACTCCTGTTGTCTGCCAGCTAAAAGGCATGCTAAATAATTATATTAATTACCTAAGAATGCTTCACCTTTGTGACTCACCTGCCCTGTTTCTGCCTGCTGTTCTTTGCAGCAGTTGTATAACTGCGCAGAAGGGAATATGCCGAACTGCAATCCCATGGAGGCACTTAAAGGCACATATTTTCAATGAAAGGAGGCAGGGGGGATTTTTCTTTAAATTTTATAACCAGGGATCATGGTATGGAGAGTAAGCACTCCGAAGAAGAGTTGGTTCTTATATGCCATTTTCCTCTCCCCCAACAGATAACCTGTGAGGGGGATGAGGCTAAGAGAGCCTTGATATCACTGAAGAAGAAGAAGCATTGGTTCTTATATGCCGCTTTTCTCTACCCGAAGGAGTCTCAAAGCGGCTTACATTTGCCTTCCCTTTCCTCTCCCCACAACAGACACCCTGTGAGGTGGGTGAGGCTGAGAGAGCCCTGATATTACTGAAGAAGAAGAAGAGTTGGTTCTTATATGCCGCTTTTCTCTACCTGAAGGAGTCTCAAAGCGGCTTACATTCGCCTTCCCTTTCCTCTCCCCACAACAGAAACACTGTGAGGTGGGTGAGGCTGAGAGAGCCCTGATATTACTGAAGAAGAAGAGTTGGTTCTTATATGCTGCTTTTCTCTACTTGAAGGAGTCTCAAAGCGGCTTACATTCTCCTTCCCATTCCTCTCCCCACAACAGACACCCTGTGAGGTGGGTGAGGCTGAGAGAGCCCTGATATTACTGAAGAAGAAGAAGAGTTGGTTCTTATATGCCGCTTTTCTCTACCTGAAGGAGTCTCAAAGCGGCTTACATTCGCCTTCCCTTTCCTCTCCCCACAACAGAAACACTGTGAGGTGGGTGAGGCTGAGAGAGCCCTGATATTACTGAAGAAGAAGAGTTGGTTCTTATATGCTGCTTTTCTCTACTTGAAGGAGTCTCAAAGCGGCTTACATTCTCCTTCCCATTCCTCTCCCCACAACAGACACCCTGTGAGGGAGGTTAGGCCGAGAGAGCCCTGATATTACTGAAGAAGAAGAGTTGGTTCTTATATGCTGCTTTTCTCTACTTGAAGGAGTCTCAAAGTGGCTTACATTCTCCTTCCCATTCCTCTCCCCACAACAGACACCCTGTGAGGGAGGTGAGTGAGAGAGCCCTGATATTACTGCTCGGTCAGAACAGCTTTATCAGTGCTGTGGTGAGCCCAGGGTCACCCAGCTGGCTGCATGTGGGGGAGGAGGGGGGAATCAAACCCGGCTCACCAGATTCGTAGAAGAAAAAGAGTCAGGGGTTTTCAGGGGGTTGTTGGTTGAGTTTTTGCTCAATTCAGTACTTCTTAACCATGTTGGGGTCCTAATAAAGAGCTCAAATCAGTACCGGTGTCTGTGTCCGCCTCTGAACCCACGGATTTAACAGGTGCCATGTTCCTTGGCCAACACATCAAGTTTAAATGGAATCAGCTACACAATTTGAAATATTGCTGTGCAATATTTTTGATGTGTCGAAATATCTAGCCCATCTGTCAAGCTCCTCTTCCTAAGCCTGGCCCTTCATGCTCCTGATCACAGGAGTGAGGCTGGTAGAGCATTGCCAATCTCCAGTTGGGGCCTGGAGAATAACAGTGGATCTGCAGAGTATGACGCTCGGGTACTTTGGTGGAAATAGAAGTTCTGGAGGGCAGAGCCTATGACATCATTTCCCTTTCCCTGTGACATCACTTCCTCCTTTTGCAATGTCTACCCCACTGTAGCTCATAGGAATGCCACCATCCAGATGGGACCTGGGGTTCCCCTGGAATTACAGCTCATCTCCAGGCTACAGAGATCAATTTCCTTGGAGCAAATGGATACCTTAGAGCAGTGATTCCCAACCCCCAGGCCGCAGCTCCCTCTTCCTGCCCCCCCCCCGCAGCGAGAAGCTCACCAGGCCGCGAGCAAATCGGCCGCCGAAGCGAGAAGCTTGCCAGGCCGCAAGCTAATCGGCCGCTTTGGCGGCTGATTTCCTTGCGGCCTGGAGGGGTGGGGGGAGGGAGCTGTGTCCGCCGGCATGCCGGCAGCACAAATGTGCATGAGCAGACTTGCCGCGCATGCGCGTTTGCATCCAGCGGGACGCAAACGTGCACGCGCCGGAGCTGCCGCTCGTGCGCGGGGCCCCCGGGTCACCCTCTCTTCACACCCCGGCACAGCGGTCCGCAGCCCGCAAAAGGTTGCGGACCACTGCCTTAGAGGATGGGCTCCGTGGACTTATACCCCACTGAGGTCTCTGTCCTCCCCAGGCTCAATCCTCAAATCTCCAGGAGATTGCCAACTAGGTGCTGGTAACCTTAAACCTTAAAGTTCTGGTTCCTTCAAGAAGATCAAAACAGAGTTGGTAATGTGTTCAATAACACATCCACATCCCCCATCCCCCCCCTAATACGCCAACCCACAAGCTTACTTTGCAAATATGATTGCTTCTTTTAGGAATTTTAGGATGTATTTTAGGTAATTTTAGGTAAGAGTGTTTGTGCTTGATATCTATATCTATATCTATATCTATATCTATATCTATATCTATATCTATATCTATATCTATATCTATACACACACACTAGACTGAAAGCCCGTTGCATCCAGGAATGCAACAGGCACTAGCAGCAGGCCCCCCATGACGGCACTGCCGCCACCTTACCTGGTGCTCCTGCTGGCTGCAGGGCCAACAGCCCCGGAGCCAGTCACTGTGCTGCACTGCGCCTGAGTGGCCAATACCTGTGTGTGGTGGGGCGATAACCCCACAGCCAGCCGGGCTGCCGCAGACATTGGCATGAGCGCCTCGCGTCCAGCTTCTGGAGGCGGTTGCTCCAGGGGCCGGCCTAATGCCGTGCCTGGATTGGCCTGTGCAGGCTGAAGTGCAGGTCGGACACCAGACGTGTCCCGGACAAGCGCTTCACCCATAGCGGCTCTTTAGAAATATTAGGATGGTTACTAATGGTTAGGATATATGTTGTGAATTGTTTTATTTTTTGTATATATGTTGTGAACTGCTGCGAGCCAGCTTGCTGGGAGCAGCTTTACACAAATCAAATCAATAATCACAAATCAAATTACACAAATCAATAATTACACAAATCAAATAATAAATAAATAAATAAATAAATAAATAAATAAATAAATAAATAAATAAATAAATAAATAAAAAAAAAATAATCACAGATTCATATGGATTGCTGTGCTGGTCTGAAGCAACAGAACAACAGAACTGAGTTTGCATCCAGTGGCACCTTGAAGACCAGCCAGATTTAATTCCAGGTATAAGTCTTCATGTGCATGCCCACTTCTTCATTCTTTATGGATCTGATGTATCTGAAGAAGTAGGCATGCACATGACCTGGGGACCCAGCCCTATGAGCAAAGGCTGAGGGACTTGGGAATGTTCAGCCTGGAGAAGAGGAGGCTGAGAGGGGACAGGATTTCAAAGGTTGCCACTTGGAGGAGGGCAGGGAACGGTTCCTTTTAGCAGAAGAAGATTGGAGGACCTGCAGTAATGGATTTAAGCTATGTGTAGAATGGTATCAGCTAGATATTGGGGACAGAGGGTGGGAATTCACGGTCAGCAGTGGAATAGGCTGCCTAAGGAGAGGGTGAGCTCCCCCTCACTGGTGGTGGAGCCGGGAGTGGGCAGGAATTGGGACGGGGAGGGGCCTCATTAGAGTACAACGCTATGGAGTCCATCCTTCAAAGCAGCCATTTTCTCCCAATGAATAGATCTCTGTCACCTGGAGATGAGCTGTAAACATGGGGGCTCCCCAGGTCCCACCTGGGGAATGGCATCCCCACTCCTGCTTGGGAAATACCTGGAGATTTGGAGGTGGAGATGATAGGGAATAACAGAACCTGGGGAAGGAAGGAATCTCAGTAAGGATATGATGCCCTGGAGTCCACTCTGTAGTGTAAAGCAACCATTTTCTCCAGGGGAAGTGATTTGGAGATCAGTGGGAATTCTGGGAGATCTCCAGGCCCAACCTGGAGGCTGGCAAGCCTAGGCAAGATGGAGTATATCGTCCTCTCTGGTAGGGGGCAGGAAGGCTGGCTACCACTGATACCCACCAAGTGAAGACACCCCTGGATTGTATAGATGGATCAGGATGGAGGAAAGGAGGCTAGGCCTGCAGATGGATGACCCAGCATCTGGGAAAGGCGTCTGGATCAGTTGCAGGCTGCCAGTATGCATAGGCAAACTAGGTTTCAGCAGTTTCATATGTCTGAATATTAAATGATGTTTACATTCTTCAAGCCCAGATGTATGAATTCCTGGCTGCCACTGCAAAACCTGTCAGTTGAGGATTGTGGAAGCTTGTGAAGGGAAAGATCAGAAACCTCCGCATATTTATTTGTTTAATGCACTTTTATCCCACCCTTTCTCCAAGAAGCTCCATGCTGCATTCATCGATCTCCATTTTACTTTTACAACAACCCTGAGAGGTAGGCTAAGGCGAGGTTAGTACAATACTCTAACCCAGGCTTTCTCAATCAGGATTACATGGAACCCTGGGGTTTCTTGGTGGCCCTGGAAGGGTTTCCTGAATGGGTGAGAGTTAATTAAATTTTTTAATATATTTTTTAAAATTTGTTAAACCTTTATTGGGTGATATGACCATCACCTTTTCTGCACCTCCCATTTCAGCTGCCTCCCAAGATCTTCATAGTCAGCCTTAATACACACTGTTGTAGAATCATAGAGTTGGAAGGGGCCATACAGGCCATAGAATCATAGAATCATAGAGTTGGAAGGGGCCATACAGGCCATAGAATCATAGAATCATAGAGTTGGAAGGGGCCATACAGGCCATAGAATCATAGAATCATAGAGTTGGAAGGGGCCATACAGGCCATCTAGTCGAACCCCCTGCTCTATGCAGGATCAGCATAAAGCATTGTATTCATGGCATGTCGTTCGTTCCCATCACAAACGGGTAACGATCCATAGGTTTGATCATTTGGGGCATCCAGTCGGTAATATCTTTAATCTTTGCCCCTGGCAAGCAACACACCTTGCAGACTAAGGGGCCAGGGCTAGCCGCATGATGTTCCATATCCCTTCCTAGACATTGCAATGAATTAACAAAATAGAACTTTTATTTGAGAACATGGCAGCACATTACAATAAAATAGCCGTGGCGTCTTTTCTTGGCCTAAGTAATTGGACGGATGTTGTCATCACGAGCCATTCTGTGTTCCTTTTAGCTGCCCATCTTCTCCAAGCAACTGGGTACAGAACGTCTTCCATTGGAGAGGCTGATATAAATAGCCCGTAACATTCTATTAATTTCCCTTTGTCTTCTATGCATCATTTTCCGTTTTCCCTTGTTCTGATAAATGTGGAAATCTCTCTTGTGGGGAAGCAGTGATTCTTTACTCCTAGACCCTGGGAGGTGAGTGTCCTGCATAGTGCAGGGGGTTGGACTAGGTGACCCATGAGGTCCCTTCCAATTCTATGATTCTGTGATTCTATGACCCCCTGCCCCATAAAACTTTCCAGATGCAAATGCCATCACAAAACAGCTGACAATGCACAGTATAATGCAGACCCTCCAGCTAATATTTCCTGATCCTTTTCTTTTTTTAAGTAAAAAGTGCTGGTCTGATGAGTTTCCAGTTTCTGTGACTTCAGCTGCAATTGCCTGTCAGGTTAGCTTAAAATGTGGTTTATAGAGCTAACCATGGTTTGTGCAGCAGATGATCAGAACTAACCAAAGTGCCTGGAAATCCTGGTTTGTCGGCTACCAATGAGAGCTGACTAAGAAGGAGAGACAAAGGCTGTACCCAATGAATTATTTCTCTCTGCAAAAAGCAATGCTTTTAGCCTCTTCTCCTGTTGTAGCCCAAACATCCTCTGAAAAGCTGCTCCTGGGGAATTATGAAAAACTGTCCTGCCTCACAGCACAGAAGTAGGGACGATATGAATGACGTTGATTGCAATAAAGACCAATAGACAGGACAGGAGTAATTTTTGTTCACAGAAAAAGAGCTTTGGATCCAAGTCATTCCCCTCAGTCCTTCCTTGTTCAATGTTATAATGGTTTCTTTTAGGTTTCTGTATGTATTTTAGCTCCAGAAAAAACAGCTATAAAAGGGAACTAGATAGGTTCATGGAGGATGGGTCTGAATCCTTCTGAATTCCAGAGCCAAGAAGCAACATCAGGGGAAAGCCGCAGCCTCTCTGCCCTGTTGTTGGCCCTCCAGAGGAACTGGCTGGCCCCTGTGTGAGACAAGATGTTGGACTCGAGGAACAACTGGTCTACATCCAGCTGGGCTCTTCTGATGTTCTAATGGAAGCCTCAGCCTCTGTGCCCTGTTGCTGGCCCTCCAGAGGAACTGATTGGCCACTGTGTGAAACTGGAAGCTGGAATAGATGGACTACTGGTCTAATCCAGCAGGGCTCTTCTTATCTTAACCCCGCCTGCGGGGGGAGGAGTTAGGGCGGGCTCTGTCCGGGATGAGGAAGGGTGCTGATTGGCCCCTTCCTTCGGACAGACCATCGGCGGGGCCAATCGGCAGGCGCAAAGCGCCTGCTGATTGGCCTCTCCGATTGCCGCCCCGCCACCAAGGGAGCAATTGCGAGCCGCGCTGTGCGCAGATCGCAGTTGCTCCCTTGCCGGCGGCCTGACACGTCGAGAGGCACAAAGCACCTCCGACGCGTCAGGCTACCATGTCCCACGTGCCGGTGGCCTGCCAACTCACCGGCCGCGAGTCCCTGATCTAGCGCCCGCTGTATTGTAAGTACAGCGGGCTTGATTACTAGTGTTCTAATGAAGGCCCTGGCCTTTCTGTCCTATTATTGGCCCTCCAGAGGAACTGGCTGGCCACTGCGTGAGACAGAATGCTGGGCTACATGGACCACTGATCTGATCCCCCAGGGCTCTTCTTATGTTCTTAATAGGACCCCCCCCCCCAATAGCCCTTTGCCCTCCCCCACCTTTCTTCACTTCTCCTGAGCTACAGGTTTGCTGCTTTTGAAACTTGGGAGAGCATTGCAGCTGTTGGCAAGCACTGTGTGGTATGCTTACTTAAGATGCTGGGAGAAGAGGGGGGAAATCCTGTTCTTGTAGATCTTTGTATTGTGCAAATTTGAAACTGGTGGAAGAAATGGATCGTGTTCTACCAGTATACTGAGTTAATGTTGGCACTTCCCTTCAGTTTTCCAGAGCTGGAGGAACTCTCTGTGCCCTAGAGCAGGGGTAGTCAACCTGTGGTCCTCCAGATGTTCATGGACTACAATTCCCATGAGCCCCTGCAAGCGATCGCTGGCAGGGGCTCATGGGAATTGTAATGCATGGACATCTGGAGGGCTGCAGTTTGACTACCCCTGCTCTAAAGGAAGGTACCACTGTTCACTGATGACATGGAAATAGGCAACACAAGAACAGGACTAATTTGGATTGTCTTCCCACCTTTCTGACATTTTTTCAAGAGCCTTCACGTTATTCTCTTTTGATCCCTGTCCTACGGTTGATACCATTAAAAAAAAGAGCTGAGCTTGCATCTCTCGTGGCCACAAAAGAAGCTCCTTCCTGCTAATGTTCGGGCACATCAATAATTAATTGGCACTCGAAAATGCTACCCGGGCTGGAGCATCATCCCTTTCCCCCCCTTCCTCCCATCGTTTTGAATGGGAATCTTTGATGCAATGTGAGCCACACAGGAAGTTCAGCATAGGTGGAACAATTACATGCCTGAGTCATCCGACAGGATACATGTTGGAGGTGGATCTCCAAAGAGAGACGGGCAGCCATCAGAACAGAGGGCTTCCATAAAACCAGCTTGTTAGTTTTGAACATGTTGGGCCAAATGAATTATTGGCCGCCTGTCATGGGCTTCAAAGGCAGAAAGTCTGACCCGCTGACCTTTACAGCAGCAGCTTTGTGAGCCAGGAACAATCACAGATTTGTAGCATGTTAAACAAAAGGCATGTTAGGCTGAAAGCCCAATCCTAAATATGTTTATTTGGAAGCCTGCCTGGCCCCACTGGTTCCCGTACCTGTACCCCATCATAATGGGCTTGGGCTGCAGATTTTATTTGTCGTAGGGCATGGGCATAATCCAGCCAGGGGATCAAAGGAGTGTCTAGAGCAGGGGTAGTCAAACTGCGGCCCTCCAGATGTCCATGGACTACAATTCCCAGAAGCCCCTGCCAGCGCTGGCAGGGGCTTCTGGGAATTGTAGTCCATGGACATCTGGAGGGCCGCAGTTTGACTACCCCTGCTCTAGAGCCTAACGTGGATAGCCCAGTCAAGCCTGATCCCATCAGATCTTGGAAATTAAGCTTGCACTTGGAAGGATGACAACAATATCTCTGTAACTATCTCTGTATCTATCTCTGTTTCTCTCTCTCTCTCTCTGTGTGTGTGTGTGTGTGTGTGTCTCCATCCATCCACCCACTCATCCATCCTTATCTGTCTCTCTCTATGTACATCTGTCTGTCTGTCCACAGACCAGATATATCCCATCACACAGCCCTAGTAGCTGGAAACCCATTTGTTATGTATGTGGACAGAATAGTGCTTGCACCTGGGTTGTTGTCAGCGCTCCCTCCCCTATAGTGGGTTATTAGAGTGCTGGATGAGGGGACTGTTTATTTTTATTGTGTTATTGCAGTTGGAATGTTCTTTAATGGGAGTTAATGGGTTTTACTGAGGACTTTGTGATCCACCACGAGCCATTGGAAAGGGAGTGGCGGGATATAAATCACATGATGGATGGATGGATGGTTGGATGGATAGATGGATGGATGGATAGATGGATAGACAGACAGACAGACAGACAGGTAGATAGATAGATAGAGCTAATGCAAACCACTATACAAATCAGGGCTAGAGAAGTTGACCAATCATAGACTAGAACTGATGGGACCAATCAAAGGGCTTTGTTAAGGGCCATCCAGGGCTCTTGGCTGGCTGGCCAAGTTGTATATAAGTGTGGGTTTTCCTTTGTTCCTTGTTCAGTATTTTGGTGTCGGTTGGTGTTTGCTTCAATAGAAGAGCTGTGTATGGATCCTATTACTGTTAGATGGATCAAGAAGTGTTTGACAGATTGTCCCCGAAGGGTGCATGGAAATAGTTTGTCATCTTCTTGGAGAGTGATGAGTGGAGTGCCTCAGGGATCTGTCCAGGGCCCTGTGTTGTTCAATATACTCATAAATGATTTGGATGAAGGAATTGAGGGGTGCTTATTAAATCTGCAGATGATACTAAACTGGGAGGGGTAGCAAACACACCCAAAGAGAGAATCAGGATACAGGATGATCTTGACAGGCTGGAAAACTGGGCTAAAAGGAGTAAAATTAATTTTAATAGCGAAAAATGTAAAGTTCTGCATTTAGGTAGGAAAAATCAAATACATCACTATAGGATGGGTGAGACTTGTCCTGACAGTAGTACGTGTGAAAAGGATCTGGGGGATTTGGGGCTGTATTAAAATAAGTACAGTGTCGAGATCATGTGAGGTGATACGGGGAAGTGGCTAGAGTGGTGGATGCTTACAGAGCAGTGACATCAGTGCTCTCTCAGCCCCACCTACCTCACAGGGTGCCTGTTGTGGGGAGAGGAAAGGAAAGGCGATTGTACTGCGTGCCCGGGCGCACAACCCTATGCACAACCCTATTGCAAACTGCTTTCAGATTCTTTCGGGTACAGAAAAGCAGGGTATAAAAACCCAACTGCTCTTCTTTGCTAACATACTTTCCCTACATTTCTTTCTTGCACATTCCCTGAGCAGACAGAGTGTTAGTTTAGGAATAAGTCAACCCAAATTCAAACTGCTTGACTTCTTTGGATCCTTCACAATCTGGCCCACTTTGCAAGAGTGTTGTGAGGATAAACGTAGCGGAAGAGAGAACCATGCCAACCACCGTGCGCTCCTTAAAGAAAAGCTGAGTTTAAAAAAAAAATCAGCAGGAATTGTTTTGGAAAGGGAAACAGCCATGTATCTCTGCGCCAAACCTATTTTATCCTCTTGTATTTTGTTGCTGAGTAAAGGTATGCCTGATTCTAGCATTGTGAAAAAATTGGGTAAAAATTAGCAAATTAATGGGGCCCCAAGGAATACGCCTGTGCTCTTTCACTTCCCCCTTTCATGCATCACTTAGTAACAATTACTCTGATGAAGACGGGGTGTGAACGTCTTTTTTTTCTTTTTTTTTTTGCAAGCAACCGCTGCAAAATTAACTTCTCTTAAGGATTTCTGAAGAGGTGGCTTGCTGCCACTGCTGGAGTTGCCAGTTTCCAGGAAGAGCCTGGAGATCACAGGAAATTACAACTGATCTCTAGATCAGGGGTAGTCAACCTGTGGTCCTCCAGATGTCCATGGACTACAATTCCCACGAGCCCCTGCCAGCAAACGCTGGCAGGGGCTCATGGGAATTGTAGTCCATGGACATCTGGAGGACCACAGGTTGACTACTCCTGATCTAGATGACAGGGGTCAGTTCTCCTGGAGGAAATGGGAACTTTGGAGGGCAGATTCTGTCTGTCTGTCTGTCTGTCTATTATGCTTGAGTTTTTATTCTGCCCTATCTCAACAAACAGCATCGCCTTACCCTCCCCAGACACTCTTCCCCAAATCTGCAGGAATTTCCCAGCCAGGAGGTGGCAACCCTAGCTGCTGCCGGAATGACCGCAGTTCTTTGATGCCTGTGGGGACGATTAGTTCTAGACTGCAAACCTGCTTGGCTAGTGGTAGAAAAACAACAGTTTGATGGTTAGAAGTTGCCTGGCGAAGGAGAAGCGATTGCTAAGAATGAATCCTGGGGTAGAGAGCATGCAGTTAGGGGTGCCAATCTCCCGATGGCACCTGGAGATCTCCTGCTATTGCAATGGATCTCCAGAGGACCAAGGTTGGTTCCCCTGGAGAAAAAGTCTGCTTTGGAGGGTGAACTCTACAGTATTGTACCCTGCTGAGGTCTCTCCCCTCTCTAATTCTCACCTTCCCCAGGCTCCACCTCCCAAGTCTCTAGGTATTACATAGAATCATAGAACCATAGAGTTGGAAGGGGCCATACAGGCCATCTAGTCCAACCCCCTGCTCAACGCAGGATCAGCCCTAAGCATCCTAAAGCATCCAAGAAAAGTGTGTATCCAACCTTTGCTTGAAGACTGCCAGTGAGGGGGAGCTCACTACCTCCTTAGGCATGAGGAAGGGCTAAATGAGGAAAGGGCTGCCAGCTCCAGGTTGGGAAATAACTGGAGCTTTTGGGGGTGGAGCCCAAAAGAGGCAGGGTCGGGGAGGGGAGAGACTTCAGTAGAATATAATGTCACCGGATCTACCTTCCAAATGCTTGTTTTTCCAGGTGATCTTTACAATTTACACTCATCAGTCTTAAATACAGGTGAAAGAAAAATGCTACACTATTCGTCAAGAGATCAGACCACATTTTTCAAAAAGCAAGAAAGATCAACATTCGAATCCAGTCATTTGGGGTATAAGGATCCGCATCACTGACAGGTCGCCTTCTCCTTAGACCCTTCCTTACTGGAAGCTGGCATCCCTAATGAGGGTAATTCGAGTGTAAGAAGACAATGAAGATAAAGAAGTTTTTCTACGCCACTTTTCTTTCCCTTAAGGTGCCTTGTGAGGCAGGTGGGGCTAAGCGAGTTCTGAGAAAACCGGCTCAAGGTCACTCAGCAAGCTTCATGTGGAAGAAGAACAGTAATTTTTATACTTTTCTTTCCTATGCCCTATCTCAAAGCAGATCTCCTTCCCTTCCTCTCCCCACAAGAGGCACTTTGTGAAGTTGGTGTGGGGCTGAGAGCGTTCTGAAAGAAATGAGCCTGGCTCAAGGTCACCCAGCAGGCTTCATGAAGAGGAGTGAGGAATCAAACCGGGTTCCCCAGTTTTAAGTCCGCTGCCCTTAATCGTTACACCACACTGTCCCTCAAAGAGGTTGCAACTATTGCTCTTCCTTCCTCCATCTTCTCACCACAGTCACTTTGCGAGTTAGGTCAGGTTGAGAGAAAGGGTGACCCGGGAAGCTTCCATAGCAGAGCAGCCATTCGAACCTGGGTCTCCGGAGTGATGTCTTTGCATTTCTTTCCTGACTACGGAAATCTGTCAGATAGAGACAGATTTGCCCCCGGCACCATCTGGCAGCCTAGATAACAAACAGGTAGAGCAAAGGGATTTTGTTGCAGGGGGAAAAAAATCTGGAAAAACCTGCACACCTTCCCGTTGCCATCTCGTTTTGCTGTGTGATCGGATTGTGGCACCGGTCTGTCTTCTCGGTTCTCACGATGAGGGAAGAAACACAAATGGAAATGAACCAGGCCCAAACCCTCACACCTAATAGGCGAGCCCTCTAAGCTGCTCGGCTATATGCTGCCCAGACATACCACGCAATCATCTTCTTGGGTGTAGAGTTCTCAATTCTTTCAGAGAAGCAGCTATCTCCTGACAGTAGAAGCCCTGTTGAGCTGGGTCTCTGCCTACTTCCAGATGGATAGAAAAGTATCCAGGTAGCACCTAGAAAATCGCACCTAGAAATCCACCCCCCAAAATCGCCAGGTATTCCCCACCCAAGAACAGCCCTACTCATGGAGGCTAAGTTCCACTTTTGATTTTTATTTGGTGTAGTGGTTAGGTGTGCGGAATTCTGATCTGGCATGCTGCATGTGGGGGAGTTTAATTCTGCACTCCCCCACATGCAGCCACCTTGGGCTCTCCACAGCACTGATAAAACTGTTCTGACCAAGCAGGAATATCAGGGCTCTCTCAGCCTCAACTGCCTTGCAGGGTGTCTGTTGTGGGGAGAGGAAGGGAAGGCGAATGTAAGCTGCTTTGAGCCTCCTTTGGGTAGAGAAAAGCGGCATATAAGAACCAACTCTTCTTCTTCATTTCTAACCTGCCACTCCTGGCAAATGCCGGCTCGTGGCAGCTTATATCTTAAAATATAGATTACAATATAAAGGTAAAGGTAAAGGTATCCCCTGTGCAAGCACCGAGTCATGTCTGGCCCTTGGGGTGACGCCCTCCAGCGTTTTCATGGCAGACGCAATACGGGGTGGTTTGCCATTCCCTTCCCCAGTCATTACCGTTTACCCCCCAGCAAGCCGGGTACTCATTTTACCGACCTCGGAAGGATGGAAGGCTGAGTCAACCTTGAGCCTGCTGCTGGGATTGAACTCCCAACCTCATGGGCAGACAGCTTCAGACAGCATATCGCTGCCTTACCACTCTGCGCCACAAGAGGCTCAGATTACAATATAAAACAGCCTAAAACCATAAACCAGTGTCAATAATAATGAAAACAACATTAATCATAGATCAACAGCATTAGAAACAACAGTCCGCAAAGAGATGGATGTTCTTGGGTGGTAGTGGAAGGAATTGGCCCAGCCTCAACCAAACGCCTGACGGAAGAGCTCTGTCTTTCAGGCCCTGAGTCAGTTCCATGAGATCCTCTGGGAGCTCATTCCACCTGGCAACGGCCAGGACTGAAAAGGCCATGGTCTGGTCAAGGCCAGGCAGACTTCCCTCGGGCCTGGGGCCACGAATCCATTGGCGTTTGAAGAGCAGAATGCTCTCCGGGGGACATAAGAGTTTTTTGTTCTGGAGCATTCCTCTAGATCAGGGGTAGTCAACCTGTGGTCCTCCAGATGTCCATGGACTACAATTCCCATGACCCCCTGCCAGCATTTGCTGGCAGGGGGTCATGGGAATTGTAGTCCATGGACATCTGGAGGACCACAGGTTGACTACCCCTGCTCTAGAGGTCTGCTTTCAGTGTTTTTCCTTCCTTTGCTGTGTTCTTCCCTAAAGCCTATTTGGTTGGGATTGTGATCATTTGGGAAAGATTGCAGTAGAAACCACGGCCACCCCAACTGCTGCCATTTCCCCCACTGAAATACCCCCCAAAAGGAAAAAGAACACCTGTTTTTTTATATCTCACTTTCACCCCAAAGCAGGTTACAAACGCCTTCCTCTCCACACAACAGACTCCCTGTGAGGGAAGTGGGGCTGAGAGAGCTCTAAGATAACAGCTCAGTGAAAACAGCTTGAAAGAACTGTGACTAGCCCAAGGTCACCCAGCTGGCTGCATGTGGAGGGGGGTGGGATAAGATCTGGTTCTCCAGATTAGAGTCTGCTACTCTTAATCACTACACCATGCAGGCTCTCATTTTGAATAAAACTTCCTTAAGACGACTATATAATTTACACTAGCAAGATGAAAGCCTATGGTTTCCCAGAACAAGCATGACATTAAATTTAGCCTATGAAGAATACAATGGGAGAAATCATAAGCACCTTCTTCTTCTTCATCAGGCATCAAAGACAACCAGGGTTTCTTTTGTTCTCTTCTTGTACATTATTCTGTAACCACACTCTCTGCATCGGATGGTCTCTTTTGGATTTAAAGACATGGTAATAGACAGGGGAAGAATAGTGCAAGGGAACGTACTGTGTGGATGCTCCGTTACCGCTACAAATACCTCTGCATTCGCTGCAGCAACAAAAGGAACATGGAAAACCGTCATCTTGTGGATGCAATCTCTTTTGTGCTATTTGTATGCACAAATAACTGTTTTTACAGCACACTGTAAAATAGAAAGTGGATTTTTTAAACCTTTTCGTGCCTTTTCATGGCATGGAGGAAAAAGCAAAAGTCTAATAGCACCTTAAAGACAAACAAAATATGAATTTTCCTGAGTCACTGCTCATTTCTTCAGCTACAGTTAGAACATGAGTCCTTCTGTCCTCTGTACTGGAAGGTGGAGTGATTGCAGATGCTGAACGGCAATAGCAAGTGAATGACAATAGCAGGTGTGATTGGATTGGATGTGATAACGCAGAGAGGTAGTAAGCATGGAGAAATCAGCACTAGTAATGAACCAGGAAACCTAGGTCTTGATTCAGTCCAGGTAGAAGTATTGTCTTGAGCGTCATTAACAGTTGATTCCATTCTTTCATTTGGACCATGGTGTTAAACTGATCATAAATGTACATGTGCAAAACACACTTCAGACTGCACTGGGTGAGATGAGTGCTGAAGAAGGGCAAGGGGAAAGAAGATGAGACAAGGCATGAAGCTAAATAACATCCCATTAAGTCTCCATTAAAAAGACAGAACATACATTCCCTGAAGAACATTGTGTTCAGCAATGACCAATTTCTTGGTGATCCCTGGCCCCAGAGAGATCCAGCTGGCTTTGAGAGAGCCTGAAGGAGTGAGTAGCAACTTGCCAAAGATCATAAGGTAAAGGTAAAGGTATCCCCTGTGCAAACACGGAGTCATGTCTGACCCTTGGGGTGACGCCCTCTAGCGTTTTCATGGCAGACTCAATACGGGGTGGTTTGCTAGTGCCTTCCCCAGTCATTACTGTTTACCCCCCAGCAAGCTGGGTACTCATTTTACCGACCTCGGAAGGATGGAAGGCTGAGTCAACCTTGAGCCAGCTGCTGGGATCGAACTCCCAGCCTCATGGGCAGAGCTTTCAGACTGCATGTCTGCTGCCTTACCACTCTGCACCACAAGAGGCCAAAGCTCATATCCTGCAGCAAATTCTGTTAGTCCTTAAGAGGCTCCTGGACTGCTGCTCTTTTCTCTTTCAACTTAGGGTGGCATTTTAACATGGCAACCCTCTTGGAATTGCCAAATTTGAGTTCAGCGGCACCTCAGAATTTTGCACAAAATATACGTCTTTTAATTTTGCTGTATTTTATTTATTTATTTATTTATTTATTTATTTATTTATTTATTTATTTATTTATTTATTTATTTATTTATTTATTTATTTATTTATACATACCACCCTCCCCTGAGGCTCAGGGCATATATATGTATGTATGTATGTATGTATGTATGTATAAACAATACATAGAACTTAGTTTTCATAACAATGTTCATACAACATAACTGCAACATAGGTACAAACTATAACAATACGAACAGGTCCAGAGCAGAACACATGGGTGGGTTTTTCAAGAAGGAGGGAGCAGGGGCCCTGTAGATGTTGCTGGTTGCTCCGTCTCATCCAAATGTCTGGTGGAAGAGCTCCCTTTGGTTTGGGGACCTCACAAAAGACTTAGGCCTTTCGTCAAGGACCAACAAGTGTCCCAAGGGATACGTTTTCCAAGAGTCCAAGCTCCCTTCCTCAGATACAACCAGGAATGGAGGTCCCTGAGCCTTTCTATCCCAGTCCGAAGGTGGGAAAGACATCGCTAAGAAGCAACTCGGGCGGCAAAGGTACCAAGGCATATTCTAGTCAGCTTGCCCAGAGTTGAGGGGAAATACCAAGGGGCAAAACACGAGCCTCTGTAATGAGCCAAAAAGCCAATATCCCTATTCAGCCCCGGGAGCCCATTGTTCTGAACTCGTGAATCCGCGCAGCCCCCTCCCGTTACAATCCCCCCTTCAAGTTTTTATTATTTATTATTTAGCTCCCTCTGGGAATCGGGTGTGATTTCACGCTTCCTTTCGGGCTGCGGTGTCAGGCCCATCGTGCAGGGACCTGCCCCGGGTGAGAGACGAGGGCGAGGGGGAAGAGCCGGGGGAAGGCAGGGCGGCGTCGGCGGCACTCGCCCCTCTTCCCCTCAGCGCTCCCCTCCCGCCGCCTCGACCCGAACTCGGCCTCCCCGCCCTTCCCCCACCCCTGCGGAGGGACCTTAGCAACAAGAGCGGCGACCGCGCCGCTGCGCCTGCGCCCTCCGCCACCCCCCCCCCCTCCGTCTCTCTCTCTCTCTCTCTCTCTCTCTCACACACACACACTCCACCTGTCGCTCAACCCAAAGGGGCGGTCTCTTCCGGTTCATGTCCGAGCGGAGGAAGCCGGGCGGCCATCTTGGATCATCCGGGAGCGGCGGCGGTGCTGCTGCTGCTGCTGCTGCTGGCTGAGGGGGAAGCCCGCTTAGGTCCTCTTCCCGCGAGCCTAGACGGAGCGAGGCCTGGGGCTGCTGAGGAGAGGAGAGAGAGAGAGAGAAGAGAGGGGGCGCGGGGGAAGGAGCGGCCTGCCCCGCTGCCCGGAGCGGCCGGCGAAGGGGGCCGCCGTGGGGAGGCGCAAGGGGTGGGGGGCCCGCTATGAGAGCCGCGGCCCGGTGAAGCGGGGCCGGGGGCCGGGGGGAGCGCGGCTGAGCGGAGGGGCGGCGGAGCCTCCTCGGGACCGCGCCGGGAGGGGCCCCTGGTGCCGGTCTGCGGGCGAGAGGGGCGTTTAGACAGCCTCCTCCGCCTCAGTTCTCCATAGAGCCTCCCCGTTGGGCTGTGCCGCTCTCGCCGCGGCGGCCGGCACCCCGCCTCGCCCGCAGCCCCGACCCTCCGCCCTGCTCGTTGGTTCTCACCCCCCTCCCTTTTCTCAAATCCCCCCCCTCTTTTCAGCGTGGTTACCCTCCCCCCTCTGTCTCTTTTGGCACTTCCATGAGAAATCCCCTTTCTGCGTAATCCCCCCACCGCCACCTTCTGAGGCTCTTAATCTTGTCTGTAGGATGATCCCTGAAGATTCCCAGGGGGACACAATGCCCCGTTGCCAGACTGGAATGTAGATGAGAGCGCTGGGGCCGGAGGTGGAGGAAATCGCCCAAATTTCCTGACCTCGCACTCCATGGTTTCTTGATGGTGGCCCTTTGTAACCACTATCATGCAGTAGATTTACCCATTTTTTTGTAAATATATATAGTTTTTTTTGGGGGGGGTGGGGAAGGAAAGGGTGGGTGTTAGGATTTTTTTAAAAACAATTTTTATATAGCCTATAGCTGGGTTTTGCCATCACAAACGGTGCCGCAGCACAAGTGAATGAAAATGTCCACTAGAACGCCGTTGCCCACGGTGAATGAACGTGACACTGAAAATGTAAGTGTATTTCGGGATGGTCTGTTTGTTGGTATTAGTTTTGCAGGAACTGCCTTTTGTCTGCTGAACCTGGTGGCTTCTACTGACACTGGTTATCAGAAATGGATGTGATGCGGCTTGCTTAATTATAAGTGGAAAATCTTGTTTTATCAGGAAAACTTGTATTGCTACAGAAGATGTGTGTTCGCAGTCTCCATATTAAAATCCCTTTGGATAGAAACTTGACATTGCATGGGATATCCTCGGCCCTCGCTGTTGTGAAAATGGACTGCTGGACATCTGGGAACAGATGTTTCGCAGGTGGCTAGGAAAACGTTAGCAGTAGGGAAACTGTTGAGACCGCTCGCCTATTGGCTTCTGTTCTTTCAGGATTGAGATCTCTGCTGCTTTTTCTGCTAAGGCCCTTGTGTTTTCGTCACACATCTTCAGAATGCAAATTAAACCTCCAGCAGATGTTCATTGGCATGAAATGTGTTCTTGACTCTACACAGAGCTTCCGAAAACATAGGGCAGGAATGTTGTTCTGCCAAATAATAGATTTCTTTCTCTTATAGTAACAAAATGAAGCTTTTTTGCTGGTAGTCTCTTAGCTGGCGATATGAAAAAGACCTTTCTTCTTCAGGAATTATATTTTAGTATATGCCTTTGTTTGACTACCCCTGGTTTAGATGCTAAACAAAACAGCATTATTCATTTTTAAAAGTGTGATGTGTTTATGTGGCTGGTTTAACCTGGAAGTGGAAATTGAGAGAGTCTGGAACTTGGAGAGGAAAGCTATAGTATTTGCTGAAGTTGCCACAAAATTTGCTTGTAACTAACAAAAGGGACTGTTGTGAGATTTTCTTCTGTGTAACTGTAGAAAACACATGTGTGCCTGTATACAACTGAAGATGAAACTCTTCTTTCATGTTGCTGATTTGATTGCCAGTTTCACTGTAAACATTGAGATGTTCCAAGAACTGGTGAAATTCTGTATTTGTGAGTATAACAAAGGAGCTTAACCGTACATCTTTGTGGTGCATATCTTCGCATAATCCTTGCATTGCTATTGACTGAAGAGGCTTCCAACATGCCTAGATACAGAAGTGGAAAATATGCCCCACAGAACAATCACTATATTGTCCCAACTCTGGATTTATTGACATAGTAGATAACACCTCCTCGATCCTTTTGTTTGTTTTTGTTCTTAATACAGTCTGCAAACTAAAGTCCGTACTCGGCAAAAGTCAATTTAAGTAACTTAATTATGGAATATTTATGGGTTTCAGCCCAAGCCCCCAAAGTTGCATTTGACAAAAAGTTTCGAAAATTGGAACTTCTGTGTTCACCGTATCAGCCCTGAAGGCAGCTTGAATACTCATTAGGCCTGGTGTCACTAATTTGGCCACCCACTCTTTTGCTCGCTAGTCCATTCACATGTATAGCATCACCTATATTAGCAAACTCATCAACTTTAGAAGTCTTCTGGCGACTGTCCAACTGCAGCTATCCAGTGGCTTCTTTTTTGTGGCTTTGCTATTCTGTAGGTACATGAATTAAGAAACAAATTGATTGTTTGTTGGTTGTGTCCCCCCCCCCCAAAAAAAAAAAAAAAGTTAAAAGGAAGCAAGCGTAATATTTGTGGTCAGGCCGAAGTTCATTTTCAGAAACATGCCTGGTTTTGTTCTAAAAAATATAAAATTCACAGAGTTTGAGTATCTTGCTTCTGGTCATGTTGCCTCTTTGATCTTGTCAGAGCTTGTGAGCAAAGCAAAACTGGGCTGGTTGGTCATGGAATTTGCATGTGGGTAGCGATACCTATGCATTAGAAATGCCATTTCAGTTGAGCCCTACTTTTGACCACTGAAGAAGGATCTTCAGGGCAAGAACAATGCATGCGTTAATGTTGCCCAATGACATCAATTTGTATATAGACATACCCACAACTTCAGTTTTTGCTTCCTTATTTCTCAAGGTCTAACCTTGCCTACAAATGCGATAACAGTGTGATAATAGTTTTGGTGGCAAAGAATTGACCTTGTTTTGCTGGTGATTTTTTTTTTTAACACAATATGCACAATTCAGACAATAACTCAATTGTGTTTGGGTTCAAGTGTCACGGGGCTGCCTTTGGTGGTTTACACCAGGGGGAAAGTATTCATTTCTGACAATAGAAAGGGATGTAGCTGAGCCATTGCCAAAGAGTTCAGACTTAATACTGAGTAACATCTATTGGCGAAGACAGAAAACGTTTGCTACAGTTTCATATTGGCTTCTTGGAAAGCTGCTGATTGAGCATTGTTCTTGTCTGTGCCTGAAGTTTCAGTATGTTTTAGGAATTTTTGGAGGCAAATCCTACAAGTCCATGCAGAAACATTTTTTGGGGTTTGTTTTCTGAAATCATTAGGTACAATGATTTAAAGTTTATAAAGTGGGAATAATCAAAGTCAGTCTGAAGCACTGAGGCCAAATGTGTCTCCCTTCCTGGCTCTGAAACTGATTCTTGACCTCTGGCATTTTACAGCTGCCTCAGTTTGCCTGTGTGAGCCTAACCCATTCCTTTCTGTTCGCACTATATACGATCTGCTCTGAGACTGTGCTTGCTTGGGACGCGTGCAAACAACTTTTTTATTTGAACTCATTTATCAGAGGCTGTAGAAAAAGGACTCCCTCTTGAAAATCATTCCATGTTATAGATTTTCCTACAAGCAGCAGCCTCCAGATATGTAGGAAGATAGGTATTTACATGGATTTCAGAAGAAGAAGAAGAGTTCTTATGCACTGCTTTTCTCTACCCAAAGGAGGCTTACAGTCGCCTTCCGTTTCCTCTCCCCACAACAGACACTCTGTGAGGTGGGTGAGGCTGTGAGAGCCCTGATATTACTGCTTGGTCAGAACAACTTTATCAGTGCTATAGCGAGCCCAAGGTCACCCAGCTGGCTGCATGTGGGGGAGCACGGAATCAAACCTGGCTTTCCAGATTAGAAGCTCGCACTCCTAACCACTACACCAAACTGGCTCTAAAGTGTTTTTAATCCTCTTGTGGTTGAGATTTTCCATTAATTGCAAAAAGGATTTAAAAACCCCAAATCGTTATGCTTAACTAGTTCAAATGGTAATTTATAACTGGAGAGTCAGTGTGGTATAGTGGTTAAGAATTGCGGCCTCTAATCCAGAGAGCTTGGTTTGATTCCCCACTCCTCCACATGCAGCCAGCTCGGTGACCTTGGGCTAGTCATAGTCCTGTTAGAGCTGTTCTCACAGAGCTCTCTCAACCCTACCTACTTCACAGGGTTTCTGTTCTAGGAAGAGGAAGGGAAGACACTTGTAAACCACTTATTAAGTAGTGAAAAGTGGGGTATAAACCTCCTTCTCACAAATTAAAAACGTTATCACTATTTCCATTCAGGTGTTCCTTGGTCTGTCGTATCGGCTTAGGCTGTCTATATAAGATAATGTTAGATTTTGGTCCAGTAGCACCTTGGAGGTCAGCAAGAGTTTCAGGGTACATAAACTTTTGGGAGTCAAAGTTCTCTGTCAATCAGACTCTCAGAAGCTTATACTCTGAGACTCTTGTTAATCTCTAAGATGCAACTGGACTCAAATCTTAACTTAAATCGCCTGTATGGCAGACCAACACACCTACCTTCTGAAACTATCTAAGATAAGGTTTTCTGTCTTTTCTTCCTGGACCTGCAAGCCATCATACTTGCTCGTAAACCATGTTTCTTCCACAAAATGAGAGAGATCAGCGGTCAAAGCTTCCGTTGGCCACTCCAAATTTGGGGCAGCGCAATTTTTGCGCTCCAGTCAGGTGAGATGAGTTTTTGGCTTTATCGCACGAGAAAAAGAGCACCTTTTGAGTGTGTTCACTGGATTTAATACAGTGCATTTGCAATACAGCCTGCTTGAGTGGCCTGCAGGCTTAGTAGTGAAATACTGCTGTTGTGCTGCTTGATCAGAGAAACTGCACTGCCATTGCCAAGAAGCTAATTTATATGAACCATTTTGTGTCTGAGGCAAGTTGACTTCATTTCCCCCCTCTAGGGATTAGGACAGTGCTTTAGGGCCCTAGCCATAATTTACCTGCCACACTGCCATGCAGTTCAACTGGTTTCTATGCTGACAATCCTGAAACAACAAGGTCGCTCTTTGCCTTCCACTTTCGTGCAAAGTTGCCTAATTACACATGAAATGCATGTGTTTTGTAATGTGAGAATAGCCACACAAGTGCCTCTTTTTCAAGGGAATTTATTCAGCAGAGATGCTAACATTCAAAGCACAGCGTCAGCATAGGCCTTCCTCCCAAAATACCTTAAGAGACTGTACATTCCACAGTTCTTAGTTTTGAATGTCCATAGTTATTTGAGATTCTGTTGTATAGGCCATTAAGCATAGAGTTTAACCTTTTTTTAGAAGTACTGTACTCCCAAAAGAGCCTCTTGTGGCCCAAAGTGGTAAGGCAGCAGACATGCAGTCTGAAAGCTCTGCCCATGAGGCTGGGAGTTCAATCCCAGCAGCCGGCTCAAGGTTGACTCAGCCTTCCATCCTTCCGAGGTCGGTAAAATGAGTACCCACCTTGCTGCTCGGGGGTAAACGGTAATGACTGGGGAAGGCACTGGCAAACCACCCCGCATTGAGTCTGCCATGAAAACGCTAGAGGGCGTCACCCCAAGGGTCAGACATGACCTGGTGCTTGCACAGGGGATACCTTTACCTTTACCTTACTCCCAAATGCCCTGCTTTAGCCAGCCTCTGGAGATGAAATCCCTAAGTGAACTTTTGGACCAAAAAAACCCCAGCGTCTCAAAAATAGCATCCAGTTGACTTGCGGGATTAAAATCTAAGCAGGGGTCTTCTGTCTCAAACCTTTGAGCTCTGGGTTTCCTCCTGGCTTCAAACAGAATTGCCAACAATGTCTGTATAAGAATTGGACGTAGCTGGCATTTTTATTGATGATTCAGGCTTGACAATGGCTTGTTCTTCATCGGCTATATTTAAACTTCAGTGCTGATGTCAGTAAAAATGTGTTCTGACCCGTGAGCTAAGTCAGTGTGATTTGGAAGATGTAGCACTGAGGATACAAAGGGTCACCATTTCCTTTGAAACATATCGTGTCTCAATACGCTTGTTTTACAATATATGTTTTTGTTGCAGGGCTGCATCATCGAGTCTTTTTGGATAATTGCATGCTCTGGAGATGGTCCCCCTCCCAAAACAATCTGGGGCCTAGCCCTTTATTCAGTGACACGTTCCTCACCTCAGCATCCAGATACTCATTGTGGGTTTTTAGAGCAGCAGGACTCCTGTGGCAGCCCGCTGCCCAATGACTAATAATAGCTAATTCATACTTACTCCAAAGGGCACGGCAGCGTTACGGTCTTGCTGCCACCCAAGCCATGGACTGCTGTTTTCTGATGACCGTACATGTTGGACTAATGAATTTCAGCACCGTAATATAGCTGTCCCTTTAAGGCTGCTTAGCGTCTTTTGGCTGCCAAGGTTTAACAAGCTGTTCCCATTTCTGGCTCCTTGGCATGATGATGCCCAGCTTTGTCACTCTTCCCTGTCTGCAGGTTGGCTGCGGAAAGGAGTCTATATTTGGAAGATGTGTGCTTGTCTTTGACCTACACGATTAGGCTTGCACGAGGAATACAGTCGCAGTGACACACGAAAACGTTACGGGAAGGCGAGAGCCCTTGAACACACACGCTCGACCGTTCACAAGATGTCATAGTCCCCTTGTATACGGCACTGGTCAGACCACACCTGGAGTACTGTGTGCAGTTCTGGAGGCCTCACTTCAAGAAGGACGTAGATAAAATGGAAAGGGTACAGAGGAGAGCGACAAAGATGATCTGGGACCAAGCCCTATGAAGATAGGTTGAGGGACTTGGGAATGTTCAGCCTGGAGAAAAGGAGGTTGAGAGGGGACATGATAGCCCTCTTTAAGTATTTGAAAGGTTGTCACTTGGAGGAGGGCAGGATGCTGTTTCTGTTTGCTGCAGAGGAGAGGACACGCAGTAATGGGTTTAAACGTCAAGTACAACGATATAGGCTAGATATCAGGAAAAAAATTTCACAGTCAGAGTAGTTCAGCAGTGGAATAGGCTGCCTAAGGAGGTGGTGAGCTCCCCCTCACTGGCAGTCTTCAAACAAAGGTTGGATGCACACTTTTCTTGGATGCTTTAGGATGCTAATCCTGCGTTGAGCAGGGGGTTGGACTAGATGGCCTGTATGGCCCCTTCCAACTCTATGATTCTAATGGATCCCATGCTTGGCCCTCGGCGGGATCAATACTGTTCACTTTCAAAGAGCTGCTGAGCGTACTGTTGCCCTCGAATTGTGTCCTTTTATTTGTAGCGCTGTGATGTTTCTCTCCCCCGCCCCCTTGCCTTTGAAGGTTTGATTCGTAGGGCGGCGGCAGCAAACACGGGAAATTAGGGCAGGTAGCAAAATGATCGAGCTATTTGTAGCAACGATTATGTTTGCCCTGCCCGTTATCTTTTAAACTTATGATTGTTTGGCGAGTATGACCTGGTTAAATTGGCCAGTCATTTTAACCGTCTTCGGAGCGATATAATTGGTCAGGAGAAAGAACACCGGGATTGTATTTGCACAATAAACTCTGTCAGCTGTCGCCATTGAGATTGCAGCACGACTTCTGGTTAGGAGCACCTGGCTGATTATCTGGCACTATCGTAATCTAGTCCTTAAACAAATTGTTTTCTTTTCACGTTGAGGTGAAGTGCCCAAAGTGTTCCATCTGGCTGGAATATGTTCCATTGACTATTTTTAGAGGCTGTTTTGTTGACAAAGAAAATTTGTCCCCGTCTTCAGGACGCAACTCTGCTTTGAGAGACTGTGTACATAACGAGATTTTTAGAAGGAAGCAGTAACGTATATGCAGAATGGCAAAGAATATGCACAGCTGAAATTCGTAAACATGTTCACAGAGATCATTATTGTGGTGGGAAAGACGCGTTGCTCTTGAGAACAGGCTTCCTCGGGAGGTGGTGGGTTCTCCATCTTTGGAGATTTTTAAACAGAGGCTGGAGAGCCATCTGACAGAGAGGCTGATTCTGTGAAGGTTCAAGGGGGTGGCAGGTTACAGTGGATGAGCAATAGGGTTGGGAGTGTCCTGCATAGGGCAGGGGGTTGGACTAGATGACCCATGAGGTCCCTTCCAACTCTATGATTCTATGATTTAAAGAGCATGCGTACATATGCGTGTATGTATGCATGCACAGATTTCACAGATTTGCTTCAGAGCTTAAATCAATCTCTCCAACACAAAAGATCAGAAAAATATCAAAAAGGACAAAATGTGCTCCACAAAAGGTGTTGTTGTTTTTTTTAATGGTGGCAAAATTCTGTCAGGCTTTGCATCAACGAATGTTGTTCAATCCATTGAAACCAAAGTCGTAGAATTCCAAGGTGAGTCCAGCATAGAATGGGAATCAGAATGCTGACTGTTCAGAGTGCCTGGGTAGGGTGGAGTAAAGAGAGGATATTGAAACTGGCTCCCAGCCAAGATCCAATTATAAGCGTAGCCTGGAGGAAGACTTGGGGTGGGGCTCAAAGGAGTGGTCAGTGGGAAAGTGCTCTGTATGATCCATTACCAGGTGCCCAGCCCTGAAGCGCAGGTGGGGGTTGCAGAGGGCATGACTCCGCCTCCATAAAAAAGACGATTGGGGTGGCCTCCTTACCAGTTAATAATTAGATGCTGCTGACCCATTAAAACTAGCCAAGCTTTGCATATTCACTTGGAATGGAAGCCCTCTTAGAAAGGATAAGACATAGACTTAGCACAACATGTCAGGAAATTTTATTCCATATGTCATTGGTCCCCAACTTTTTTATCACTGGGGACCGGTCAATGCTTGACAATTTTACTGAGGGGGGTGGGGCTAGTCTTTTGCCGAGAGACGTCACCGCCACCGCCTGAGCCACTTGCTTTCCCACCGGCGCCCCTGACTTCCTGCCGCCCAGTGGGGGTTGCTGCCAGCAGCAGCTGCGCAGTGCCACACCAAGGGGCAGCCCCAGCCATGGCGGACGCTGGAGAGCACCAAAGGTGAGCCGGTGGCAGAGTGGCCAGGGAGCCCCCGAGGCAGCAGCCGGGGAGGAGGACTAGGAGCTGCGGCCTGGTACCGACTGATCCCCGGACCGGTCCCTGGACCGGGGGTTGGGGACTGCTGCCATATGTGACCACTTACCAGCAAATCTTGCTGGGTAGATTTCAGTTGGTTGTTTTAATTGAAGCCCGTGAGTTAAATTCTCCCTCTTACACCTGGATTCGCTGAGCTGCTGTGATGTCACAGAAGCTTTGAAATCTAGTGTTTCACAGTAACAACTGATATGGTTTTGTAATGTGCATCAATTGCGTTTTGCTCAAAATAAAGTTAAAGAGCTCCTGTGAATCCATTCCTCCAGTTCAAGGCGGAAGAAGCGTTTTCTGCTTATGCCAGAGGAAAGTTCCACTGCCAGCGGAACAGTTTTATTTATTTTAAATAAATGTTTTTACTCCACCTTTCCCCAAAGGATTGGTCTGAAGGCACATTATAATTGTAGATAGAACTCCATAATTATGTTGCAGAACGACTACCTTCCCAAAAGGATAATCCACACACAGTACTAATAAAAATCCACTATAGCCAAAAGAATATCCATGCAGTGAGTTGACAGATTGCTCTGTGGGGCAGCATATAAAAGCAGGGTACTGCCCCTACATATCACTGATAGGCAAAAGCATGAAACTCCACCTCACTTACTTTGGCCATATCATGCGATAACCAACTCATTAGAGAAGGCAATCGGGCTAGGATTGGTCAGTGGGGAAAGGAAGCCAGGCTGACAAAGAACGTGGTGGTTGGACACCAGACAGAACATTACACAACTAAAAGAAGCGGCGCAAGATCAGAAATCATGGCAGCAGTTGTGCCATAGGGCAGGGGTAGTCAACCTGTGGCCCCCCAGATGTTCATGGACTACAATTCCCATGAGCCCCTGCCAGCAATTGCTGGCAGGGGCTCATGGGAATTGTAGTCCATGAACATCTGGGGGGCCACAGGTTGACTACCCCTGCCATAGGGTCTCCAAGAGTCGGACTTGACTGAATGGCTAACATCATCCTCAGTGCCCTTACTTGGAGGTTGCGTGCTGGAATTGGTCTACTGCTAAAGTGACAATGCTAATCCCAAGTACTGTGCTCCGAATTCCGATGGCTGAAGGCCCACGGCACACCGCAGGACCTGAGCAAAGGGCTTCTGGTCTTGATGCATCGCTGAGCCCCTCTCCGTTTGGACAGACAACACAAGTAGCCTGGATTGCCCAGCCCAGGTCAAGTCCAGACAATGGCGTAGCACAGAACTGCAGTGGACTGGTCAGCTTTGGCTCCCTGGATTCAGAGGACTGGTCTTGTGCCAATGAACCACACATCATCGTGAAACCATGCTGGATGTGTCTGGATGGGAGGCAGCCAACAGCTCATTCCCCCCGAGAACCCAAAGGAAGCCGAAGAACAGCTTTGGAAAGCTCTGCTTCATGCTCAAAATGGCAAACCCCGCTCTGTGACGGAGGTGAGATAGGAACACGCCATTTAGAGCAGTGGTCCCCAACCTTTTTATCACTGGGGACCAGTCAACGCTTGACGGTTTTACTGAGGCCCGGGGGGGGGGTAGTCTTTTGCCGAGGGATGTCACCACTGCTGCCTGAGCCCCTGGCTCCGCTTGCTTTCCCACCGGTGCCCCTGACTTCCCACAGCCTGCTGGGGGGCGCTGGTAGCAGCAGCTGCACAGTACCACGCCAAGGGGGAGCCCCAGCCGTGGCAGCCGCCAGAGAGCACCAAAGGTGAGCCGGTGGCAGAGCAGCCCCCGAGGCAGCAGCCGGGAAGAAGAAGAAGAGTTGGTTCTTATATGCCGCTTTTCCCTACCCGAAGGAGGCTCAAAGCGGCTTACAGTCGCCTTCCCATTCCTCTCCCCACAACAGACACCCTGTGGGGTGGGTGAGGCTGAGAGAGCCCTGATATCACTGCTCGGTCAGAACAGTTTTATCAGTGCTGTGTTGAGCCCAAGGTCACCCAGCTGGTTGCATGTGGGGGAGTGCAGAATCAAACCTGGCATGCCAGATTACAAGTCCGCACTCCTAACCACTACACCAAACTGGCGGATGAGGAGGAGGAGGAGGATGAGGAGGAACCACGGCCCGGTACTGGTCCCCAGACCGGGGGGTTGGGGACCACTGGTTTAGAGGATGCCTGCGATGGGGCCTGTCCTGGCACGTTGCAGCATCAGCCCTCTGAGAAGCCCAGCCCAGCACAGCCAACCATCCTTTTTAAAAGGTCAGGCGCAGAGCCAGCGTGGTATAGTGGTTAAAAACCTGGTCCTCTAATCTGAAGGACCAGGTTTGATTCCCCACGCCTTCATGTTGCAGCCAGCTGGGTGACCTCAGCCTCACCTACCTGGCAGGATGTCTGTTGTGGGAAGAGGAAGGGAAGGTGATTGTAAACCACTTTGACACTCCTCGGGGTAGTAGAAAGCAGGGTACAAATACCAGCTCTCTCTTTCAGACAGAAGCAGCTGAAGGCAGTCCAGGAAGAATCAATCTGAGGCATACCCCAGGGCTGATGGGCTTCGTGGCACCTGGAAATCTCATTGCAGCACCTGTTCTGTCAGTCATTTATTGTAGGTGCCTCTTAGTAACGCAGCTTATTCAGGTGACAGAAGTTAGCTTTTTGTTGCGATGGCAGCCGGGGTTGTTAGGTGCGAAGCCGTGTCCCACCCATCGCGACCCCATGGACCATGATCCTCCAGGCCTTCCTGTCCACCATTCCCCAGAGTCCATTTAAGTTTGCACCTACTGCTTCAGTGACTCCCTCCAGCCACCTCATTCTCCTTCGTCCCCTTCTTCTTTTGCCCTCGATCGCTCCCGGCATTAGGCTCTTCTCCAGGGAGTCCTTCCTTCACATGAGGTGGCCAAAGTACTTGAGCTTCATCTTCAGGATCTGGCCATCTAAAGAGCAGTCAGGGCTGATCTCCTCTAGCACTGACCGGGGTTACCCCATATTTATTTGTATACTGCCAGGAGTTTTGTTCTCGCAGGCAAGCTACCGTAAGGAGTTAGGATTTGGCTTTATGGCAGCAGTCATTATGAAGTGTAATCATTAAATCTGAAAATCCCTGAAGGCTATAAAAGAATTCTGGCTCCAGTTGTTTTGGGGTTGCTCCTAAGGCTGAAGAGAATTCATCCAGCCCCAGAGATTCCCTGCTCCCTCCCCTGCTCGGCAAGAGAAGCTCCTGTCTGGAGGGCACATAGCTGGCTTTTTGGCCAGGCCAATTCTAGGTTATGCTCACAAATTAATGGTGCCTGCTGTGGAGAATCATAGAGTTGGAAGGGGCCATACAGGCCATCTAGTCCAACCCCCTGCTCAACGCAGGATCAGCCTAAAGCAGGATGGTTCTCTCATGGTTCTTCCAGTGTGTGTTAGCGTTCCACTGCAGGCCGACAGAGACTTCCTTGGTGTTGCTCATTTGTAAGAATTGTTCGTTGTAATTCTCAGTCTCCAGGGATTTTTCACTGGAAAGACTTTATCATTATCTGGTGTAGACTGCCAGGCTCCCTAATTTTGTAGATCTGCAGTTGTAAAGAGAGAATCCCTCCTTCCTGGGAATGTGTTTGTATACCAGCATTGTTTCCATCCATGTCTCTGGGGTCAGAGTTTGGCTGCAATTAGGCCTCACAACTGGCTGCAATTAAGCTGCAAAGTTAGGCGCAAACATGCTTTATTGATGTGCTCATGCACCGTCCCTCACTCCTCCCAACCTCCCTTCTTGTGCTAGGCTCGAATGCAAAGCCTGTGGGATTGATGAGGCTTTCATTCACCACCGTCTCTGCATGCAGGCATCTCAGTAAATTGGAGCTTGGTGATTCCACAGAATCTGAAGATTAGGTATGCCCTTCTGGATCAGACAAGCGCAGGGATTCCTAAACAGGCTGCTGGGGAGCTCTGGGGTTACACGAGGGCTCCCCAGGGTTTACGCGGCCTTTCCCAGTAGTTCAGATGTCCGCTGACATCATTAGGCGTCACCGGAGCTCACGTTCTCTGTTGCTCTGCAGGCCTCGGCGGAGTCTGCACTTACTTTTTTTATTCCATTGTCAATCCTGTTGAATTCAGATTGCTTTGAACTCTGGTCTTCCTCTCCCCCCCCTTCCCCATTGAAACGGAATGCACGTGGTTAGGGAGGCTCAGAAGAGGAGAGGGGGAGGCAAATGGAGACTCTTTCTCTGTTTTCTTGAAGGGGGGAGAGGATCCAAGAAATCAGAGGAGGGAGGAAAAAATCCTTTCTTTTCTTGGAGGGCGGGGGGGGATGAAGAAGGCACAAAAAAAAATCCAAGGCTGACAAGTTGAGAGAAATTATGGGCTTCTCCTTTGAGGCAGGCTTGTCACATGACCACCTGTAGCCAATCACGGGTCCTCTACCACGGAGGTGAGCCCAGATTCAAAACAATGCGATTTTCTGAATATATTCAGGATTAGCAGCAGTCTGAGATATCCCACAATAAAGGTAGGGTCACTCCGGATCAATCCTTCTTGCTGCAGAAGGAAAATTTAAATCACCCCAAATCCAAACGGAAATCGCATTCTGTGTAGAGGGCAGGGACTGAATCGATCTGGGGTTGGAATAAAAGCTCCGTGCAGTTTACACCCCAGTCTCTTTCTCCACAATGGAAATAATAAATGATCAGTTGATTGACTGACTGGCTCCCTAATCTTACTGCTACGCCCACTCCTCTGAAAGGGCAGGTCACCACTTTCGGGGTTCCTCGAAGCCTGAAAAATATTTCAGGGGTTCCTCCATGGTCAAAAAGTTGAAAAAGGCTGCATTAGTGGTTCCTCTAGTCAAGCATCCTGTTTTACATAGAAGCCAAAAAGTCTTGCTTTTCTTTTGCTGCCTTCTAACCTTGGTATTCGGAGTGGTTTGCAAGTTGGCTAGTAATCCTGGATCTGTCTTTCACTATTCTTTCTCCTTCCCCCTTTAAAGCTATCTGTGCTTTTGTGGTCATCACAGCATTCACTGCCAATGAGTTCAACAGTTTAATTACTCAATGAATGAAGTATTTCCTCCTGTCCATTCTGAGTCTCTTGCCTATCCAATTCAGAGGGTGCCCCCTGACATACAGGAAAGGGAGTAAAAGTTCCCTCTGTCCCTTTTCCGCATTCTGAGCATAGCTCTATTAGTATCTGTTGTGTGCCCACCTTGTGTCAAAAAGGTGCCCTAATCCCTTGGTTAACCTTGGTTGTCATTTGGGACTACACACAATTTTCCACGTCAGTCCACACCATAGCTTCATGCAGTGATATTACAGAATTGGGTATTATCTTTTCGATTAGATAAGTGAAGGCCTGCAATAAAGCTAGGAAATGAGGGGTCGCTCCCCTCCATGAGTCCCTCCCCCTATTTTCCAATGGAAGAAAATGAGGTTTTGAGGAATACAGAAAACCACGGAAATATTTTTTTCTTTTGGAATGTGTGAAATGCTGCATAATAGAAGGCATTAAGACCATTTCCGCACGGAGGAGTTAAACACAAGTGGCTTCCTGCTTGCAAACGCGGGGTGTTAAATCTCCAATTTGCAGTTTTCCTCACGGGGAGACCCCTCCTGCATTTTCCCTTTGCCCCATCCCGGCTTTTTGCCTCCTGCAAGGGAAAGCAAAACAAACTCCCCCCTCCCTTTGGCTTGTCAATCACAGCAAGCCACCAATGACAGCGTAGCCCCCCTTTTTTTTTTTGTTTAAAGGCACGTGTTGCTATACAGTAATGGTACAACACAGATGCATTTTTTATAAAAGTCACTGCCACATTGCTATGGAGAAATGACAGAACAATACAGCATTCCCCTCCCCTTTTGGGATTGCACTTCTTTTGCACTTTATTTCTGTCCGGGTGGATTTCTGAGACAGTGAACATGGTCCCTGGAGCCCAAAAAGACATTTTGATCTGATTTAAATAAGGGAATCCTCAGGAGTTGCCCAGGGGTTCATGTTCAGGAGGGGTAAGACATTGAGCGGAAGCTCTGAAAAAAATGTTGGGGCATGTTGTCTATTTGGGGCTAAAACCCAATATGGAAGCAGCCCAGCAAGTATTCAGTGGCTATATGCTGTTAGGAGGTGGGGAGTAAGGGGTGTTGCATGGTATCAGTTACAGCTGGTTACAATATCTGAAAGGCGCACATGTCACTTTATCACTTTTTCACCCTTCAATGCGTCAAGGGGTGATAAGCAAAAGGCATGTTTCCCTTATCTGTATTGTAACCCATTAAGACAGCAAAAGTAAAGAACCCTGCTTTTGTATTCTCAACTGCTTTAAATTTTTGTAGGTTAAGAAGACCATTCTGCAGGGATTTGGAAAAAAATATGCTTAGTATATCTTGTGAAACTGAGGCATAACTTCTTTGTAGTTCTGCAGGTTCTAAATAGCAGCTGTAAAAAATGGAAATAATACATTTTGACATGGCTGTAGAATTTTTTTTAACTGAGGAACAGGGTTTGAAAGTTTTGCTTACTTGAGTCCTAGTGAAATGCTTCTAGCCATGATGCTTCATGATTCCCTTTAAGCATCTCAGTTGGAGAAGTCGGTTTGCCTGTACAGATTCTTGCCTGTACAGTTGTGCTGATCTGCCCTTTAGGCAGTGTGTGAGGTCAGCACAGGGAGTCCTGCAAACATGGATATTAACATGGTAGGCATTAAGGATGGGCACAAATTGATTCACAACCCTAAATTTGTCACAAATTTGGCAGGTTCACACCCTCTGCAGAAAACCTTTTAGACCTTTTGTCCAGTTCAGTGGTTCAAACCTAGCAACTGAGCAGTGCAGTCCGCCTATTACCTGTTAGGTTTAAATGGCTGCGAGCCATTAAAACCGTTTTACTTCCCCACTTTTGGACTGCTGAAATGGCTGGCATTTCAGAGATAAATTTTACTTCCCCCTAGTTGGAAGTGGGAGGGAGTGAAACTGATGGCTGAAATTGCTGCCAGCCATTTAAACCCTCCGTTCCACCACCACTCCCAAAGCTGGGAAAGTGAAATAGATCACTGAAACGGCTGCAAGTCATGTCAGCAGTCAGCTTCACATTTTTGCTCCTTCCCCCCTCTAAAGGGAAGTCAAATTGTTTGCTGAAATGGCTTGGAAATTGGAGTGGGGGGGGAGTTTAAATGGCTGGCTGCCAGCCATTTAAACCTAACAGCTCATGGGCAGTAACTGTTTTGAATTCTGAAGGTGAGTGACTGTTCTGTATGTGCAAAGGATTATCATAAAGGGACCTTCACTGTACTCCAGACATAAGATCGTGTGTCATACTTAACTGAATGCATAGGTCTGTTTCTATATAGTATTTCACAAATGACTTCTATACACTGGATAAGGGAGTGGGAGTCCACTAAGTAAAATGGATTATCCAAACTTGCATGCAGAGTTGTTTTTATAATAAGAGATTTTCTATTCCTTAGGTGGTATAAATCTTTATTTTTAGATTTTCTATTCCTTAAGTGGTATAACTCTTTATCTTTTAGATTTTCTATTTACTAATATTTTTTTAGCATACTATTTAATGTTGACTTTTGTTGGTTGGTTAATGGTGTCTACTATGCTAACAGTATGTACCATCCAAAAGAAAATGCAGGCTATTACCAAAGAATTTTCTGCTGCTCCTTTCCGCATGTTTTATTTTTCCTTCTTTTTTATCTCCCTTTCATCATGCTTAATGAAAGGATGCTGGAACATCGGTAGGGGAAAGCCTTTGTGAAAAGGTGGGTTTTAAAATTTTGATCTAAAAGAAGACTTATTTCGTCATCTTTGCTGTGAGTGTGATTTTAATTTTGGCATGCTGGCATTATTTCTGTCATATCTGAAGATAAGATCGCCTTCGACTGTTGACGGGGTGGGTAGGGTGAAGTTGCCAGTTCTGTTCTGTAGATTTAAGCTTTCTGAAAAGAGAGTGATTGTTACAAGGACAAAATCTTAAAACTAGTCTGTGTTTTCTCAGTAATGCTTTTTACAAGAAGAACAGGTCAGCTGTTATTCGTGCTGCTTGTTCAGCGCCTACCTGCTGTTAGATTTGGATCCATTTCCCTCAGGGGATGGTATGGAATTCTTTCTTTGGCATTTCCTGTGTGCTTTGCTCAGTGCCAGGCCCTCTTTTCATGTTCTGGTTTTGAGCCCAAAATAATTAGGTACCTGTGAGAGAAGAAAATCTGAATGCCATTTATCTCCTCCCCCCCCCCCAACTAGTAACATACCATACTAAACTTTTTAAAGGCATTTCACTCCCCTTAATGGTCACCCTTCAAATCTGTTTCTTGAAAATATTTAATGGAACTAGCTGTGATGAGGCCAAAGCTCTACTGCAGGGGTGGTCAAACTGTGGCCCTCCAGATGCTAGCAGGGGCTCATGGGAATTGTAGTCCATGGACATCTGGAGGGCCACAGTTTGACCACCCCTGCTCTACCGTATAGTGTTGAGTCTGGAGGTGAAGATGGTAGTAATTTAACACCAGATCAGGGGTGGCCAAACTGGCTCTCCAGATGTCCATGCAGAGGCTCATGGTAACTGTAGTCCATGGGCATCTGGAGAACCACAGTTTGGCGACCCCTGCACTAAATGGTCGCCATTTGTGCTGAGATCCTCCACCGCTTCCTTATCAGTGATTTTGCAGAATAATTCTGTGTGTGATGAAAGAATAAGGTTGCTGGAGGTTGGGAAACATTGGATGAAATGATGATGGGGAGGGCAAATGGAGCCAACTGGAATACGGAGTCATGGTTGGAATATCGAGAGAGAGAGAGAGAGAAACAAAACCCATGTGGGATCCTTCCAGGAACTGCTAAAATGTGAAACTCAGAAACAAATAGGAAATGCAGGTCCCATAGGGAAAGTGTGCTAAAAATGGTTATAAGGAACAAAATATAATCAGTCAATTGAGAGCCAGTTTGGTGTAGTGGTTAGGAGTGCAGACTTCTAATCTGGCATGCCAGGTTCGATTCTGTGCTCCCCTACATGCAACCAGCTGGGTGACCTTGGGCTCGCCACGGTACTGATAAAACTGTTCTGACCGGGCAGTGATATCAGGGCTCTCTCAGCCTCACCCACCCCACAGGGTGTCTGTTGTGGGGAGAGGAATGGGCAGGCGACTGTAAGCCGCTTTGAGCCTCCTTCGGGTAGGGAAAAGCGGCATATAAGAATCAACTCTTCTTCTTCTTCTTCAATCAATCAAACTTTATTACAGTCGTTCAGACGACGTTAATACGGAGTCAAAATATAATCTGTCTGCATACCGTCTCCATATCAGACCCATTCTTCGCATGGAGCCAGTCACCTGCTATGGCCTCTCTGAGTACAGTGTATTAGCAGTTGAAGACGTGTGGCTAGACTTGCTAATTTAAGTCATGAAGGTATATAAGGAATCCCGTTCTTTGTGGGAGGAGTGGTATCCTCTCTGCAGCACACCCGGCATGTCTACACATACACACACAATATAATTTGTGCATCCTAGTCATTTTATTCCTTTCATCGGATGAAGTTGTTGAGAGCCAGTATGCTGTAGTGATTAAGAGAGGCAGGTTCTAATCTGGAGAACCAGGTTTGACTCCTTGCTTCTCCACCACAAGAAGCCTGCTAGGTGACCTTGGGCCAGCCCTGGTTCTCTCAGAACTCTCTCATCTCCATCTGCCTCACAAGGCAGTCGTAAGCCGCTTTTAGACTGCTTATGGTAAAGAAAAGGGAGGATGAAAAACCGGCGCTTCTCGTCGGTGGCGAATACAAAAAAACATATGTTGGTACAAAAGAACATAAGAACTCTGCTGATCAGCCTGGTAGTTCAGCAGGTCAGAGAGGCCAAGACCTTCCCCTGATGTTGTCTTCTGGCACTGCAATTCAAAGGTTTAGCGCAGGGGTAGTCAGACTGCGACCCTCCAGATGTCCATGGACTACAATTCCCATGAGCCCCTGCCAGCAAATTCATGGGAATTGTAGTCCATGTAAAACCAAAACCAAAAAAGGAACACAACCCAACCTTTACAAGTGGAAACTCAGAAGTTGAGCTGTACAATAAAATTTTATAAAAACAGTAATTATTTATTGTGGTGCACAATTTAAAAACTACATAAAAACTATACAGAACTAACTGCACATAAGACCAAACACGTTTTGACCCTACTGGGTCTTCTTCAGTGGTCAGAATTATAACAATACACTTTATATACAAAGTCTGAACTAATTATAAAGTGTAGCTGAGTGGGATCTGTAGATTATGGCTCCAACCAATATGTAATTTTATTTTTAACTTTTTGGAGACCACCTCCTACGGCATATGCCTAGGGTCACCACTCTTCGCTATCGTATAATTCTGTGTTGAGAGGGTATCTCATGTGCGTTAGAAAAAAAGCTATTGTAGTCCATGGACATCTGGAGGGCCGCAGTTTGACTCCCCCTGTGCTTCTGAATGTAGTCGGATTAGCTAGCTCAGGGGTAGTCAAACTGCGGCCCTCCAGATGTCCATGGACTACAATTTCCAGAAGCCCCTGCCAGCATTTGCTGGCAGGGGCTTCTGGGAATTGTAGTCCATGGACATCTGGAGGGCCGCAGTTTGACTAACCCTGAGCTAACTGGTCTGTGGTTTTCTTAATGGCGACATGGTGACCGGGACTGAATGTGTCAAATGTTGATATCTACAGTGTATTATTGTTTTTATATTTGCATCGTATTGCTTAGTTGTTAGAAGTAGGATGTAGGGAACTGTTTACGCTCAACCGTTGCCTTTATAAATATTATCTTCCGCTCAAGAGTATTATTAGGCTACCCTTGGTTCTAGTTTATTGTAGTCTGTGCCTTTGTTGACATCTAGTCCATCTATATCTTATGTCCTTACTTAAACATGCCTTTCTTTGTTACAGCACACCTCTCATGGTGAAGGCCGGCAGGAAGTTTCCTCTCGGACGAGCCGCTCTGGGGCCCGCTGTAGGAATTCTATAGCTTCCTGCGCAGATGAGCAGCCCCACATTGGGAATTACCGACTACTTAAAACAATTGGAAAGGGGAATTTTGCAAAAGTGAAACTGGCCAGGCACATCCTCACCGGCAGAGAGGTAAAGGCTTCTGTTAAGATTGGAGACATCCATCAAATGGCATTGTGTGTATGGATAAGAAGAGCTGTGGACGGTTACCGTTTCTGCCAATGAAATAATCATAAGTCAGCCAGCATTCGTGTAAACTCAGCAAAATTCTTGCTGCTTTGTCGTTGCAAGAGCGGCTATAAATTCCCTAGGAAGAAGATTCACAGCCGAAAATCAAAACTGGCAAATTGCCAGTGAAATTTTAGTACATAATTTGCTTTCAGTCATTCTGCGATGGCCGTTTATATGAATAATTTTTCTTGTTTGCTGCAAAGGGTAATCCTGGCCTTTATATTTATTTTCAGAAAGTCATTGGAAGTAGACCAGGGTTCTGATTGCCAGTTTTGTTGATTAGTATTGCCTCATTAAGCCTGCTAATTTTAGATCTAGACTGTGTTGCCCCTCTAAGGTGAGACTGTGTTAAGGAAATAGCAATATTCCAGGTATGCTTTAATGTGTAAATAGAAAAATGGTGCCTGTCTCCTAGATTTTGGTGATTATTCTGAAATTAATCTGTTAACCTAAAGTATCATCATAGAGAATTAATGTGCTTATCTCTCTGACTATGCCACAAAGGACTTAAGATGATGAATATGTTATACAAACAAAAATTGAAAAGCACATTACATTATATAAACTTTATCTGACTCTTGCCAGGGTTTTCTAAACAGTCATGCTGTAGTTATGACCACACTTACTGTAGAGTCAATTTAGTTATAATCTGTCTTCATAGAATAATAGAGTTGGAAGGGACTGCCTGGGTCATCTAATCTAACCCCCCCCTCTCAATGCAGGACACTCACAACCCTATCGCTCATCCACTGTAACCAGCCACCCCCTTGAACCTTCACAGAATCAGATCCCCCCTCAATCTTCTTTCCAGGCTAAACAGACCAAGCTCCCCCAGCCTTTCCTCATACGTCTTGATCTCCAAACCCCTCTCCATCTTTGTTGCCCTCCTCTGGACATGCTTCAGTTTGTCTACATCCCTCTTCAACTGTGGTGCCCAAAACGGAACACAGTAAGTCAGGCCAAACCAGAGCAGAGCAAATCAATACCATCACTTCCCGTGACCTGGACACAATGCTGCATTTGATACAGCCCAAAATCCAATTTGCCTTTTTAGCCACCAAGTTATTCTGCTGACTCGCATTCAATGTATGGTCTACTAAGACTCCTAGATCCTTTACACACATACTACTGCTAAGACAAGTCTCCCCCATTCTATATTGGTGTATATGGCTTCTCCTGCCTAAATGTCCAGTTCTTGAGCCTATCAACATCATCCTGTATCTTGATTCTGTCGTCTGTTGTCTTTGCTACCCCTCCCAGTTTTGGTATCATATGCAGGTATAATAAGTACCCCCTTTAATCCCTCATCCAAATCATTTATAAATATGTTGAAATTCACAGGCCCCAGGACAGATCCTTGGGGCATTCCACTTGTCACTCTTCTCCACTTGTCACTCTTCTTAATTCCAAATGAGTGGGTTTAAGATCAGGCTTCAGTAGTGAGGTGTCCTGGGTATGTGTGGAATGTAGTTTTCTTTTGAACCAAAGTAAAGGGTATACCTTAGAACCATGGAAGAGGCCATCAAATCCAAGCCTCTTATCCTTTCAGGAAATCCAAAGGTGCAGCATCTCTGTTAGATGCCTTTCCAGCCTCTGCTTGAAGGCCCTGATGTTGATTCATCTACATGCTCCTTGGTCACACATGAAACTGCTTTACAGTGAATCAGACCACCGGTCCACCAAGTTCAGTATATCTACTCAGACTCATGGTGACCCTCCAAGGTCTTGGGTTTTTCACAACTTCTGCCTGGTCTTTTAAACTGGATGCCAGGTATTGACTCTGGGACTATCTACATGCAAAAGAGATGCTCTTGCAGATCACCTCTTTCCACGATCTGTAGCAAGAAGGACCTCACCTTCACTGATTGGTACCACTGTTTCTCGTAGCACAGAACTAGAATCTGTCCTCATGTAACCTAAGCCCACTGAGTGGTCACCAATGCAAGAAAGAACAAAACATTGGAACCTACCTGAAGGTTTCTTCTGTTCAGTGGGGCAAAGTCATCCAAGCTGGTTAGGTCATACCTCTGCTCGCTCAGGTAGGGCTATGTACATTTTGAATGGCTTCTTCCTGAAGTGACCATAGACTTGACCCTCCACTCATTTCCAAGCCCTGCTGTGAGTTTGATGTGTCTATCAGATGCCTCTGGTGCTTGACATTCTTGCCCCATTCTGTTTATTTCAGTCTGTGGGTGGGAAGTGGATGACTTCACCCCACCAAAGAGAAGAAACCATCATTCTCAGGGTGAATGGCTCCTTCTGGCAGATGCACAGTTCTTTCCCAGAGGATAGTACAGCCAATTCTGACACTCCTGGTGGATGTTCTCGCCACTAGGAATGCCATTTTCCACCACAGGCATCTCACTTCTGCTGACTTTAGTGGCTCTAAGAGTGGCCTTGCCAGTAGGACTGTAGATATGCAACATGGCTTCTTCCCTTCTTTGAGAGAGAGGCTCTGAGAGAATTTGAGTCTCCCTAGCTCTAAAAGCAGCCTTTCCTCCTAATTCCTATGCTAGCAGAATTTGTTTGGCCAAATTGACTGAGAACACAGCTCAAGCCTCCTACCTAGGCAGTAGGACTATCCAAAACTGGAGGGGCAGCCTGCAGGAAGAAGCCACCTGAAATTTGCATGGCCCTACTTGAGCGATCAGAGGCGTGGCCTAGCGAGTATTGATGACTTCCCGCACTGAAGTGCATCAGTGCAGCAGCCCTTCACATAGCTGAGAAGTGCCCTTGTATTTCCCCACCACTGGCCTGAGGGTTCCCTTTTCCGCGCTAAATTTACCCAGTTCCTGCACCCTTTCCTGGTAAGACTTGTTTCCCTGACCACCTTTATTCCCCTCCATTGCACCAGTTTCAGTTTATCTACATTCCTCCTAAAACGCAGTGACCCAAAGCCAGCTGCCACAAGCTGTAGGATGATTGTGTGGGAAAGGGATGAAGTTATTCTGCTTAGATATCCTGCTTGTTGGGAATGCAGCGTAAAACTGCCTTGTCCTTTTTTGCATTGTTGATTTGCATTCAGATTTTGATGGAGTGCACCCCGAGATCTTTTTCAGAAGGGCTGCTGCCAAGCTAGGTATTTCACCACGTCACTCTGCCTGATGATTTGATTCCGTTTGCCTAAATGTAGAATTTTGCGTGCAACTGTATTGAATGTATTCTATTAGCTTCAGCCCAGCTTTCTGAGACATTGGGGTTATTTTAAATTTTTATCGGTGTCCTCTACGGTGTTAACTCAAAGCTCCAAGGAATAGCGTTCTGCAGATTTGATACGGATGGCTTCCGTCTAATTCATCTTCTCTCTACCATTGAAAAACCCCTGAAACAGTTTCTGGCCTTCGAAAAAACCCAGAAATGGCACACTTGTGCAGAATATGGTTGGGAAGAATAGCGGTGTACTTGCCCACCTAGGGGCCCCTCCAGGCCCATCATTGGCCATTTTGGTAGGAGGAGGTGGGTCGGCATGACCATCAATGGCCATATCACCCGATAAAATTTTAAAAAATATAAAAATTAACTCCTATCCATTCAGGAAACCCTTCCAATGCCTTCAAGAAACCTTAGGATTTCATGCAACCCTGATTGAGAAAGCTTGATCTAATTCATTCTTTTTTTTTTCATAGAATCATAGAGTTGGAAGGGAACTCCTGGAGCATCTAGTCCAACCCCCTGCACTATGCAGGACACTCACAACTGTATCACTCATCCACTGTAACCTGCCACCTCCTTAAGCCTTCACAGAATCAGCCTCTCCGTCAGATGGCTATCCAGCCTCTGTTTAAAAATCTCCAAAGATGGAGAACCCACCACCTCCCAAGGAAGCCTCTTCCACTGAGTAACCACTCTAACTGTACGGAACTTTTTTCGGATGGTTAGACCGAATTTCTTTTGAATTAATTTCATCCCATTGGATCTAGTCCGTCCCTCCGGGGAGAGGGAGAGGGCAAGAGAGAACAAAGGAAAGCTACTGAACTCAGGATAAACCTCCCTCCAAAACAACTAAGTACGATTGATCCACAATCTTGGAGAACAGTTCTCTTGCTAGCTGTGAATCCTCCAGATTCTGCTGAGTTCTAGCTGGCCCTTCACCAGCTTGCTCGCTGAAATACGATGTGGGAATTTGTCAAATGCTTTGCTGATCTGAAGATCTATTGCTCACAGTATGCCCACAACCCACTGAGCTGGTAACACAATCATCAGTAAAATCCACCACGTAATCGTGATGTTAAAAAGGTAACACTAAAACTAAACGCCAAAACAGCTGGGTGACCTTGGGCTCGCCACAACACTGATAAAGCTGTTCTGATCAAGCAGTAATATCAGGGCTCTCTCAGCCTCACTCACCTTACAGGGTGTCTGTTGTGGGGAGAGGAAAGGGAAGGCAACTTTAAGCCACTTTGAGACTCCTTCGGGTAGACAAAAGTGTCATAATAAGACCCAACTCTTCTTCTTCAGTAATGTCAGGGCTCTCTCAGTCCCACCAATCTAACAGGGGGTCTGTTGTGGGGAGAGAAAAGGGACTCCTTCGGGTAGAGAAAAGCGGCATATAAGAACCAACTCTTCTCCTTCTTCTATAAAGAGCTAAGTATTTCAGCACAATACGGGAATGAGAGGTTATGTTTTTCTTGTAATCAGTCTCTTCCAAATTCACAATTGACTATTTGCGTTTGCTAGTGTGCCACCTCATTGTGATGTAGTGACCCCTGGTATATTGAGTACAGAGATGGGATATGTACAGATCCTGGTTAAGGCAGTATTTTAAACTGGTCAGGCATCTCAAGCTCACCTATTTCTTAGGATTTTATGAGGATTAAATGGGACTGTTAGATCACCCAAATCTAGTCAGTAAACAAAGATTTAAAATGAACGAACTCTCTTAAAATACTGCTGTTAGAAACATTCCTTACAAATCTGAAGTTATGACTTCTTGCCTAACTTCTTATAAATTCTTAAGACTTCTCTTGTGGTCATTGTGATCTCTACTAGAGGAAAGATTCATTAAAAAAAAAGAATGTGATGGATGTTAAAGCTATTCTTAGAATTCAGCTGCATCTTAAGGAGTGTGTGTAACGCTCAGCAGTGGAGCAGTGGGAATAGTTGACTCATAAGCTTACTGCTAGTATTTATGTAAGGACCATGTCTTTAGCTCTTAGATTCAAGTGGGCAGTCGTGTTGGTCTAAAGTAGGCACAACCAAATTTGAATCCAATAGCAGCTTTAAGACCAACAAAGAAGAATAAATCTCTGTCGGTCTTAAAGGTGCTGTCGGACTCAAAATTTAGTTTTTAGAGTCTTTGTGCATAAAGATGCCGCAGAGACGGAGGGTGACCAAGAGTGACTTCGGCTTCCATCCCGTGAAAGGGCATTACATGTGCTAGACCAGGGGTAGTCAACCTGTGGTCCTCCAGATGTTCATGGACTACAATTCCCACGAGCCCCTGCCAGCAAACGCTGGCAGGGGCTCATGGGAATTGCAGTCCATGAACATCTGGAGGACCACAGGTTGACTACCCCTGTGATAGACTGTCCTTGCTGTGGAGCTTCCTCTTCTACAGAAGATTCCATTTTGTGCAAGAGCCCCTGAAAGCTCTGCAAACAGAGAAGTTTTAGCAGCAGGCACACTGCACAGCAGAGAGCAGCCTTATGTGGAACACAGCCTTAAGATTGAGACCTTTTGATGCTTGAGAATTGTCTTCTCTTTCCACAAAGGGATCAAGGAAAAGCAATGCATGCAGCATGTTCCATACAGGAAATGATTCAGCCTTAGTTTTTGAGGGTTAGACTGAGGGGATTCCTAGCATTAAAGTGACTGCATTTTTAACAATCAGCGCAGAGTGGATTTTATTAAAGGCGCAGGCAAATGTGCTAAAGTTGCTTACAAGAGGAAGTCAACACTTTGTGAACAAGCAACGGGCTTTTTGCCAGTGGATGTTTCAGAGTAGCTTTGCATCACCTTTGTGTTGTCTTTTCTTCTCCCCCCCCCTTCCCTCTCTGTATGGGTGTCACAGTTAATCTGGTCTGGAGGTGATCAAGCCTCTGGATCAGTGAGCATCTGCTGAGTAACAGAAGGAGGGTTAGAGCTAGTAGTCTCATGCTGTCTTTGCGAGGATGAGCTGGAGCTGTTGCATAGAGGCAGCCTATGCTGAAAACGTGGCAGAAAGTTGAATCAAGGGGAAGAGGTTTATTGCTCAACATAGGGTGTTGGGTATCTTATGTTAAAATCGATTGCTTGAGGTGTACTGATCCAGGCACGAAACAGGGGGAAATGGAACTTCATCATAATGTGCTGGTAGAAAGTACAATTTGTGGAAGATTCTTATGTTTTTACCAGCCCCCCCCCCCCCAATAATTGTGGCACTTGCAGGCAGCTTACCTAATCTTTGGACCATCTGCTAGGTAGAATCTGCTGAGCAGAGTAGCATTCAGTAAGTATTGCTAGCACAGAAGTTTGTCACAAAGCTTACATTATCTTAAGGGTGCCTTTGAGATTTTAGACCCTTATCAGAGAGGCTGAGATTTAGACGTACTTTACCAGCAATAGGTAAAGAGCCTCTTGTGGTGCCTCTTATAGAGCCTCTTGTGGTGCAGAGTGGTAAGGCAGCCGTCTGACAGCTTTGCTCATGAGGCTGGGAGTTCAATCCCAGCAGCCGGCTCAAGGTTGACTCAGCCTTCCATCCTTCCGAGTTCGGTAAAATGAGTACCCAGCTTGCTGGGGGGTAAACGGTAATGACTGGGGAAGGCACTGGCAAACCACCCCGTATTGAGTCTGCCAAGAAAACGCTAGAGGGCGTCACCCCAAGGGTCAGACATGACTCGGTGCTTGCACAGGGGATACCTTTACCTTTACCTTTTTACCAGCAATAGGACTTTTCCAATTGCTACCAATACACCCGTTGTCATTGGTTGCTACAGTGGCAGTACATTTGCTGGACAGGCTCTCTCTCCAGATTTTAAAAACATACTTTCTGCCCTTTGAGATTGTGGACCAACCTTTTTCAACCTTTTGACCGTGGAGAAGCCCCTGAAATACATTTTCAGGCTTTGAGGACCCCTGATGTCAGCTGGTCACATCTCCCTGCCACGCCCCCAGAAGTGAAAGAACCACCCACACCCTTTGCCCTCTTTTCGTTCCCTCCCCCCGCCTTTACTACTACCACCGTCGCTCTGCCGCATGTAGGCCAGGAAGAAGGATAGGAGCTAAGAAGACAGCCTGGGCCCCCTCATGGTCTACTCCCTGAGCCCTCCAGGCAGAGGTGGCCAGTTCCTTAGCTTGTGGCCAGGTCTATTAAGGCAGGAGGGAAAAGGCTACGGACCCCCTCTGAGGCTCCTGCAGATCCCTGGTTGGGAATCCTTGGCATGGATTGTTTTTGTATATTAGGGGTAGTCAACCTGTGGTTCTCCAGATGTTCATGGACTACAATTCCCATGAGCCCCTGCCAGCAAACGCTCATGGGAATTGTAGTCCATGAACATCTGGAGGACCACAGGTTGACTATTCCTGCTATATATGACTTCAACTGCTACCAAGTAGTGCTGTGTTTCATTGCCTAGATGTGCGGCTGTGGCCATAACATGCCCACCATTTGCATTCTATTTCGTAGAAAATGCTTTCATGCTGTATTTTTATGGAGCAAGACTCTTAATAACACTGAGCGCTACAGCTTGGGGAAAGGGAAACCAGCTGTTTTATGGTTGTTTTTGCTATTAGCCTGGGAAGATGTCCACTTTTCACTCTATCATCATTGAGCACATGTATGACGAGACGCTTTGCTAATCAGAATTTCCCTGCTCGTGAGCATTTTCACAGACATTTCCCCAGCATGCTTTGCATTTAAGAAGTTTTAGCCATCTTCTCTTGTGGCTTTCCTCTTGAGTTTTAGCAATGTAAAATTATTGAGTCAGCACATTAATGCAACCAGTTATTTTTTTTTAATCTCAATTTTAACACTTATTTTCTAATAGCGAAGTCTTTGGATACCTAAACCCAATGACTGAAGCTGAGCGTGGGTAAGACAGATCTTTCTGCAAACGTGAAAAGGGGCCCCAGGTTTGCAGAAAAATGTTAAATCTAAAAAAAAAAGTTCACCGGGGAACTTCTAAAAAATCTGAAAACTAGTGCCTTTCGCTTTAAAAAAGGAAGTCTTCAGTGGCAGTTGCTAAGCAGCTACAAGATTCTAGGCAGGATTTTTGTCAGTAAAAGTAAATAAGGGGTCAGGGCTCTTTCAAGGTCCAAATATAGAAAGACAAGTGGGAACCCACAAGGACTTGCAAGAGGCGTCTTATTTTCTCCTTCACTCTTTCCCTTTCTTGAAAGTCATAGAATTATAGAATAGTAGAGTTGGGTCATGGGTCATCTAGTCCAACCCCCTGCACTATGCAGGGCATTCACATTCCAATCACTCATTTACTGTAACCTGTCCATAGTCTTTCTCCTGTTTCCACTTCCTTCTTTCCCTCCTAGGTTTGCTAACCTCTAGGTGGTGACTGACGGTCTCTTGGAATCACTACAGAGATCAGGGTTGTCATAAAGGTTGAGAAATCCCTGGAGATTTGGACGTTGAACCTTGGGCGAGTGAGGTTTGAGGGAGAGAGGAACCTCAGAAGGGTATAATGCCATGGACTCCCATCTTTCAAAGCCACCATATTCTCCAGTTCTCCAAAGGAACTGAACTCTGTCATCTGGAGAATAATTAATTCTGGACTGTCTCCAGCCGACACTTGGATGTTGGCAACCCTATTTCCCCTGGAGGAAATTGCTGCTTTGGAGAGTGGAATCTATGATATTATACCTCCCTTCTCTTCTCAAACCCCACCTTCTCCAGGCTTCCCTGAAAAAATTTCTAGAAATTTCATAACCTTTTCCCCCTCCTCTTGCCAATCCTCATATCCCATCCCGGCCTTCTTTTCCACCTCACCGACTTCATACCTTCAGCTATTGCTATTCTTTATTTACTTATATATAGCCCACTATATACAATGGGGACCAAAGCAGCTTACATTATTCTGTTATCCTCTGTTTTAGCCACACAAGATCCCTGTGAGGCAGAAAGTATGTGACTGATCCCAAATCAGCCAGTGAGCTTCCATAACAAGATAGGGTTTCAAACCTGGTTCTCCCTGGCCCATCTCTGAGGCTCTAACCATTATGCCATACCGGTTTTCATAGGATGGCTACTGTTGAACAGTAGCAAGCAGCTAGGCCAAGTTGAGTTATGGAAATCAGGTGGTATCAAGTCACCCAATAGTTGCTGGCCCCACTGTTGGTGGCACCTGGGATTTGGCCACTGTGTTCCCCAGAGGGTTGGACTAGAAAATGGACCATTGACCTCATCCAACATGACTTCTTTTACGTTCTTATGCCAACCTCTAAGTAGAGCCAACCTCTAAGTAGAGCCTGAAGATTTCATTGTATCACAATTGAACTCCAAATGACAGATATCTGTCCCCTTGGAGAAAATAACTGCTTTGGAGGGTGGATTCTATGGCATTATATTCAGCTGAGGTCACTGCCCTCAACCACAGCATCTCCAGGAATTTCCTAACCTGGAACTGGCAACCCTGGTCATCTCTGGCCCTAAGAGTTCACATACTCTGGGGCTGAACATTTTCTTGGCCCAAGTATTGGGGAAAAGTCCATCATCTACCTATGAAGGTGTTGGTGCGCTTACTAACACAATGGAAGATGGGAGGCAGTGGACAAAGGTTGTACATGGCCAGATGTGCCCAAAGTCAGCTGAGCCTCAGCAATGCTGCCATCACCCCAAGGATTCACCTTTGACTCCTTTGTTTGTTCAGGGAGTCTAAGGGGCATTGACAGGCATTGGCCATTGCTGTTGACTGCACTGCCAGCTTCTGGATGCCAAGCAAAATGGCCTGGTGTGCTACTGCTAGGCCTGCATGCGGAGGGGTTGCCTATTGCTGATCTGGTCCAACAAGAGGTCTGTGGGAAGAATCAAGGCAACCAATCTGCTTTAGTCACCATCCTCCCCCCCCCCCCCCAGTATTAGAGGTGATTAGAGGTACACTGCGTCTGAATAGGGAACATGTTTACCTTTGGAATTCTGACACAAGACAGCAGCTGCAAGAGGCTTAGCCATGCACAGAGGAAGTCTTAAGTGCAGGGGAGAAGAGGGGTAATTTTTTAAATACACTGGGAAAGAGGTACAACTGCTTTTGGATGTCCCATGTCAAGATGTCCTCCTTCTCAGAGTGAGGAAAAAAAACATCAGCACTTACCATGAAGGTTCCTTCTGCTTTGAGAAATGGAGGACATTTCTCAAAATGGGGAGGGGGGATAACCCACTGCTTTACCCAGATGAGTGTTGAGTGATTTAAAGTGTTGAATGATTTATTTTACTATTATGGTCCTACGTTTCCAGACTATGCCGACACCTTACTTGGAAGATAGATATGCACAGGTGCCAGTTGAAGGCCCTGCATTTGTGGAGAACCAGTTGTAGAAAACATAATTCATTATGTACTCCTTTGTCCCCTTTATTCGGAGCTGAGATTCAAATTTCTGGGAAAGCTTGTTAAGAACAGAAGATACACAGAGCCAGAGATACTATGTTTGTAATTGTCAGATTTGAACTGTTGTATAACTCAAACTGTAGGTTCATTTGCTTTAGCTGCAGTGAAGATTAGAAATGGATTTGCAAGATTTTATTTTATTTAATCTTATCAGATTTGTTTAAATTCTTTATAACTGATATTAAAAGGTAAAGGTAAAGGTATCCCCTGTGCAAGCACCGGGTCATGTCTGACCCTTGGAGTGACGCCCTCTAGCGTTTTCATGGCAGACTCAATACAGGGTGGTTTGCCAGTGCCTTCACCAGTCATTACCGTTTACCCCCCAGCAAGCTGGGTACTCATTTTACCGACCTCGGAAGGATGGAAGGCTGAGTCAACCTTGAGCCAGTTGCTGGGATTGAACTTCCAGCCTCATGGGCAGAGCTTTCAGACTGCATGACTGCTGCCTTACCACTCTGCGCCACAAGAGGCTCTAACTCAGGGGTAGTCAAACTACGGCCCTCCAGATGTCCAAGGACTACAATTTTAGTCCATGGACATCTGGAGGGCCGCAGTTTGACTACCCCTGCTCTAACTGATATTAATAGTGATTTTATATTGTATCTTGCAACTGCATTTTTGCTGTGATAATCGATTGTTTGCTTGTATATCTACAATGGCCTTTGGCTATACACAATAAATTTGATTCACTTCGAGAGATATTTATTTATTTATATTTTTGGCCCGCCACTCTCCGTAGTGTCCAGGCAGGTTACAATCCTTATAAACCCATTAAAACCCCTATCCCTTAAAACCAATATAAAACATAACCCAAGATTAGTAACAAACTCCAAAACTCCCCCCATTCCCAACAGCCCTCCTCTTCAGGGGGGCGGGATTGTTCGATGTTAATGCATACCCTGAGATGGGGCCCCATAGATCCTGGCCCTAAACAAGTAGGTCTACTCAGAATCCTACTCCGGTCTATTACATGAGGCTAACTCCCAGGAAAACATTCTTAGGATTGCACGGTTAGTATTTTAGTTAAGATCCTGCTTTGGGAATATCCAGACTGAGGAAAGTGGGTGACTCCACTCAGGAAACAAGAAGTCTGGAGGATTTTTGTCCTGCCTCCTTGATGGACAGATGGAAATCAACCATGTCCGCATGTACCAATGTTCCTTTCTCTTGGGAGAAGCCATGCAGTCTTTTTCTCAGAAATTCTCCCACATGTTTCATAATTCTGCATCTAACTTTGTGTGAACCTATTTCAGATCTCATTAGTGGGGCGGACCTTGGGTTGAAGAAGAAGAAGAAGAAGAGTTGGTTCTTATATGCCGCTTTTCTCTACCCGAAGGAGGCTCAAAGTGGCTTACAATTACCTTCCCTTTCCTCTCCCCACAACAGACACCCTGTGAGGTGGGTGAGGCTGAGAGAACTCAGCCAGAACAGTTTTATCAGTGCCGTGGCAAGCCCAAGGTCACCCAGCTGGCTGCATGTGGGGGAACGCAGAATCGAACCCGGCATGCCAGATTAGAAGTCCGCACTCCTAACCACTACACCAAACTGGCTCTCTGTAGTCCATCTTTTGTGTGGCTAATTCCGATATTTGGCTCATTAGCCACATCTGTGTTTTCTCTGCTGCTGGTCATCTGCATATTAAGTTGCTGGTTAGCTTGAGACACATGAAGGGAGTACAGTCTTTGCTAGGACAGAATTTTCTTGTGATAACTCTCATAGCTGGGGAATTACACTTCCATAAGCAGTTCTGATGGTAATATGACTGTTTACAACAACAAATTTATTTACAGTCTTTCAGACCAAACTGTAAAGATATATTTAAAATGTCAGTACACATGACCATTGCTGTTTTTGATCTGGTAATAAGCGTTCTTTGAATTTTCCAAGGATGCCAAATGTAATTGTCATGCATTGTTATAATTATAATTCTGCAGGTCATACCTAATTCTGTTGTGTTTTGTTCAGTGTTTGCTATGTCTTCTGGTTTGTAACTTGACTGAACCATATCCAGAAACTCGTTTTGAATTGAAAACTTCTTCTTCCCTCCCTCTAGGTAGCAATAAAAATAATTGACAAAACTCAGTTGAATCCAACTAGTCTACAGAAGGTAGGTCCATTTCAAACATTCTTCCAGGTTTGCTAGTTTGTTTTGCCCGATGGCCTTCTCTTCTGTCAATTCTGGCCTGGTTAACTGAAACAGTGGATGCTTCGTATTGAGGAGAGTACATGTTGTATAAGGGTCACTTCCTTAATTGATGTATTGGGGTGAGAATCATGAAGTGTCATCAGGGAAAATCCAAAATTGAACTAGAAACCTAATGCGGCGTGTGCAAAAGGGCTGAAACACAACATTTTGTGAGTCTTCTTTTATTACTTGGAACTGCTGCATAAACTGAACAGAATACCCAGTGTCTTTCAGTATTCTGTCATGCGAGCAGAATCTACAAAAATAACAGCTACTGAGATTCTCCGGCTTAGGCTGGAGCTTAGCAGCAGTCAACCTGTGGTCCTCCAGATGTTCATGGACTACAATTCCCATGAGCCCCTGCCAGCATTCGCTGTTTGCTTGTTTGCATTCGCTGGCAGGGGCTCATGGGAATTGTAGTCCATGAACATCTGGAGGACCACAGGTTGACTACCCCTGGGTTAGAGAACTCTGATTGCAACCAAACAGCTGAAAAGTATCCGAGAGCTTAACCTTTTTCCCTTCCAGGGCTTTCCCTTGCAATCTTCTCCCTTTGGCTACTTTCCTCTAAGATGCAGGAGATAAACATTTGAAATCCCAGCAAGAAGAAAAGCTTAGTAGAGGGTAGGAAATGGTTCTGCTATCTTGCCCACCGCTGAGAATCGCTTGTCCTCCCCCTCCGCTTATCCGCAGATCAGCAGGGCTCTGGTTTGTGTTGCCAGACTTGCAGCTCCACTCTGAAATTCTTTATTGAGCAGATGTCATTTCAAGTACATCTGTAGACCAAGGGTCTCCAAGCTTGTTGGGCCTGTGGGCACCTTTGGAATAGCTGCTGCAGGAGGAGAAGAGATCCCCAGAATGCTTGCCACAGCCTAATTTCAGTAACACAGCGCAGATCCTTGTACTGTGGTGGCAGCTGCTGCCAAAACAACATTTTAAAGTGTCAGCAACCTTGCTGGGCAAAATACCTAATCGAATCCTACCCACTTCCTAAAATCACTTGTCAGACACCAGAATAGGTGTCGGCAGGCGCTGTGACATCCGGGCTTCGTTCAGGACCTCTGCTGTAGACTGGTCCTCTCTATCCTTCTGTCGAAACAACGCTCAGCTAGTTTAGTACTGTATCTGCAAGGACCGTGTAGCTGTGTTTACATCAGAGTTGCTGCGTCTCCTCCCTTGTTAAGAGCGGCTTTTATAAAATAATCAAGGGGACAGTTGAGACGGCCAGCCATCTGGAGTCCTGCATAACTTGAAAGGATGTGAGCAAAATGCAGCTTTGCAGAGGATTACAAGGTCCTGCACTTCCTTGGAATCAGGGACTTTGTATTCTTGAAAAGCCTTTTAAGACCAGGCATCTAGCCTTACTCCCTCTCCCTCCCTCCCTCCCTGTCTCAGCTATACTCCTTGAACTTCACACGCCTCATTTTATTGACATTGGCAATGAAAGATTTTTCTTCGCTTATGACCAAAGAACTATAGAAAAATTTCAAGGTGGGATTCAGCTTTGCCAATTCTGTGTGCATTGAATACCGGAAATACAATCTAGCGGCCAAGGAGGGCTGGATCTCATACATTAGCCCAGGCTTTCTCAACCTGGGGTTTCCTGACAGCTTTGGAGGGGTTTCCTGAATGGGTGGGAGTTAATTAATTTTTAACATATTTATTGGCCGATACGACCCTATATGGTCATGTCAATACGCTCCCACCTCTCAAAATGGCCAGTGATGGGCCTGGAAGGGGAGGGGCCCCAGGTAGTATACACAGCCATGTTTCCCAACCATGTACTGCACAATTGAGCCACTTCTGGGGTTTCTCGAAGCCTGAAGAATGCTTCAGGGGTTTCTTGATGGCAAAAAAGTTGAGAAAGGCTGTATTAGCAGAAGAGAAATTTTACGTAACATAGTTTAGTGCAAGACTTTTCCAGGAGCTGCTGCATAACCCAAGCGCTGATTTTTGATTGCCAGTCAGTATTGCTGCCTGGATGTACACAGAAGGGCTATTTGATGCAGCCATTACTGTCCGGTTTAGATATATGATGTAATTTAATTGAAGGAGGTTATTTTCTGGGGAACAGGATGCCAAGGTGTGCCTTGCATAATGTTTTGCAGAAGCAGGGATACAGGTTCAAGTGGGTAACTGTACAGGTCTGAAACAGCAGTTGAGTTGAGTAGCGCCCTTAAGACCAACATTTTTTTTTCAACGTGTAAGTTTTCGTGTGCACATATCCTCAGACACAATTAAATGGGAATGTCCAGTCCACACATGGGGTGTCTCAGTTACTCTTAGCATTCCACAGTTGGGGATGCATCTGTACATTAGTCCCCAGTCATAGAATCACAGAGTTGGAAGAGGCCATCCAGGCCTTCTAGTCCAACCCCCTGCTCAAGGCAAAATCAGCCTCAAGCATCTGTCCAGCTGCTGCTTGAAGACCGCCAGTGAGGGGGAGCTCACCCCCTCCTTAGGCAGCCCCTTCCACTGCTGAACTACTGTGAAATTGTTTCCCCTGATATCTAGCTGATATCTTCACATGTTTATTTCCTTCACTAAGTTTCCCCCCCCAGAGTTGAACCCAGACAAATGATAACCTGTAAGTGTCACTTGTTATTCCTGTACGGTCCTTGAATCTGTTAAACATCATCATGCTGTATACTAATCTATCACTCTCCCTCTGTCTATATGTGTGGATTGGTAATTCCCATTTCATTGTGTCTGAGAAATTGTGCGTGCACACAAAAGCTTGCATCTTGAGCAAAACTTTGCTGATCTTAAAGGTGCGCCGGGACTCAAACTTTGGTCAAAATGGGATGCAGTCCAGGTGACATAGTGCAGGTTGCAGTGACTTCCTTGGGGTTTGTCTTTCTCAAGAAGAGATGGCCATGGGATCCAACCCACAGGGCTGTAGAGTTCCACATTTTGCACAGAAGAGTAGAAAGTCATCATTTAATCTTACATTCTGATTAATCATGTGAGCTAGACTTTAAACCCAAAAAGCAAGCTCTAGTTCGTGATGAGAATGAACCTGGTTTATTCTCCGGCTTCCGGCTTCTTTCCTCCTTTATGGAATGGCTCCAAATTGGGACCAAGATTAATAGACATTTCCCTGAGCCAGGAGGGCTTTAATTGCAAGTTGTTGTGATGTCTGCATTCAGGTGCTTCAGCAAATTGGGGTTGGTTTCTTACCCACAGACTGAGATTCTAAAGCACGGTTTAGAGTCCTGGTTTGTTGGAAGTGTCTGAACGAAAATGTATTGACAAGTTGTGGCTGAGCTGAAGGCTTCTCAAATCCGTTACGCTCTGCAAGGTAAAAATGTCAACGTGTGGTCCTCCAGATGTCCATGGACTACAATTCCCATGAGCCCCTGCCAGCATTTGCTGGCAGGGGCTCATGGGAATTATAGTCCATGAACATCTGGAGGACCACAGGTTGACTACCCCTGCTCTAAGAAATTGGAGCCGGATAAAGCTGAACCGTGACACTTAACCCGCAAAGAGAATTGCCGGATTATTTTAGAACGAACCAACATCTGTTAAAGTCGGGAATGCATTTCTTGGTACAGCTTCTAAGATGTATTGCTTAAGTAAAAACAAAACAGGAGCTGCAGATTTGAAAAATGCCAAAGTTGAAAGCAGTGAAATCAAGCTCAGACTAGATCAGCAGGACCAGCATTAATACTGTCACAGGTGTTACCTCTTTGTAATTGTGGAGGAAGCTGTGCTCGTCTTCTGTAGATGCTTAAGAAACTACAGTAAGAGGTTTCTCTGGCACTCGTGGGGCATGAGGGCTACCAGTTCATCAGTGGCACTGGATACGCAGTTTTGCTCTGCACAGAGCAATTTGCTGTGAACAAGCCCCACCCCACTGGAAAGACCGTGGCAACAATACCCATGCCTGATAGGACCTCCCCCCCACCCCACCCCGGCAGCTCCAGAACCCAGCAGACAACAGTGGCCAGATGCCTAGAAGCTTCCTCTTGGAGCTGGCACCCAACAGCTCAAGGCAGACGGATGGAGAAGGGAGGAACCTGAGGAGGGTGTCATCCGGCAATCAGAAGCCCAGCAATGGCTGGAGACATCAAGCCAGCCTGCTGGAGAGGCAGAGGCGAGGCAAGTGACCTCCTGAAGGTGCCGGGGTGTGGTGACCAAGGGTGAACAGCTTGCCTTCTGGGCAGTGCTGATTAACGGAGAATTCTACATAATCAAATGCTGGATAACAGCTTTTATTGTACTTGTCATTCTGCTAACGTCCTCCGAGAAAACCTGAAGACCGAGTTAATCCGCCCGAAACCAACACAAACAGAGTGCCTCAAGAAACAAAAGCCCCGAATAATTCAACTTCTTTCTTATATAGGCATCTCTGGAAATGTACCAGTTGTGGAACACGCAGGCCCCCTTTCCATGCTCCTTCATGGTATTTTGTAAGAAACCCCAAAGAAATGTCAGGATCTTTTGAGATGTGTGCCACCTTGCTCCTTAAGTGGCTGGCTACCACCGATCTTGCAAACAGGTGTGGCAGATAGCTAAATAGATAAACCTCCCAGGGAATGCTTTGTTCTTCCTTAGATGCCACCACAAACTCAAGGTCCATTTAATTATTTAGACAGCCTCTTGTGACCTTTGTACATTTTGGGCCTTTTCTGTGCCGCTGGCTACTTGAATGGGTCGGCTGCTGCCCCTTAGCACTGTTGGTTCGTTTCCATTGTGATGTGGAAGACCAGCTTATTGTTCGAAAACCTGAGCGGCATTGTTAAATCCACGGTGTCCCATACCGTTTGATTGCACTGTGTAAATTATTAGTTAAGTGGAGGTGGAAGACGGAATCACGCTTCAAGTGCAAAGAGAGAAAGCAAGTCAGTCGTTGACCCAAATTGTGTTTATTAGAAAGACAAGGCGACTCTGAAGGTTGGGTCCAAATGGCAAAAAGAAATCTACCTCACGCAGTTCAGCTTGCGAAGATTGACTTAGCAAATGTGGTTGCTGCAGTGATTTTCTCACACTTCCACTGCACAACAGCTGTGGTGCAAGCAGAAGCTTGCATCTAGTCCTAGATCAGGGGTAGTCAAACTACGGCCCTCCAGATGTCCATGGACTACAATTCCCAAGAGCCCCTGCCAGCGAATGCAGTCCATGTAGTCCATGGACATCTGGAGGGCTGCAGTTTGACTACCCTTGCCCTAGATCCTTGCATTTTTCACCAGTATAAGACATTTGCGTTGCATTGTGTTGGCTGTTTCAGTGCAGCCATGCAAACTTTCCTTCTTCTGCATCAGCAACTTAGTTCTTCAGTGTTCACGAATTACAGAGCGAGATTTTCTTCCTCTCCCCCTCTTGACTAAAATTGGAGCTTACTGGTTGGCCCGATCCCAAAGATTGTTGTGCAACTTTTGAGATAAACATTTGATTTTGGCCTAGAACTGGATATGCTCCAGGTACCTATCAGACTGCATAATTATTGCTGGAATGCTCGTCCCCTGGCTAAAAGTATTTCTGATTTTAATAGCTGTGCGAGACCTAGATTGTTTCTCAGAAGTAACTTTTTATGCACTTTTAGAAACCTTTACTCTGATGTTTGTGGCTTTCTTGGGGCGGGGGCTTCTCTTCTTTAAGTTCTTTTCAGATGTAGCTCTTTTGTTTCCATGCTACTGGAATGCGATTACTAGCCCAATTAAAGAAAGCCAAAAAGAGACAGGAAGGAAACCACCTTGTTTAGTCAGTCCGTTTTATCATTAACTCTTGTATTTGTTTGTTCTGTTCTAGCTGTTCAGGGAAGTCAGGATAATGAAGATTTTAAATCATCCCAATATAGGTAATGCACCAGTCTTAAGTTTGTCTTTGTATATGTAATGTGCAATGCATCCATGCCTGTAATAAGATATGCATATATGTCTGTAAATGAAAGTTTCCCATGATATTTGGGTTCCTCAGCTAGATTCACATTTTGTTTTAAGCAATATAAATGGCCCCGCAAGTGTTATACTGCAACATTGCATAGGGTGGGCATACTAGTGCTTGGGTTTTAAATTGTTTTATGGGAATTTTATTGGGTTTTTTTATGGTTGTTGTTATCCGCCACGAGCCTCTGCGGGAGTGGCGGGCTACAAATTCAATAAAATAACAACAACAACAACAACAACAATAATAATAGGTGCAGTGTTTTGTTCCTTATCATTTAGTTCCATACCTATGCGTGTCGATCACTGCAGTGTCGCTCTAAATGTGTATGAACTTTTTGTTGCATTTAGATGAACTTTTTGCTTTAAATTGTGTGTGTTTCTATTGGTTTAACAAACCCAAGATTTCTGTGTACTCTTAAGAGAAAGTTATGACAGTATTATGACAGCTCCCACTCTTCTTTTCCCCACTATATTCAAGGGTCTTATAAAACTGCATCCTGTCCCCAGAGCTCCATAAATAGCTTGTCGTGCTGCAGGGTTTTTAAAAATCAAAACTCTACTAGGCAGACTACTCACATGATTGTCTGTATTTGCAAAGGAAAGAGATTGCAGCTGAAGTTCTTGGGCTCTCCCTTCTGCCGGTGCACAAAAATGCAGCCTATATCCTTTATGCAGCCTAATGTTGTTGTTAGGTGCGAAGTCGTGTCCGACCCATCGCGACCCCATGGACAATGATCCTCCAGGCCTTCCTGTCCTTTACCATTCCCCGGAGTCCATTTAAGTTTGCACCTGCTGCTTCAGTGGCTCCATCCAGCCACCTCATTCCCTGTCGTCCCCTTCTTCTTTTGCCCTCGATTGCTCCCAGCATTAGGCTCTTCTCCAGCCTCTATGCAGCCTATATCCTGCAAAAATGCAGCCTATATTCCAATCGATGAGTCACGTTGTATGTTGTCGAGCCAGGAGTCTCCAACCTTTGTGAGCCCAAAGTCACCTTTAGGACTCTGGCGCCGCACGGTGGGTCACATGGCGAAGATCCTAGCACTGTAGTGGCAAGTGCTGCCAAAAAGCTGTACAGCTTGTCAACTCTCCGATGGCCAATCCGAAGCCTTCTGGGAAAAGTGTTGGTGAGCACCATGGGGAACCTCTTGCAGGGGCAGTCAGCAGTCTCCAGAGTCATAAGTCGTTTTGACCTGCCTGAAAATTTTGTAATGCTCATTCCTATGAAGTTGGGTCCCAGGGACCACCAGTAGAGTTTCTCTTGTTGAATATTTTTCTTTCCCATTCTTGCTGCAACTCCCCCCACCCCTCCTCCAAAAACCTCCACAGCTAAGGGAGGTTAGGAAAAATGGTAGTTGCGGCAGGGGAGTTTACCGCAGGATGTCCCCTTACACAACTTGAGGAGGCCTTCTGCTCATGAGAAGAGGGGCTTTGGATGGCGGTCGAGCTATGTAAAATCAGTCTACCAGTTTCCCCTTAGGCTTTTCAAAAATATCTACTGTTTCTCAAGCAAAGGTTGGATACACACTTTTCTTGGATACTTTAGGATGCTTAGGGCTGACCCTGCGTAGAGCAGGGGGTTGGACTAGATGGCCTGTATGACCCCTTCCAACTCCATGATTCTATGATTCTCTGCAGTTGTGGCAAATACTGAGAAGTAAACTAGTTCAATTGGATGTCTGATGTTCTGATGCTTGAGGCTACCTTTCCTCGGGGAAAAATGGTGCAGCCGGGGGAAAGGCATTCTCTCTCCAAAGGATGAAATATAAATCTTACATCTCCTTAAGAGGTTCAGTCTCTCCTTGACTTCCTTGGCTTGTTGCTTTGATATCCATGCTCAACTCAAGCATCGTTTTTCGGGCCTCTATGATCCTCAATACCTGCCTTGTGCTTGCAAATATCCAGGTCAACGCACCATTTGACCCGGTACAAAGGAAATAAGTTGTAATTGTTACTGCTATTCTATAGCAATGGTTTCTGAGACACTAAGATTTAATGCAGTATCCCATAGCAGGTTATGACTTCTGCTGCCATTGAGTCACAGACAACTGTACAGCTTTCCTGTAGGAAAGCCAGTTTGGTGTAGTGGTTAGGAGTGCGGACTTCTAATCTGGCATGCCAGGTTCGATGCTGCGCTCCCCCACATGCAACCAGCTGGGTGACCTTGGGCTCGCCACGCGCTGATAAAACTGTCCTGACTGAGCAGTGATATCAGGGCTCTCTCAGCCTCACCCACCCCACAGGGTGTCTGTTGTGGGGAGAGGAAAGGGAAGGCGACTGTAAGCCGCTTTGAGCCTCCTTCGGGTAGGGAAAAGCGGCATATAAGAACCAACTCTTCTTCTTCTTCTTCTCTTCTAGGGTTTTTTAGGCAAGAGATAGTCAGAGGCAGTTTGCCATTGCCTGCCTCTACCTCCTGGATTTCCGGATGGCTTCCCATCCCAAGTGCTAACCAGGGCTGACCCTGTTTAGCCTGCCAGACCTAACAAGATCGGGCTAGCATGAGCAGGGCAGGTGGCACAGACTGGATTTAAAATCCAAGCAAGTATTTTCTTTCATTGGTGATTATTGAGCCTCCTGCAGCTAGTATTCCAAAGTAGCCACCGACTCTCCCTATTAAAATAGCTTAGATTCTACCGAGCTTGTTATTGCTTGGTAGGATTTTTATGAGGGGGGGGGGGTGGAACAAAACAAAGAGTAAGTCATCTTCCGCTGCCAGGAAATTGTGCTGGATTTCAATCTGCCATCCACACAGCTTACATTAATTTTAGCGTTTTGAAAGTGGAAGCTTCCCTTGGTAGTTTTTAGGACTCTTTAACTTTTTGAAACGGTTTTAAAGATTTATCTTATGTTAATTTCTTAAAGCGTTGAAATCGACTTGCCTTCATATAGCGCTGCCTTTTTTATTTCCTCCAGAGGTATGTTTGAGATATCTTGGGACAGGCTGGCAGTGGTTGCTTTACCTAGAGAAAGCTAATTAAAAAAAAAGAACACAATCAAAAGAACCGACTTTCTAGTTCTGCAGTGTGACGTGCAGTTTAATAGCAGCTCCCAGTATTTGACTACTGCTAAATTCCGTAGCTTAACAGAAATGTCACAAAACTATTTTATAGATGACATTTTATTATTCCCTTCTTCCTTTGCGTAGCTCAGTAAGCGTGCTTGGGTTTCACACAGAGACAGGCATATACATTTTAATCTCACAACAACCATATAAGGTAGTTAAGACCGAGAGGGTTTGATGCAAGGTCACCCAGTGAGCCAGCTCAGATCTCTCCAGGTCTGTGGTCTAATGTTGAAAGTGCCATTTATTTCTGTAAAACATCTTGTAGCGCTCCCATATGTCCTGTCTATATCCAACGAAATCTATAAATACATATCCTTTCAGCATTCTTAGCAGAAGTATTACTCTAGCATGAATAATTGAATGTTGGTATTGCTTGCATGTATCATGAATCTAAGCAGTCCCTGGCCATTTTCCTCCCGTAGACCCTTTCGTTTGGAGTGGATATCACAAACATCCAAGGAGAATACTTTGGGACTTTAGATAGTTAAAAGTGGGGTATTAAAAACCAACTCCTCTTCTGCCCTTACAGGTACCACCAAGGTGGCTAATGAATTAAAATATATATCATAAAATCATGTCTTAAACCCCCCCCCCAAAAAAAAACACACACATCATTAAAACAAAAACAAGTACATAGAAAGACATAAAATTAAAACATTGGTCAGGAAGGAAACATCATGGAGGGAAAGCCAGATGGGGGAAGAAAACTGTTCACCCACTAAAAGGGGCAGAAAGATCTCCCTGGGGACAGTTCCAAAGTTTTGGTGCCACAGCTGAGAAAGCCGTCTCTCACGCTATCACCTGCCTAATCTCTGAAGGTGGTAGTACCGGAACCAGAGCCTCCAAAATGACTTTAGTAGTTGGGTATTGATCATAGCATGGTGCCCTTGCCAGGCTCACCATTACTGTAGGCCAGTGGTCCCCAACCCCCGGTTCGGAGACCGGTATCGGGCCGCGGATCAGTCGGTACCAAGCCACGGCTCCTCCTCGTCCTCCTCTCCAGTTGCTGCCTCGGGGTCTGGCCTGCCACTCTGCCGCCGGCTCACCTTTGGTGCTCTCCAGCGGCCGTCATGGCTGGGGCTCCCCCTTGGCATGGCACTGCGCAGCTGCTGCTGGCAGCGCCCCCCAGCAGGCGGCGGAAAGTCAGGGGCGCCGGCGGGAAAGCAAGTGGAGCAGGGGCTCAGGCGGCAGTGACGTCCCTCGGCAAAAGACTACCTCCCGGGCCTCAGTAAAATTGTCAATGTGGACCGGTCCCTGGTGATAAAAAGGTTGGGGACCACTGCTGTAGGCCATGGACATCTGGAGAGCCACAGTTTGGCCACTTCTGAGTTATGGCATCAGTACCACCACAGCCTGTATGCAGCCGCCTTGCATTGGGGCTACTGATTCCCTTACCCCAAGACAGCCTTCCAGGACTGTGCCGTATCACTTCCAGATCTCAGACAAAACAATTTTCCTACACCTTCTCTCTCTATTCCTTTTATTTTAAAATGCCAGGAATTGTCCCTGGACCTTTTCTACATACAAGGCAAATCGCCTTCCCTCCTTAATTGTTGTTATCTCTTTTTTGGGGGGGAAATGCATTAGTGGAGGTTGTGAAATGTTCATCCTTTATGGCAGGGCTTTATTTCCTTAGGAAACTTAACCACATACGGCTAATGACCTGGGCTATCTTTTTCCCAGTTGGGGATGAAACTGGCAAGCCTGTACAAATCCCCAAATTCATTTTTCATTCTGCATTCTCCTCTCCCTTCAAATTCCAGTGCACATCTGTTGAATAAGAATTGATAGATGGCTATTTAAGTCTCTTACCCAGGTGGGCCTTTATTGAAAAGTCTCTTCATAGTTCTTTCACAGCTGGCCACTGGCTGCCAAGCTACTGCAGTTTGGATCCCTTTTATTTTCGAAACAGCCTCGTTGTATCCTGCACTGCAGATGAAATGACTCTTCTCTACCGTGAGATCTTTTGCCGTCTTAACAAACCCCAAGAGCAGCCCAGCTGCTCTTTAAGTGGGCTTGTTTCTTTCAGTGGAGATTAAGCATAGTTGAGTGCTGGATTGTGACCAAAACTTGCAGCCGTTAAAACATGAAACAGTTTGAACAGCCCCCGAAAGAGCAGCCGGGGTATTGTTTAACATATACAACATAAGCAACCAGGGAGAACTTGTTATACGCAGCTGGGAACGGGCATTTTGCTTTGCTCATTCCGTGACTTGCGATTCCGTGGAGCAAGATAATCCTACCTTTATAGCAGTATTTGAATAATACATTCATTTCCCCGAATATGGGCAGAAGACACACGATAACAGTCGGCTTAGAATCATAGAATCATAGAGTTGGAGGGGGCCACACAGGCCATCTAGTCCAACCCCCTGCTCAACGCAGGATCAGCCCAAAGCATCCTAAAGCATCCAAGAAAAGTGTGTATCCAGCCTTTGCTTGAAGACTGCCAGTGAGGGGGAGCTCACCACCTCCTTAGGCAGCCTATTCCACTGCTGAACTACTCTGTGAAAATTCTTTTCCTGATATCTAGCCTATATTAAGAGCCTTATTGTGGTGCAGAGTGGTAAGGCAGCCGTCTGAAAGCTTTGCCCATGAGGCTGGGAGTTTGATCCCAGCAGCCGGCTCAAGGTTGACTCAGCCTTCCATCCTTCTGAGGTCGGTAAAATGAGTACCCAGCTTGCTGGGGGGTAAACGGTCATGACTGGGGAAGGCACTGGCAAACCACCCCGTATTGAGTCTGCCAAGAAAACGCTGGAGGGCGTCACCCCAAGGGTCAGACATGACTCGGTGCTTGCACAGGGGATACCTTTACCTTTACCTTTTAGCCTATATTGTTGTACTTGAAGTTTAAACCCATTACTGTGTGTCCTCTCCTCTGCAGCCAACAGAAACAGCATCCTGCCCTCCTCCAAGTGACAACCTTTCAAATACTTAAAGAGGGCTATCATGTCCCCTCTCAACCTCCTTTTCTCCAGGCTGAACATTCCCAAGTCCCTCAACCTATCTTCATAGGGCTTGGTCCCTTGGCCCCAGATCATCCTCGTTGCTCTCCTCTGTACCCTTTCAATTTTATTCACGTTCTTATAGAATCATAGAGTCATAGAATCATAGAGTTGGAAGGGACCACATGGGTCATCTAGTCCAACCCCCTGCTCTATGCAGGACACTCAGAGCCCGATCACTCATTCACTGTAACCTGCCACCCCCTTGAACCTTTGCAGAATCAGCCTCTCCGTCAGATGGCTATCCAGCCTCTGTTTAAAAATCTCCCAAGATGGAGAACCCACCACCTCCCAAGGAAGCCTGTCCCACTGAGAAACGGCTCTAACTGTCAGGAACTTCTTCTGGATGTTTAGACGGAATTTCTTTTGAATTAATTTCATCCCATTGGTTCTGGTTCATCTCTCTGGGCCAAGAGAGGCTTGCTGAAACTAAGCAGGGTTTGGGTCTGCTTTGTGACAGAAGTACTTTGGTGGCCCTTCGTACGTTCTCTTGTTGACAAAAATAATTGTAATAAAGTGGCATCAAATTGCAGCCAACTTAACAGCAACTCCTCATAGTGTTGTCAAGGCAAAAGGTGAATAGAGATGTTTGGCCATTGCCTGCATTTCTTAGCAACCCTGGACTTCATTGGAGGTCTCTTACCCAATTACTAACCAGGGCTGACCCTGTTCAGCTTCAAAATCTGATGAGCTTACACTAGCCAGGCTGCTACCTTGAAGGCGGGCAGCGTATAAATGTAATAAATAGATAATGAACCCCATAAATTGTAACAAATACTTAATTTGTTGAGTATGTTAAAACTCCCGCCGATTGCAATATGAAATAATAGGGCTGTCTCTCTTGTCTGTTTCTGCATTGATTTGTGTTCCTGGGGTATAAAAGATCCCCCCCTCCCCCAGAATATAATCAATTGATGCTTCCTGAAACCACTTAGAGGAGCTGCCTCATCGATTTTTTGCAAGGCCTTTCGGAACTGCAGCATTAGCCTGTGCATCACCCAGTGCATAACCAACAGCTGCATTTGCAGTTTGGGGAGGTCTTGTTTGGTTCATATGCACGAAGGCTTCTGACATTTTTTGGTGACCTCTGAACTCCCGTACCAGAATTCTGTGAACTCTCAACTATCCATGCCATTTTATAAACGACCTTTGAAAGGTTTTTCCACCCCAGCTTCCAACGAGTATTAAAATAGTCAGACCATGCACTGCAGATCTATTCTTGCAGCTACCAGGCTTTTGGTTGAAGGCTTCAGTGTTGGAAGGGGCTATAACCAAATGGCTGGGGCCCTAAGATATCCAATAAGAAGATCTTGGGTAGACCAAGGATCTGTGTCTGCACATGGCAGCTCCTTGTAACATTTGTCCACATGGCTACTTCTTATTCTCTCCCCTGCCCCACCTGAACAACTGCTTCATGTTTAAATTTGGCCTGGGCACCAGTTGTTGGAAAGGCTAAGCTTCAGGTGACAGAGTAGCACCCAATATAAGACTGTAGAGAGGACAGCCAAAACAATAGCAAGGTAAGACATGGCTGGCCCCATCTTGTCTGGTGTTGGAAATTGAAAAGGGGTTAGCCCTGGTTAGTACTAGAATGGGAGCCCATCAGTGAAGTTCAGGTTGCTATGCAGAGGCAGGCAGTAGCTTACCACCAAGGTTTGTTCCCAGCCTTGAAAACCCTTTGAGATGTTGCTTTAAGATGCTGAGACTTGATAAGGCTTCCCACCAGCAAGAGATCATGTATAGGGTTATCAATATGAAGTTGGTAATGAAGGTTATAAATAACTAGAAGTAAAGCCTGTTGTATATGCAACAGGCGCTGGGGGTGCCCCGCCTTGGGACAGGCCTTGGCGGGTGCCTTGCGAGCCACCAATCACAGCACAGCAGTTTTCTTGTGGACTGAAACTTTCTTCTCCCCGAGCCCCGAAATTAATTTTTTAAAAAGGCATTGCTACACAGTAATGCAACAACACAGAAGCATTTTAAATAAAAAATTAACACTTCCTCGTTGCTATGGAGAAACACCAGAACAGTACAGCATGCCCCCCCTTTTTTTGGGGGGGGGATTCACGGTGTTTTGGACTCTATTTATGTCTGGGTAGATTTGTGAGATGCTGGAAATGGTAACTGGACCCTGAAGTGTGATTTTGTTTAAACAGAGCCCTGTATGATCAGGAGAGGCTTCTTCATCATGTGCCTGCCTTCCCTCTTTCCGCATTCGTTCCCCACCACCAGAAAAAAAAAGGGTCTGTGTTTTGCTGGCCTGATCCCAATCAGACTGTGGACACTTTACAGAGGACTTTGACCATCAGTTCACAACCACCGTAACGCCGCGACCCCAGTGGCTGCGGTAGTGTGGGGGTGCGCATGCAAGCGCACAACGATCTGGAGGTGGCATGAAGGTGGCCAGTGCCATAGTTCAGCCACCTCCTGGCAACCCGTGGAAGGGGCCAGGTGACCCCACTTGGGGTCGGGACTCCAAGGTTGAGAACCACTGTCTTTGACAAAGTAGTTTTGCGGTCCCGCATCAACGTGGACCGCGCCATTAAAAAAAATTCTCGTAGCGGGAAATGGAGCGGGTAGGGCAGGTGGAGGGGGCTCTAAAACTCGACAGAACCCCAAGGCTGTCCAAGGGCAGATTCCTAGTGTTGACCTGTTTCATTGGGTGAGTCCATGTTCTGGCATTATCTTAATTTTTAAAGAACATCAGATGGCAGGATGAAATCCAATGTTGTGCTGACTACATAGATAAAATTCTTGTAATCTTGATATAATCCGTTAATTTTTTTTTTGCTCCCTTTCTAGTTAAATTATTTGAAGTAATTGAAACAGAAAAAACACTCTACTTAATCATGGAATATGCAAGTGGGGGTAAGTACCGAACTCTTCAGACAAAACTGTTTGTTTGTCAATCCATAAATTAGGTTGCAATAAGTATATGCAAAGGCATTCTAGAAATATCGTGGCTCGAGATTTTTGTCATCAACCCCAGTTTGCCTGTTGAACATTGTACATTTTTCCCTGTGTGCATTGTTATCTTGTGAAATAATTCAGAGTGTGCCTTTCATGCCCCCCCCCCCGCACCGCCCATACTGTTTTGATAGTTTGGTTGTTTTAGCACATCTAAGAGATCTTATTTAACTTTTTCATAGTTAGTTCTCTTGATACCCTCCATTCTCCCTTTCATCAAACCCCCCCCCCCCCAATTCTCATTGAAACCGACCCTTCTGAATAATCGTAACACTCAAGATCTCTTAATGTTAAACTCTTCCCTAATCATTTGTGGGCTGGAACTTTTTTAACCACAGCGGTCATATTTGAATTGAGCTATTTGCTTTGGTGGTCCTGATCTGGATAGCCCAGGCTAGCCCTATCCTGTCAGACCTGGGAAGATAAGCAAGGTTGGCCGTGTCTAGTATTTGGCTAGGAGCAGGGGTAGTCAACCTGTGGTCCTCCAGATGTCCATGGATTACAATTCCCATGAGGCCCTGCCAGCAACCGCTGGCAGGGGCTCATGGGAATTGTAGTCCATGGACATCTGGAGGACCACAGGTTGACTACCCCTGCTCCAAGGGACTTCAGAGGCATGACGTGGAGCCAGGCATCAGCAAACACCTCTGAACGTCTCTTGCCTTGAAAACCCGACAGGGGCGCCATAAGTCAGCTGTGACTTGGCAGCACTTTCCGCCAGCTTGCCCCGCCCCGCAGCCCCTGACTGACCCAAGTTGCAACAAGCGACTACAGATTAGCAACCGGAGCTGTGTACCAGGGATACTTTGCTGCTGTTGAAGGAATAAGGAGAGTCGTAGCCAATGTAATGGGGGCAGGCCAACAGAGGGGACGGCAGAGCCCCAGCAGCACTAAGTCCACAAACTCCCTGTTGCCCCAGCACAGGCCCGTTGCCCCAGAACAACCCGTCTCAGCTTGGCAGACTCAGCTTGGCAGACTTCTCCAGCTGCTTCTGAGCGGCTTGTTGCAGCAAACACTCCTGCTCATCTCCAACCATCAGGGCTGCATCTCTTACGCTCACATCTCACTCTCTGCTGCCTCCCCTTCCCTGGCTGCTCTAGTTTTGGTGGGAGGGAAGGGGAGGCAGCTGGTTGCCTGGTAACCTGCCGAGTGTTCAAGTTCTCCTTTAGAAGTTATTGAGTTTCTTCCCCCTGTGAAGCAGACCCTGGGTTGGTGTGGAGCTCAATGCACAGCTCCAAGGGAAACTGGGTCGGTTAGAGAAGTGGGAACACTGGCTAAGGGCATTAATAAGTGGAAGAGAAGGAAAATAAAGCAGAAGTCCAGTGCAGCATCTTAAAGAGCATTTCAGCAGGAGCTTTCATGAGTCAGAGCTCACTTCCTTAGGTGCAAAGGAGCACAGGGAGATTCTGGATTTCCTGTGCTGTGGGCAAGGGAGGGGTTGAGACCCGCTAGTAGGCTTGCAACGTGGATGCCTATGTGTTTAAGCATTCTTCTTATGAGAATCTCCTCCACGTTCCACAGGGCAGGCCGGCAGACAAACAGATACAAATATGTGTATACAATACACAGAATTTCATTGCTGCGTTTTCCCCCCACGTTTCAGCCAAGGAGCTCAGGATAGCGTATCGGGATCTCGTCATCCCCACTCTATTCTTGCAATAAACTTGGCAGGTCAAGTTAGGCTTTAGACTGACCCAAGGTCAGCCAGGAGCTGTGCCTCCCTTAGACTCCAAAGGATCTTAAAGCCTCCCCAGTCCAAGTCGCACGTCCTGTCTGCTGTGCCACACTGGTTGAAATATTACTCTGAAGCGAAGGTATGATGTGTAATAATGATGATTTATCAGTGCTTTCCTGCAGGGGCCTAGTCTGAACGCGAGGGATTGAGCTAACTGAGAAGCATGAAGCTTATCGGGCAGGATGAGTCTGTGTTACACATTAAATCACTTACCAGTAAATGCGTATGCCTCTACAGCAGTGGTTCTCAACCTTCCTAATGCTGCAACCCTTTAATACAGTTCCTCATATTGGGGGGACCCCCAACCATAAAACAATGCAAGTGTTCTTTCACAGAAATTAAACCGAAACTGACCACTGGCGTGAAGATCCATCGTTCATCATGATTGTATATAAATTGGGTTTTTTTCCAGGGTTTCTCAGTTTGGTTCTGCCTCTTGTGCCACCATGGCAGTCTCACTATTTTCCGCTGCTCCAGAAAGTTGAAAGAGCCTCTTGTGGCGCAGGGTGGTAAGGCAGCCAACATGCTGTCTAAAGCTCTGACCATGAGGCTGGGAGTTCCATCCCAGCAGCCGGCTCAAGGTTGACTCAGCCTTCCATCCTTCCGAGGTCGGTAAAATGAGTACCCAGCTTGCTGGGGGGTAAAATGGTAATGACTGCGGAAGGGAATGGCAAACCACCCTGTATTGAGTCTGCCATGAAAATGCTAGAGGGCGACACCCCAAGGGTCAGACATGATACAGTGCTTGCACAGGGGATACCTTTACCTTTACCAGAAAGACGAACGCTATTTCAATCTACCTCGCCCAGCCACTTTGGGACCCCCTTGGAGAGAAGCCCTGAGAAGCACTTTGGGCCCTGCTGTGACTCCTGTGAAAGGGTCATTTGACCCCAGAGGGGTTCCGACCCCCAGGTTGAGAACCACTGCTCTACAGAGACCTGCTTGAGGTGGCTTACATAGTGATGAAAATACTATGTTTCTGATAAATCTGGCTCTTGAGGATTTGGGCTGGCCCCTAAAGCCAAAGAAAATTTGTCAAGGCATGTCCTTATAGCCCCCAGATCCCTTTCCTTCTTGGTCACCGTAAGTTCAGTTTATACCCTCATCAATATATATTTTGTTAGACTTTCATTTTGCTCCTTGTATTGACGTTAACTTTAATTGACCACAATGACCCCTAGCTTGATTTGGGGGAATCCTCTTCACAAAACTCTTCGCCATCCTGAGTATTCGTCTGTAAACTGGACTGCAATACCACTAACCAGCAGTGATCAAACTGTGGCACTACAATTTCCACGAGCCCTGTCTGAACATGTTGGCAGGGGCTCATGGGAATTGTAGTCCATAGACATCTGGAATGCCACAGTTTGGCCACCCTTGCCACTAACCTTAAATTCCTTTTCATTTGTTAATGCAATTAACACCAGACCGAGTATCATCTCCTAGTGCAGTGGTTCTCAACCTGGGGGTTGAAGACCCTTTCCAAGGGATTGCGGCAGGGCAAGCAGCTTGGCAGGGGGGTGGGGTGCCATCCACACAACAGCCTTACAGGGTAGATCGAGATAGAATGTTTGTCTGTCTGGAGCAGCGGAAAAGAGCGAGATCAACATGGTGGGACAAGAGGCAGATCTGAACTGAGAAACCCCAGAAAAAAAAGAATTTATATACAATCATGAACAATGGATCTTCACGCCATTGGTCAGTTTTGGTTTAATTTCTGTGAAAGAACACTTGCATAAATTATGGTTGGGGGTCACCAGAACATGAGGAACTGTATTCAAGGGTTGTGACATTAGGAAGGTTGAGAACCACTGTTCTAGTGGGATGCCACTAATTACTTGCCTCAATTGCAACTAATGTCCAGGTTTATTTCTGCTTTATCAGTTTTTAATCTAGCAGAGAACCTGTCACAGAACCATAGAGTTGGCCATGCATTCCATCTAGTCCAACCCCCTTCTCAGTGCAGCCTAAAGCATCCATGATAAGTATCTATTGGCATCTAGTCGATACCATTCTACACGTAGTTTAAAGCCATTACTGCAGTTCCTATCCTCTGCTGCCGACAGGAACCTTTCCCTGCCCTCCTCCAAGTGACAACCTTTCAGATATGTAAAGAGAGCAGTCCTGTCCCCTTTCAGCCTCCTCTTCTCCAGGCTGAACATTCCCAAGATCCTCAGCCTTTCCTCATGGGGCTTGGTCCCTAGGCCCTGGATCCTCCTCGTCATTCTCCTCTGCACTGTTTTAACTCCCAATTGCTAAGCTTACTGATGAATCTTTGCTAAGGGGTCTCATTGAAAGCTTTTTGGAAGTCTCAAGTCCAAAGTCTTTGACAGATTGCTACATGTTTCAGAGAACGCCAGAAAAGTATGTGAGATAAGGCAGGGGTAGTCAACCTGTGGTCCTCCAGATGCCCATGGACTACAATTCTGATGAGCCCCTGCCAGCAAATGCTGGCAGGGGCTCATCAGAATTGTTGTCCATGAACATCTGGAGGACCACAGGTTGACTACCCCTAAGAAAGGGAACTTCCCTTTGCAGAAGTCTTGCTGACTTTTCCCGCAGCAGGCCTCGTTTTTCTGTGTGCTTAATAATTCTCTCTTTAGTCACAATTAACTAGGCCAGATGTTAGCCTAACGGGCCTGTGATTTCCTGGATCTCCTCCAGACCCCTTTTTAAAAAATCAATGTTACATCTAAAAACGCACATGCAGTCATTATGGGGATATGTGCTCTGTATGCTCCTGGAGCGTCTATGTGGTGGAAGCGTGCTAGTATACATCCTGCCCCATCATTGCTGTTTCATCGGAAGTAAAATGCTCTTAAAGTGAAAGACAAGCCCAAAGGTTGGAGGGTTGCTAATACTATTGACTGCATCTGCTGAGAATTTCCTGTCTCGGGTGGAATGAATCACTTAATTCCTGCAGCACGGTGACCAGCATCTTCGGCATGAATTTTTAAGTGGTTCCTGTGACCTGCCTTGTTTACTGAAATCCTAGAAATCACTATATAATGAGTACTATAATTAAAATAAGGCTTTTGCTGCCTCAGTTTAGATAGCAGTCATTTTTCTAAACATTTGTCCCTGGAGGTCAGGCAGTAAGAGGTGCCACCTATCAGGCAGCGTCCCCCCCTCAGTAAGAACATACAGATACTAGTGCTTTTAACACATCTGTGGATTACTAATGCTAGTAAATAAGAACAGATCTTTGTGTCTTTTCAAACAATTTTTATTTCTATTGTGCTTCCCTTATTGGGCAGACTTTCAGTGAAAAAAGCATTTTTGCAGGAATGAAGTTTAACTCCTGCATATCTAATCACATCATCAAGATATTTCAATAAAAGAAATAACAATTTAATTAATGTGTGTCTGAGTAATTCTATAAGGTTATCATGTTAGGTAAAGTTGGATATTTTTCCATCATATATATGTGTATATATAAATGTGTGTGTGTGTGTGTATATATAGAATTTTTTTTCATTGAAATCTTTAGGATTGGTTAGGAGGATAAGACTCTAAATACGAATAAACATAGTTGTGAACAGAAATCAGGTTAAATGTGTTTATTTTATTTAAGGCACACCTATTTCTATAACGCTATTTTAGTAGAGTCCGTTTGGTGTAGTGGTTAGGAGTGCGGACTTCTAATCTGGCATGCCAGGTTCGATTCTGCGCTCCCCCACATGCAGCCAGCTGGGTGACCTTGGGCTAGTCACAGCACTGATAAAGCTGTTCTGACCCAGCAGGAAGGCAGGGAAGAAAGGCAGCAACCAGATCAGCTTGCCTGCCGATACAGTTTTTAAAGAAGACCTGCAATGAAATCATAAGCATAGTGAGACCCTTCTGAATCTAGCGACAGCCTTAAGAGCCCAGTTCTCCTTAGGATCGCACACTCAAAAGGCCCGTCTTAAACAATGACTTGATCACTATTATTTCATGTACGATCAATCACAGGGATGATTAGATTTCTCCAAAAATGGACACTGCGAAGGCATTCCTGGGTTTTTGATTTTACGGTCTTCGGTTTTTGCTAGTCTGTCTTTAGATTATATTTTTTGCCTGTGGCATTACAATCTGTTTTAATGTTTGCTATCTTCCTGATATGAAACTATTTTGTTCAATATCTTTCACACCAAGCTAAATTTTAAGTTCCTGTGTCTTTAATTTTAAGGTTCCTTTAAGGCTCCTGTAATTCTACATGTGCTGTCAGGAACTATGCCAGCGCCATTATCAGTCAGAAAAAGCGAGCTAAAATGGTTACAAAATCCTGCTTCATCTTTCATATATCTCAATTACAGGGGAGGTATTTGACTATCTAGTTGCACATGGAAGAATGAAGGAAAAGGAGGCACGAGCTAAATTTAGACAGGTATGTACAATCTCTGTTTAATTTCTGGAATATTTCAGCTTTATCATGCTTTGCCTACCCAATTGCTACCCTCTCCCATAGGGCATGAATAAAGTGGAAAAGATCTGTACTGTCTGCACCACCTGCTTGGTCACAATATCTCTATCCCGTTCACCCAGTCTTTCTAGCTGCCTGCCATTGCATTGTATGGACCAGTGGTAGTCAAACTGCGGCCCTCCAGATGTCCATGGACTACAATTCCCAGGAGCCCCCTGCCAGCGTTTGCTGGCAGGGGGCTCCTGGGAACTGTAGTCCATGGACATCTGGAGGGCCGCAGTTTGACTACCCCTGGTATGGACGTTATTCTAACTTAGTTCATTGTGGTGATGGTGGTCTTAAGCAGTGTTTTGGAATGTAAGCTCCAGTGAAATCAACAGGAGTTCTTTTATTTTAAAGTTACCTACCCTATCGTCAGCCTTAAAAGGCCTTCGAGATGGCTAGATCCTTAAAGATTAGGGCTTATCCTACAATATTCACAAGTGAAACTCACAGAGCAGGACTTCCTTGCTTCCCCTTCCCATTTAGCTCCTAGAAATATTCTTTATTAGTGGGGAGGTGATAGCCTTTGATCTCTAATAGCAGCATTTTGGTTTCTCTTTGTAAAGTATACTGAATTCTAGGGGATTGATTGGCAGTTTTGACAAAGGATTATCATTGGCTGTATTTGGTTATGACACAGTCTACTCATGTAACAGAATTGATTTTTGCTATATATTCTCTGTCATATCAGAAGATCATAGTCTGACGAAGGATGCTTGCACTCGAAAGCTCACGCCTTGAATAAATCTTTGTTGGTCTCTGGACTCTGATCACATCTAGCTGTTATACTGGAGACCAGCATGGCTACCTTCTGAAACTGTTCTATGATTTAGAAACCAAGCTTCCTATCATTTTATGACTGGCATGTTGATTTTAGTTTTTTTCTTCTTGCCGTTTGGCCATGTTTAACATTTGAAGTCCCTCGCTGTCGTTAAGACCAGGAATACCTCACTGTCTTTATGGTGTTTGGAGTACCTCACTGTCTTTAAGACCAAGCATGCCTTACAAATTATCAAAATTGAAACTATTATAACTACGCCCTCAGAATTCCTAAGTTGGAAGGTTCACTGCAGACCTCTCAGGTGTGCAAATGATGTAGCATCTGATCCCTTTTAGATTCATTTAGATTAGATCAGCAAAAATGGCAGTATGTGATAATGAGCCCTGATTTAAATTATAAGGTGGTTTTTCAAAAGATTTCCTTTAAAAATAAAAAGACTGTCATGCAAAGAAGATTAATTGGAAATACCTCAGAGGAAGTGGAACAGTTTGTCCTTGGATTTTGAGTTCTTCCTGTTTCAAATTAAAAAAACCTTGCTTTCCTTTCGTTTAAACTGTTCTGAGTTCTTCCCTGTCGAGTACCACTTTTTTCACTGTTCAACCAATATACCAGTTGACCACAAACTGTTGCAAAACTGTGCAGGGAAAGTAACATTTTGATCTCTTTCCCAGAAAATTGGATGCGGAAGGGGTGTCTACTCTCATTTTAAAATAAACGGATTCCTTTCGTGAAAGCGAAGGATCGAGAATCTTGGTTGTTTAGGAAGTGCTTAGATGGTGTGCTTCAGTTCAGAAGAAGAGTTGGTTATCATACCTTGTTTTTCACTACCCGAAGGAGTCTCAGAGTGGCTTACAATCGCCTCCTCTTTCTCTCCCTACAACTGTGAAGGAGGTGGGGCTGTGAGCGCTCACTCTGCACTCTAGCAGGACTGCGACTGGCCCAAGATCACCCAGCTGGTTGCATGTCGGGGAGTGTAGAATCAAACCAGGCTGTCTAGATTAGAGGCCACCACTCTTGCCGACTACACTCTTGCCCACTTGGCTCCTAAAATAACTGATGTTATAACTTAAGGTTTTAGAGTAGCAGTTTGGCACTGAATTGGAAACGAGCAGTTTCCAGTTTCACATGAAAATACAGGGCTTCACCACTTTTCTCCTTTAGTAAAAAATCCATATTTAAATTTCCATATTTAAAATTAACTTATTAGTATTAATGTAAAACACTCTCAGAATTCTGCATCAGAGTGGAAGATGCTTAGACTTGAGAATTGAAGAAAAGACATGGGTCCCCGAGCCCTGTGTAGTTGAAACGCTCTTGTCTGTGGAAGCAAACCATGGAATCTCATTCACCCTCTCTGAAGATTAAATTCCCACCACCAATATAACCCACCCACAGTAACCTTAGTTAGCACTAAGCATAGATCTCTCTTGGTCCAGACTGAAATCTTGCTTTGAATTGCCGTTGATAGTTACCAGGGCTCTCATTGGTGTCGACATAATCACAGCCGAGGCAGCTCATTCCTGCGTACAGGAAGAAAAGAGATTTGATCAGCTATATATTAAGGAGTTAGAAATGCCACATTTGTCTGTGTCTCATTTGGTAGATGAGTAATTTATTGTGGGGTACAGAAGTACTTGAAAACGTTAAAACACGAGGATGCTCAGAAAACGTTAAAACATGAGGATGCTCAGAAGCAGAACGGCTGAGATGCCTTTCTTCCCCTTTATTTTGACTTCTTATCACATATTTTGTTGCATCTTATGTACCATCCAGAGAAGCCCTAAAAATTGGTTTGAAGTGGCTTAGGGAAGTAATACGCCTGCCTTGAATTGTCACTTTGACCCTTACCCCTCAATGAACTTATTTGAGTAATACCTAATTGATTTCAGTGGGACTTGCCTGCAATTGAGTGTGCTTAGGCGTGGATCTTTTTGCCGATTTTATTACTCAGGACTACGAGCTTTATGGATTTCATAATTGCTTCCCTGTTTTAGCAACAGCCCCTGAAAGCGTTATGACTTGCAAATGGTTCCTTTCTCTGCATCGCTCTATATAATGGGACCTGTTTTCTATCTAGATAGTGTCTGCAGTGCAGTATTGTCATCAGAAGCATATTGTTCATAGAGATCTAAAGGTAAGTAAAGAAACATACGCGCTTGAATGTGAGCATCACCGCTGGCTTGGAGCCACGGGGGAAGGCAGGCGATAAACGTTTTAGGAAAAGATAACATTTAATAAATTGTGTCCTGGATTTATATCTGGTTATTGTTTATTGTTTTTCAAGCAAAAGAAATTAAGAAACTGGAATACTTGGTACGTTATGGGGGAGGGAAATTGCTGCTTCCATTGCCAGAGCTTGTAATGCCATTTGGGCTGTGCAAGGGCTCTGTGGTAATGTTGTCTGATAGTTAATGAACTTCGTTGCCACCTGCACAGTGTTCCCCCCCCCCCCCCATTAGGACAAGATGATGGCTTGAGGCCTAAATCAGGAGCAGTGCTCACTTCTTATTGTTTAGCTTTGTGGGTGATAGAATATGAGAGAGAATCATCTTCCTGTTTAAATCATAACTTTCTATTCCTGGGAGCAGCCACTTTTTTTCCCATGAACAGCAGGTGTCTCCGGCGTGCAGGCCATTGTGCGGATTTAAGCTACAACAGCAGCAAAACCCCTGCAGTCTCTCTCTTCACCATCTCCTTTCTCAGGCCCCTGGTTCCCCTTGACTCATTCCTCCAGTTCTCAGAGCCTCTGCAACACCAAGTGGAATGCTCATAGCTCCTTGCTTCCTGTCTCAAAAGACTTGATTCAAAAATAGCTTTTCCTGGTGTCATTGAAATCTTCCTCTGCCAAAGGCCACTATCTTACTAGTCTTTGCTCTCTTCTCCTCCCCACATGCCCTGATCTAGGTGGTTCAGGCTAGCCCGATCTTGTCAGATCTGGGAGCCTAAGCAGGATTGGACCTGGTTTAGAACGTGGATGGGAAACCACCAAGAATAGCCAGCTATACAGGGCAGGCAATTGCAAACCACCTCTGAATGTATCTTGTCTTGGAAACCCTATGGCAGTGGTGGTCAAACTGTAGCTCTCCAGATGTCCATGGACTGCAATTACCATAATCCCCTGCCAGCATGACCAACTGGCAGGGGACTCATGGGAATTGTAGTCCATGGACATCTGGAGAGCCCTTGTCCTGTGTGGTCTCCCGAAGGCAGCTGCAACTTGACAGCACTTCACACCCCACCTTTCAAAAGGTGCTTGCTTCATTAACTTGGAAACCCTGTTCCCACAACCAGGGAAGGTTGCTGAAAATTGTGGAAATCAGTCAGCCCTTCACTTTCTATATCATGGCAACTGGGGCCACTACTAAATCATCCTCTCAGAGCCAGGGACAGTACTAGACTGGCTTTGAATCTCCAAGATGATTTACCCTTGTGACAGCAGCCCAACTATTCATCTGCCCATCTTGAACCACCCAGTGGGCCTGTTTGGGATGCATCGTTTTACCAAATTATATATCGCCATCAATTGTGAAAGAGTTTTATAATATTGTTTTAATTGGGGTTTTAATGGGGGATGTTAATGTTTATAATGTTATAATGGATTTGTATTGTGAAAATGTAAACCACCACAAGCCAGTTCTCTGAGAGTGGTGGTCATATAAGTCCAATTCTTTCTTTCTTTCTTTCTTTCTTTCTTTCTTTCTTTCTTTCTTTCTTTCTTTCTTTCAATGGATGGGAAGGAAGGAAGGAAGGAAGGAAGGAAGGAAGGAAGGAAGGAAGGAAGGAAGGAAGGAAGGAAGGAAGGAAGGAAGGAAGGAAGGAAGGAAGGAAGGAAGGAAGGAAGGAAGGAAGGAAGGGGTATATGCCAAATACTGCAATACTTGGAAACATCTGACAATACAACTAAACAGATGTGTTAACTTTAACTATTCATTATTCATTTCATTGGACTAGATGACCCTGGAGGTCCCTTCCAACTGTATGATTCTTTGAATCAATTCATGTTCATTAATATTGGGGCTATGACTCAGTGGTAGAACATCTGCTTGGCATTCAGAAGTTCCCAGTTTCAGGGCACAGCATTCTCTGGTTAGAAGTGTCAGCTAGCAGGTGGTGCAAATGGCCATGCCACTGTTGGTCAGTGCAGACATTGCTGACTTGGCTACCAGTTCTGGATTACTCTTAATCCCAAAGCCAGGAGGCAACATCAGGGGAAGGTCTCATCCTCTGTATACTGTTGTTGGCCCTCCAAAGGAATCATAGAATCATAGAAGTTGGAAGGGGCCATACAGGCCATCTAGTCCAGCCCCCTGCTCTACGCAGGATCCTGTTGACTGCTGTGTGAGACAGGATGCTGGACTAGATGGACCACTCATCTGATCCAGCAGGGCTCTTCTTATGTTGATGGGCCAGTGGTCTGGCTCTTTGTATCATACAAGGCAGCGTTTTCTGCAGTATCCATGCTGAGAAACTTCACAACATTTTAGATAATCTGATAGTTTGATATAGTTTCATCACACAATGAGTTTTGTCATTTCATGTTGTTTCGATTGATGATGTAAATTAGTCCTTGAAGAGCCTCGAAAATGGGCAGTTCAGTTTCTCTTGGGGGGAAAAAAAATGCTTTTTCTACTTTTCCCCCCCTTCTAGGCTGAAAATCTATTGCTAGATGCCGACATGAACATTAAAATAGCTGATTTCGGTTTTAGCAACGAGTTCACAGTGGGAAATAAACTGGACACATTTTGTGGCAGTCCTCCGTATGCGGCTCCTGAACTCTTCCAAGGCAAGAAGTACGACGGGCCCGAGGTTGACGTTTGGAGCTTAGGTGTCATTCTTTACACTCTTGTGAGTGGGTCTCTGCCTTTCGACGGTCAGAATCTAAAGGTGCGTGCCTCGTGGGATGGAGCTTGCCAGGCTTGGTCATGACCACAGCATTTTCTGACTTGATTCTGCCTTTTTTTTTTTTGTATTTCAAGGAATTGAGAGAGAGAGTCCTAAGAGGGAAATACAGGATTCCTTTCTACATGTCCACAGACTGTGAAAACCTGCTAAAACGTTTCCTGGTGCTAAACCCAACCAAAAGAGGCACTCTTGAGGTACCTGTTTGTGTTCTCCCCTCACTCTTTTCTCCTCCTTTTAAGTAGTTTACCATAATGATAATCATGTGCTGAATTTAGAAGGAAAATTGGTTCTTATATGCCGCTTTTCTCTACCTGAAGGAGTCTCAAAGCGGCTTACATTTGCTTTCCCTTCCTCTCCCCACAACAGACACCCTGTGAGGGGGGTGAGGCTGAGAGAGTCCTGATATCACTGAAGAAGAAGAGTTGGTTTTTATATGCCGCTTTTCTCTACCTGAAGGAGTCTCAAAGCGGCTTACATTCGCTTTCCCTTCCTCTCCCCACAACGGACACCCTGTGAGGGAGGTGAGGCTGAGAGAGCCCTGATATTACTGAAGAAGAAGAGTTGGTTCTTATATGCCGCTTTTCTCTACCCCAAGGAGTCTCAAAGCGGCTGACAGTTGCCTTCCCTTTCCTCTCCCCACAACAGACACCCTGTGAGGGAGGTGAGGCTGAGAGAGCCCTGATATCACTGAAGGAGAAGAAGAAGAGTTGGTTCTTACATGCCGCTTTTTTCTACATGAAGGAGTCTCAAAGTGGTGTACAGTCGCCTTCCCTTTCCTCTCCCCTGTGAAGGAATCCTGATCTTGATGGACTGAGAGTCCGATTCAGCATAAAGCAGTATTGTGTGTTTATTTTGTAGAGATCAGTGGACTAGCATGATTTATTTATTTTTATTATTTGATTTGATTTATCATTCGATGTATATCTCGCCCCTTACTTGCGTCCCGGAGTGGCTGATGGAAGGGCAGGAAAGCTACCTTCTGCCAACGAAAAAACTGAGCCTAAAATATGTCTCCCTCCATCCCCTAATCCTTGACCTCACCAATTGTTTTTTTGCAACTGAAAGAGACTGCAGATTTGGAGGATAGCAACCCCCCCCAAAAAAAAAATACCCACCGTTATTAAAGAATGTTTTAATCCATGTTATCTAGGCTTTTGCAGTGGTCATGCAACCAGTCCTTCTAATACACATACACAAGGTACAGCTTTATTTGCTCTTGTTATTGGGAGCCAGTTTGGTGCAGTGGTTCAGAGTGGCACCCTCTTATCGGGAAAACTGGCTTTGATTCCCCACTCATGGATGTTCCTTGTCCCAAGTCACGGTTCTCCCCGAGCTCTCTCACCCTCACCTACTTTGCAGGTTGTAAGCTGCTTGGAGTCTCCTTCGAGGAGCTTTTCTTCTTCTTCTTGGCCTAATAGGAGCGTTCATGAAAACATCAGCTTGTGTTGCACTTAGCAGCCGTGCCACGCTGCCGTGAACCTGAATGGAGATCAGTGCGTCCTCCCGACCCGTGACCCCCAATTCTTGTCGCTCAATTCTGCCGTGAATGTTATGGACATGTGCTCCACCTAGAGGGTGTTCTTTTGATTCATCTGAATTTAGTCTAACTCCACTCTGATAGTGGCACATTGTGGGGCTTCCTTTGGAGTTAATACATTCTTTGGAGCTCTTTGGGCAAATGTTTGCTGCTGCGTTTGCCCGTTTTCCGGATAGCCCTTTGGAACGGTTTCTCGAAGCAAGCAGTTGAATGAAAACCAGACTGTCGAAGCTGCAAACGATTTCATTTGGAGGGGCAGGGAGTGCATCTTAGTAGATGACATGCAACTAGCGTTAAGCGAGCAGTTGCTTCAGCCGTGTCCATTTACTAAACATCCGTAAGAAGTTCCTGACAGTCAGAGTGGTTTCTCAGTGGAACAGGCTTCCTCGAGTGATGGTGGGTTCAAGGGGGTGGCAGGTGCCATTGGATGAGCGATAGGATTGGGAGTGGCCTGTATAGTGCAGGGGGTTGGACTAGATGATCCAGGAGGTTCCTTCCAGCTCTGTGATTCTATGATTCTATGATTCTAAATTCCATCTAGACAGCTGGAAAAGTTCCTGACAGTTAGAGCTGTTCCTCAGTGGAACAGGCTTCCTCGGGAGGTGGTGGGTTCTCCATTTTTGGAGATTTTTAAACAGAGGCTGAATAGCCATCTGACGGAGAGGCTGATTCTGTGAAGGTTCAAGGGGGTGGCAGGTGACAGTGGATGAGCGAATGGGATGTGAGTGTCCTGCATAGTGCAGGGGGTTGGACTAGATGACCCAGGAGGTCCCTTCCAACTCTATGATTCTATTCTGCTTTTGTTGCATTGTTCTCCCTCAGGCTAGAGCTTCCTAAACTGGTGCAGCTGAGCCCCCATCCAGTGTTCTCAGTCCCAACTGATCACACACACACACACACACACACACCCCGTCTCCAATTCCCGAATGTGGTTTAGAGCTCTCCGCATTTTCCGCTTTGTGACATAATGAGGGCAGAAGCTGCTGTTTATGTATCAAGCTTCTCATACAGCTCAGAGTAATCCACAGGTATGTGGAAGGAGGCAGCATAAATACAGGAGAAGAGTGTTGTCTTGACGTAGTGCACTTACCACGATCCCATTTTCTTCTTCCTGTTCCCACACCCAAAAGAGAGCATTTACTTCTAAGGAATTCCCCTCGGGCTTAATATAGACCTCCACCCCATCCCAAGTAGATAGTTAAGAGTGGGAATCTGCAGGAATGTTGCTTTGGGTTTTGCTGATTCCTCTGCAGAGTACCCTGGGAACGCAGCTTCATGGAAGAAGTAATGTGAAAAACCATGTGGTCTTATTTACATCACTTCGCAGCAAGAGTCCCTGCAGCTGCATCCTGATGCTTCCGAGCCAGGGCTAGGCTACCTTTCTGAGTCTGAGTGCTGAACAAAATGTGAAGATGGTTGTGTGCTGCCGGACTCAAGGAGAATAGGGTTCATTTATTAAAATATACCCTACTTTCCCCTTGTTAGTTAAGGCTAAGTTAGTTCAGTTCCAGATCTAAATGTAAAGACATACAATGTCAAGTGAACATACACCATGCCTTGAGCAGTGATACGCCTGCAGCCCACACCCTGTTGAAAGCCATCTTGCTTGGCCCGACTACAACCCTGCTTTGGGAGTGGTGAAAGGCAGCCACTGTACTGAGCAAAATTGTTTGGTTATTGCTACATTCAGCATATGTGCCTGGAGTTGCCTTACATGTGTTTTTGATCTTCCCAATTTGGGGAGGGATCAGCAAATTTCCTGAATACATTTTTTGTCTCTGTCCTCTTCCTTTGTGTTATAACTGGCTCCGCTCCCCCTTAGAATTTAGTATTCGTCTTGTCTGTTGCTGGACTATCTTGTGTGGGAAATGTGAAGATTAGGAGCACAAGTTCAGGAGGAACTGATCTTGGCACTGTAAATTATTTTGTTTATAGTGGGGAGGAAGCCGCACGAGAGTGAAAAGTTAGGTTACTTGGTTGCCATTGCCTTTAGTTAATTTATCTTAACGTATTAACAATTGACCTCTGTGGGAGTCTTTTACTACTGTCACACTAACCCGAAACCTGATCTTGCAGCAAATTATGAAGGACAGGTGGATCAACGCCGGGCATGAGGATGATGAACTTAAACCTTTTGTTGAACCAGAGCTAGACATCTCGGACCAGAAACGAATAGGTAAGCGCTGGAGATTACCAATGTGCTTGTGATCTTATGGTTTTATAAGTAGCAGGGACAGATCTTGTTGCTTGATTTAATGTGCAAATTTAAATAAAGGTAAAGGTATCCCCCTGTGCAAGCACCAAGTCATGACTGACCCTTGGGGTGACGCCCTCCAGCGTTTTCATGGCAGACTCAAAGCGGGGTGGTTTGCCAGTGCCTTCCCCAGTCATTACCGTTTACCCCCCAGCAAGCTGGGTACTCATTTTACCGACCTTGGAAGGATGGAAGGCTGAGTCAACCTTGAGCCGGCTGCTGGGATCGAACTCCCAACCTCATAGGCAGGCAGCTTCAGACAGCATTTCTGCCGCTTACCACTCTGCGCCACAAGAGGCTTATCGCAAATTTAAATAGAGGGAAGCAAAATCTTGGGTGTAGCAAGATGTCAATTTTAGCCACTTACTAAGCAGTTTGTACATTCCCATGAAACTCTCGACTACAGTATACCCAATATAGTGTCGCTTGAAGCTAACTTTCAATTTATTTTCAGATATTATGGTTGGAATGGGATACTCTCAAGAAGAGATACAGGAATCCCTTAGTAAAATGAAATATGATGAAATCACTGCTACGTATTTACTACTGGGAAGGAAATCATCAGAGGTGAGTAAAATACAAACATAATGAGCCGGAGTCAATGATCCATGGTCCCTTCCAATTCTGTGATTCTGTTTTGCAGAATTGATGTTATTTTTTAGACTGGTGAATATACAAACTGTGAAAGCTTCTGTTTCAATCAACCTTCTTATTGATAGAAATTTCAATATGTCATTCTTGTCCAGCCTAGTTTTACTTACTGAAGCCTAATTCAAGCTTCGTAAAACCCTGGAGTTTTTTGACAGCCCTGGAAGGGCTTCCCAAATGGATGGGATGTGTTCAACATTTATCAGGTGGTATGACCATATATGGTCAGGTCAACCCATCCAACCCCTTCCCAAAATGGCCAATGGTGTGCTTGGAGGGGTGGGAAGGACCCCAGGCGGGGCTGTACACAGCTCTGCTTCCCAACCATATTTTGCACCATCATGCCACTTCTGGGGTTTCTTGAAGCCTGAAGAATGTTTCAGGGGTTTCTCAGTGGTATAAAAGTTGAGAAAGGCTGGCCTAGTTTGTTGAAGAATACAGCAAAAATTTAGACTGACGTAGTGAGGACGTGGGTTGGATTTTGGTTTATTTATTTATATCCTACCTCTCCCTCCCCCCCCCCTTGCCAGCATGGGGGACCCAAAGTGGTTTGCATTATTCTCCTTTTCTGTCTTTTCTCCAGACAACAACCCTGTGAGGTAGGTTAGGCTGCAAGTGTGTGAATGGCCCAAGGTCATCCAGTGAGCTTTCATAGCATACGTGAGGCTTCAAACATGAATTCCTGGTTCCTAGTCCAGCACTTTTATTTCTTTATCAAATGTATATGCCACCCTTCCCCGAAGGCTCTGGGTGTCTTATAATACGTCATAAAAACAGTGATTAAAACATTTTCGCATTATAGCCAAATTTATACTTAAAGTGCTCGAAGGAAGTTTCCACCTACTCTCCGATAGGAGGGAGAGGGTGATGAGTGCTTCATGTGTCAGTAAACTTAGTGGGCTTCCAGATGGTTATTGTTGGTGTTTATGTTTGCGTAGGAAGGCCAGCTACTGATTGCCTTTGTAGGCTTCTGCCATTGGCCCTGTGGAGCAGCTCTGCCTTGCAGGATCTGCAGAACTGTTTTGAGTTCCGCAGGGCCCTGAGCTCATTCAGGAGAGCGTTCCACCAGGCCGGGGCCGGGGCTGAAAACCACCACCCCATGTTGGCTGGCTTTGTTCCGGTTTTGGCTTGGAACATTTTTTCTGAATGATTCCGCAATATATGAATTATATGACTGACCTGGGCTTGGCTGCAAAGGAGCCCTTCCACTCTCACAGAAGCGTTCCTTTTGGATCTAGCAGCATATTCGCAAGCAGGTGCTTTCTGCTGCATTTAATCAGTAGCCAACATGGCCCATGCTGCTAATCCAGAGTCTGAAAGGGCGGGGAAGGTATTTTCCCACCTGTGCTCCCGAGACTCTTTAACTGGGAACATAACTCTGAGATACCATCTATCTGTCATCGATCTAACTTGCTCAGGACTTCCTTTTTGTGCAGTGAGGTAATTTTCTAGGATACTGATTCCACAAGGTTGAGATGCAGTACAAAGGATGCAATATATTCCATCATATGGAATTTACTCATGAACCTGCCTTGTACTAAATCAGTTGGTCTATCCAGTGGACCTTAGATAGAGGTCTTTTCACATCACCTCCCCTTACCTGTGCTTGATAAAGACACCAAACTGGAGATTTTGGGGGGCTGATCCTGAGACCTTCTGCATGCCAAGTATATGCTTTACCACCGAGCCTTCCCCAAATGACAAATAATACGTAGCTGTAGTTTTAGGTGGCCCACAAAGTATTAGCTGTCAAGGCCGTGCTGCCCTGAACCCTTGTGACCATAGACTAACTTTTATCCCGTCTGCAAATGTCTCCGTAGCTGGATGCCAGTGATTCAAGCTCCAGCAGCAACCTTTCGCTTGCCAAAGTCAGGCCCAGTAGCGATCTCAATAACAGCACTGGACAATCTCCACATCACAAGGTGCAGAGGAGTATCTCTTCCAGCCAGAAGCAGCGACGGTACAGTGATCACGGTGAGCACTCCCTCTCTCGTTCCTTCAGAATGCTTCTTTTTTCTTTGTAATATAATTTTATTTATTTCATGGAAAGGGCGGGGGGTGAAGGGTTTGATGTACCCTTCAGAACATTTCTGTCAGGAAACGAGTTTAGGAAATCAGCGGGGCTGCCCTCCGTAGCTCAGCCTCTAAACTTTGGGCCGTGAGTTTGGAACGCAGAGCTTTCATATCCTGTAAGACAGCGGTCCCCCAGCTTTCTCAGGTCCGGGACCGCCTCCGGGGTGAGGGGAGAGCCGACGGCCCGGGTGCTGCGCAAACGCGCGCGCACAGTTGCTACACATGCACGTTTTCGCCACCAGGGTGCTTTCGCAAAATAAAGCAAGCATGTCTCGAACCTAATTCTGTGTGTGTCATGCATGCAGGGGATGTGTTTCCATAGAGGACTCTCAGCTCCACCCTTCATGTGTGGCTCCTGGTAGTTAATACAAAAATCTTGTGGAGGAAGTCAATTTCTGACAGTTACCTCAATCTGCCAATGACCAAAATGGTTGCAGTTAGAGAATGTACCACATTTTGTATATCTGGCCAGTGAAAAATTGAGGTGTAGCGAACCCTAAATGTCAGTATGTCTCCTGCTTTTACATTTTTTTTTCATTTGTTTTTCTCATCGTTGGGCATTTGTTTGTGACCGCCACTGTTTGTTTTACTCAGCGGCAGGTTTGGATGGGTTTCCCTTGACCCCTTAAATCATGTGTGCTTCCTTTGCCTGATTGTCCTAGGGAAGACTTATTAATAAGCCTCTTGCAAGGCCTGTTAAGAAAAGCACAACCTGAGTCTCACCAAGTGTGTGTGTGTGGCTTTTGTTTGCTTCTTGACACTATTGGGTCAGCTTGTATTTAAGAGAATTCGAGAAGCTGTGTTTTCACCAGTGTTTCTTTGCATTTCCTCCCTCCTGAGGGGCTGTCGTCTCCTTCGAAAAGGCTGCTTCGTGAATACAGAGTGGCAAATAAAAGGGGTTTTGTTTTGTTTTTGTTCTTTACCATGACCTAGTAAAAGCAGTCCTCTTCTGAAACTTGAATTTACTGTAAAGTTTTATCCCAAACAGAAGTCAACTTTTTCCTTGTGCAGGTCTCTTACAATTGTCACAAACAGAAACTGTAGGTCTGTAAAGATCATGCTCATTTAACTTGTTTAAGAGTAGGGAAACAAGAGCTAAAGCCTCATATTTTATTTTATTTTTTTATTTAGATTTTTATACCGCCCATCCATACAGCTCTGGGTGGTTTACATAGAACATCATGGGGCAATTGCATAGAACATTGTAACAAATATTACAAGTATAACAGTTATAACAGGCCAACCAGAACAATATTTTAACAGGAGCATTGACACAGCATTGGGTAGGTTGGATCAAGCAAATGCCTGGTAGAGAAGCTTCCTTTTGCAGGCCCTGCGAAATTGTGAGAGTTCGGACAGGGCCCTGATCTTGTTAGGAAGAACATTCCACCAGGTGGGGGCCAGGGCTGAGAAGGCTCTGGCCCTTGTTGAGGTCCGACGTGCTTCTCTGGTGCCAGTAAAATTTTAATTTTACTGCATAGATAAAGGCTGACAAAGGGAACTTACCTTGATGGCCTGGCATACCAAAAGAACTGAGTGGCGATTTTGCCAGATTCCCTGTTCTTACTGTAGCCTTACAAGACATGTTGCCTGCAGGGGTTTCCTAACTCTCACCGTTGGTTTTTTTTTTTTTTTTTTTGACATCATGGGTGCTTCTGAGAGAAGTTTGGGAAGACCTGCTTTCCCAGACTTCTCCTTGTACTAGTGATTGTAAGAACCATTTCATTGAAATTGGAAACTCTTAAGTTCTTTTAACGCAAACCCGGGGAAGAACCTCAACTAAATTCTTTAGCTAATAATTTTCTCAGAGGAACGGAGCGCTGACACTTGATTGATGGAAGTTGTCCTACCCTGGTGCCGTTTTGCTCAGTTCCGCATCAGAGCTACTCACAAGTTGACATGATCTTGATGATTCTTTCTATATGGTTGCAAGTAGGAATTGAAATTCTGTGGGGCTCCCCACTTGACAACCCATCTTGGATCCTACATAGACAAAAGTAATGAGAGTTCTCCATGATTGAGCAAAAAAGGGCAGCTGGATCCCACCCATAACGAAGAACAAAAAGAAATGCTTTATGCAACACATTTGATATCGTCTGCCTTCATTAAATAGTGTACGCTGCAGTTAGTTTAAGCAGTCTGAAGCAGAGCTGGTGCATGAGAACGATTCCATTTAGAGGAGTTACAGAATCACAAAGTTGGAAGGGGCCATACAGGCCATCTAGTCCAACCCTCTGCTCAATGCAGGATTAGCCCAAAGCATCCTAAAGCATCCAAGTTGATAGAACATCGCTGGACTTTTTTCTCCCTCTCCCAAAGTACTAGAACTTGAGGACATCTAGTGAACCTGGGTGGACAAAAGGAAATACTACTTTACACAGTGGGTGATGAAAATGTGGAATTCACTGCCAAAGGATTAGTGGTTTAGTCTGGCCACTAGCTACAGTGGCTGAGGAGGAGCTCCACATTCAGTGGCACTACTCCTCTGAATACCAGTGTTAGGAAGCAACATCACAGGGAGACCTTTGCCTCTATGTCTTGTTGGCTCTCCAGAGGACCTGGTTGACAACTGAATGAGCCAGGGTGCTTTACTACAGTGACCACTGGTCTGGTCCAGCAGGGCTCTTCACAAAACTGCAAGGAACTGTAAGCAAAAAAGGATTTCTCAAACTGGACATTTTTCATAGATGGCAAAAGCTATTGATTCCTCCAGAAATCCGAGAGGAAAATTAAACTTTGATTAATGTTCCAATAATTATTTTTTCTAGTAATCTTGAACTCCCCCTTCAAGTTATTACATTTTATGTGGGAGGTGGTGGATGACGGCATGTTTAAGGTTATCGATCTAAAAATCGTTTCCCACCAGCAGAAGTGAATTTTTCCTCTAGTCGATTGCTGCTGTTGATTTCCAGTTTCTTCTGTTGCTCCCTCCATCATGCCAGTGCTGTTCCTCTGGGTCCAGAGATGCAATATTTAGAGATGTGGTGGGTTGAGGGAGATGCAGAAAACTTCTGTAAGAGGAATGGTTTGTCTGCACTCCAGTGGGTTGCATCAAGATTTAAGTTTTCCACTAACGGAAGGCAGTTCCTACAGCAGAACGGAACTTTTCCTGCTTCTCCCCCTCCTGTTGCAGCCTGTTGATCTCCCTGAAGTGCTACTTCTGGGAGGGATAGGAGATCCTTAGGAATGGCCTGAGGGCCCAGATGGGAGGTGGGGGGGGGGAGCTGCAATGGGAAGGAGGAGTTACCAAAAATACTACTTCCCCTTCTCTTACGAACATTTAACTCAATCCTTTGTCTCTAATAATAACCTCTGCTTTTCATCATGTACTAGTCTTTAAAGAAAAAAAAACAGTTTCAGAATATAGCCATGTTTGTATAATGTAAGTTGGGGATGTTTTATTGGGGATTTTATTGTGTTTTAATGTTTTATGATATAAACCGCCGTGAGCCCAATTGGGGAACAGTGGTGTATAAATCAAATAATAAATAAAATACATTTAAAAAAAATGTTTATCTGCAGCAGGCTTTCTCAGCCAGGCCTTTGTGAAACCCTGAGGCTTCTTGACAGCCCAGGAAGGGTTTCCCGAATGCATGGGAGGTAATTTTTTATATATTTTTTAAAAAACTGTTTCTAAAATTCAACTACATATTTTAAAAAAATGGTGATTCTTAGATTTTAATTGGTTCATCCCACATTCCTTGGCTCCTAGCTTTTTCAGTGGGGCTTTGTACTGTAGCACCACCGATACGTCCATCCCACAGGGCCATCAATATGTTAGAGTTGAATGGATGCTCTTACCATGTTTGTTCCTTTATTATATTGTTTGACTGTTATGACTGCATTGCTGTTGTTCAACTTATCTTGTTATTTGTACTGTTTTTCTCCAGTTCCATGTAAGCCACCCTGAGCCTCCAGGGAGGGCGGTATATAAATATAATTAATTAATCAATTAATGTATTATCTCTCTCTTCCAGCTGGTCCATCTATTCCTCCAGTGGTGGCGTATCCAAAAAGAAGCCAGACCAGCACTGCAGACGGTGACCTCAAGGAAGAAAGGAAGTCCAGTGGCAGTGCTGCTGGAGGAAGAGGAATTGCTCCCGCCAGCCCCATGCTTGGAAATGCCGGCAATCCCAATAAGGCTGACATTCCTGAGCGGAAGAAGAGCTCGGCTGTCCCTAATGTAAGTTGCAGCTTTGCTTTCAATTGTAAAGGAGGAGTCCTCATCATTATCATCATCATTATCAATGTGGAAAAATGTCTTCCTCCCATCTACCATGGCACTTGCACATGTGTCTTACTTTCTTCAGCCAACTTTACTCATCAGGAGCAGGTTTTATTGGAATGCCTTCAGTCAGTTGCCGGACCGAAAGCAAACATGGGGTAGTTTGCACTTTCATGTTCTGCGTTATAACCGTTTATCCAGTTACTTGCAGTGTAGCCTAGTGCGGAATAACTCCCGTCTAAACCTGTAGATTTCTCGGCATCGGGTAGTACCCGCCAGTTGATTGGCCTGTGCCACTTCAGTGTAAATATGCAAATTAAGCATTAAAAGGTCTCCTTAGGACAAGCTGTGATTTAAAGAAGATCTGGCAGAGTTCCTGGTGATTGCTTCCTTCTGCTTCTCATTCATTTGTGTCGTGCCTATGTTTTCAATAGATGACACTAATAGCCCAGTAAGCTCTCGGCTTAGTTTTCAATAGATACAGCCCTTGATTCTGAACTCGATTCAGTTTGGTTTCTGTTAACCTAAGCAATTTGAACTCCAGTGCATAAATAGATTTCATTATCTATCAGTTCATTATTTAGTCTTTTGTTTTTAACTTCCAAAAGGAAAATACTTTTGATAGATTTTTGTTGTACCCAAATGCTCGTGCTGTCGCTGTGTTTTTATTGCATCTATTTAAAGTTAGCATACGCTGATCCCATCTTGTATACGCCTAAATCTTTTCCTTTTACAAAGCGTCTGTTTAAGGAATCATGCAGCTTTTTAAAAACTGCTTTCCATTCATTGAGAATTCTTTTTTTTTAACAAGTCCTATAAATGTACTTGTACCTGAGTACATTTTAAAAAGCCATCACAGCAAAAGTTAAGACTTACACTTACGCTAGCCCTGTAGGAGAGAGAGATTTATGTAACTACAGTATCCTGCTCTCTTGTAAAAATAGCTCTCTGCAAGTCTCCGGGCTTGATTAATTTTCTTTCCTTGTCTCTCTGTTGGAATTCCTAGAACCTTTCATTATTACCACATCCAGTGAAGCATGAGACATTTCAGTAGGTGTAAACTTGGCTATAAATTCTTCAGTTAATCCACATTTTCCCCCTCACCATCTACTTGTCTGTCTTCATAGTCAAATGAGCTTTTAGGAACTCTTTGAGTAGGAGGATGCCAGACTTCTTGAGTTCTCATATGGCTTTGATATTTCTCTAACTTGTCTGTTAAGCCCCTTGGCTTCCTTTGCTGCTTGTCTGTTAAGCCCCTTGGCTTCCTTTGCTGCTTGCATGCTTGCCATTGAGTAAGGATCCGTTATGAAGTGCTGGTGGCAGTTTTGTCCAAAAGATACTTTCCCCCTTCTTTGTCTGGCATCAGAGCATCTTTCAGGTTTCGGCTTCATTTAGAAGCGTGCCTGAGTAGCTGAGGATGGTTACTGATCTTGAGCCAGGGTATATTTATGTAGTCCGTCTCTACCCACCCTATTTAAGTTGGGTTTTTTTAATCTGAAGGTACATCAAAGCCTGGCTAGAATTAACACCATCATGTCAACACTGTGATAACTTTCCAAATAAGACTCCAAGGAGACAGCCTATCACCCCCTGCCCCATTTAGCTGGATGGCGCTCTCTCTTTTCTCCTATGCCACAGTGGCCAAATTGTGGCTCTCCAGATGTCCATGGACTATAATTCCCATGAGCCCCTCCCAGCATCATGCTGGCAGGGACTTATGGTAGTCCATGGACATATGGAGAGGCACAGTTTGGTTACCTCTGTCCTATGTTTTCCCCTCTCAAGGGCTAATAATGTGAACTTGTTTTCAGGCCCAGGTCAAGATCCTGGTGTTGATCTTTAAAGTACTGTACCATCTGGAGCCAGTGGACCCCCCTTAATGAACCTACCTGACCACTATGGTCATCTTCTCAGGCCCTGCTGGGGTCCCCACCTTCTGTGGTTAAATGGACTAACAGTATGAGAGAAGGCCTCCTTAGTTAAAATTGTGGAACTCTGTTCCTAAAGTATGTTTTTATATAGATTTTAGCTGTCAGCTTTCTTGATGACCCTGTTTGGGGATTGGATGGGACACAGTCGAGGGCTTGTCCCTCTGGTTGGTGGACTGCCCTCCCAGTGCCCCACCAGATGCCCTGTCGAACCTGCTGGAGGCAGTGGCGGCCTGGATGCTTCACTTTCCCAGGTTTATAGTCCTGGGGGATTTCAGTGTCCACACGGATGGCACCGTCCCCTGGTCATGGCTTGGTATCGACCATGGTGACACTGGGGCTCTCAAAGTTTGTTACCGGTCCTATCCATCAGGTCGGCCACATCCTCGATTTGATCTTCAGTGCTGGGATAGAGGTGGATCTGATGGTGGCGTCTGGCATCCCATGGTCAGACCACTATGCCCTGCAGGCCTGGCTCAAAATTCCACTCCCCTTCCCTGTTTGGACAGTGGGTGCATTTTAGCCCACCCGCAGAGACTTATGGATCCAGCTGGATTCCAGAATGCTCCAGAACTGATTTCTGTAATTCACTCTACGCTGGCTTGGCCTTGCAGCTGGTACAGAATGCAGCTGCTAGGGTCCTCACAGAAACATCTTGGAGGGCCCACATCCACCCTGTGCTGAGGCAGCTGTATTGGTTGCCAGTGGTATCCCAGATCAGGTTCAAGATTTTGGTTCTGATCTTTAAGGCCCTTCGTGGTCTGGGACCCACATATCCAAGGGACCACCTGTCACCCTATGCCCCCCACAGAGATTTAAGTTCCACGAGCATTAACTTGGTGGTGGTACCTGGCCCCCAGGAAGTTCGCCTGGCTCAACGAGGGCCAGGGCCTTTTTGCTCCTGGCCACATCCTGGTGGAATGAGCTCCCGAAAGAACTGAGGGCCCTGCGGGAGCTTCCTATATTTCGCGGGGTCTGCAAGATGGAGCTCTTCTGCCAGGTCTTTGGTTGAGGCCAGGGCAGGGAAGATCAGATGGGCCCCTCCAGGTTAGACCATCACTGGGCCAGACCATCGCCTGGTGGTGGACTGCCGGCACCCATAGACAATCCCCATGGCACACAGAGTAGGAGTTAGTTGATTGGGGGGTGGGAGGACAGGTTTTTGACACTGGGAAATATAATTTTAATGGGGGTTTTACTATTAAATAAACTGCCATGAGACGGCTCTTCTGATAGCAGCAGGTAATAATAATAATAATGTAGACCAGGGGTAGTCAAACTGCGGTCCTCCAGATGTCCATGGACTACAATTCCCAGGAGCCCCTGCCAGCGTTTGCTGGCAGGGGCTCCTGGGAATTGTAGTCCATGGACATCTGGAGGGCCGCAGTTTGACTACCCCTGATGTAGACTGTAGCTAAATGTGATAGTTCAGTAAACTAGATTTAAAAAAACAGGGTCTAAAGTGTATAGAATTCATAAGCCATTTTGTGCTAAGTGGGCTTTGTGTGTGAAATCCGTTATTCAGGACTCTGTTTCCCCCCTAAACCTGGAGGAATTCTGTAACTGGAAAACAAGAGGTTCTGGGATAATTCTCAGCACTGTATGAACGTCAAGAGTGTGGCACAGATTCCGTTGCCGAATAAGGAACTGCCATTTCCAAAACATGTCTGGCCTCAGTGTTTTCAGTTTGTGTCCAAGCAGTAGAACCTCTGGCAGGCCAGTTGGACTAGGATCAATGCCACATCCTTCTTTTCCTTGATCCGTTCTTATTCTCAACACACCTTCTGCCTTGGCAGTCCTTGCCTTGAAAATACTGTTTTATACAGAGAGGGATTGAAATGTAGAATTTGCTGCCAGAGGATATAGTGATGGCCACAGGAATAATCAGCTTTAAATGGGGATTAGGTAGATTCATAGAGGTTATCTGTCAATGGCTACTAGTTATGGTGACTGTGGGGAACCTCCACATTCAGGCCTGCTAATCCTCTGACAAAGAATACAGTGGTTAGATATGATCAAAATGTACACCGGCCGGAACATTACACAACTAAAAGAAGCCGTGCAAGATTGAAAATCATGGTGACAGTTGAGACATATGATCGCCAAGGGTCGGGCTTGACGGAATAACTAACATCATCATCATCATCAATCCTCTGAATCCCAAAGTCAAGAGTCAGCATCAGGGAATGGTCTTGGTTTCTATGCCCTGTTCTTTGTCCTCTAGAACAGTGGTCCCCGACCTTTCTGAGGTCAGGGACCGCCTCCGGGAGTGAAGGGAGAACCTATGACCTGTAGCGTTTGCGTCACCGGCGTGCCATCGGCCGCACCTGCCTCTTCCCTTCCCTCTCGCAGTGAGAAGCTTGCCAGGACTGGCGAGCTTCTCGCTGTGGGGGGGGGGGGGCAGGCACAGCTGCTGGCGGCCCAGTACCGTGGCCTTCGTGGCCTGGTACTGGGCCGCGGACCGGGGGTTGATGACCCCCCACTCTAGAAGAACTATCTGGCCATTCTGTGAAACAGGAAGCTGGACTACATGGACTATTAGTCTGACCAACAAGCTTCTTCTTATGTTCTTACATTACGATTCTGCAAATTAGATTAAAGTTACAACTAGAAATTATAGAAATCTAGTATGCAAATTTTGCATAATTGTGAGCTCAGAAGTAGGAAGGTTTGGCCAAGGTTTTGATTTTCTTATTAGCACACTATAACAGCTGCACTCCAAGTTGCAACAGATTTTAGTATAGGGAACATATTCCAAGTTAAAGTAGTAACATTTGAGGCTTTTAGAAACAGGAAAGAAATGTACTGATTGGTCAAGTCTTCAGCCCAGTCTAGCACTTTGCTAACGTTTACATGTTGAGCAGTGTACATAGCAGTAGGAAAGGTTAATTATTAAGATTACTTATATCCTTCTTTTCCAAAATCCTTTTCTTCAAGCAGTTTACTGGTAGGGATGGGCATGAACCGGCTCATTAATTTTTCTTTGTGACTATTTTTGGCCAGTTCGTTTTTTGCAAACTGCAGCTTGGTCATGAACCTCTTGTTTAGCCCCCATGAAAGCCACCCAAGCAGCTGAGTGGTGGGAGCAGGGTGCTCCTGGCTGCTCAGCTGTTTAGATCAAAAACAGCTGAGCCACAACAGCACCCTGCTCCCACAGCTCAAGTGTTTAAGGGGGCTTTATTGGGTTCAGCTTCAAGTTATTTAAACCAAACAGCTGAGCAGTGTCAAAGCTATTTGTCTCCAAACTATTTCAATCCCCATTTTCTGCTCCCTGTGAATAGCAACGGGGAGCAGAAAGGGTGATACCATACAAAACAGTTTGGTTTGCAAACCAACCTTCTGATTTCTATAGGCTTGTGGTTATGCGGTCCATGACCATCCCTAATTAAAATTAATATTAAAGCTACTGTTCATTTTAAACTACAAAACAACATATAATTCATCAGCAGGTTGAACAAATCTAAAAGTGACAAGCGTGTATCCATTAAATAGCCACCAGAGTTCAAATAGTGCAATTTAAGATGTTAGAAAACCACGTCAATTTAGATAGCTTTTTAAAAAGCCAACTAAAGAGCAGATTAAAAAGTCTTAAACTTTTGCTGTGAAGTCCTGTGTCATAAACTGGCACAAGATAAACTGCTGTGTCTCTTGTCACCTAATCTTATATCCGTCTTGTGACAAAGATTTCTTAGTCGGCGTGCTTTCTCTGTCATCTGAAAACGCTGCAAAATAGAATATGTTGACCCTTCCCCATCAGAATGTTTTATTCTCCAACCTAAAATCGCAGTGTTCGGTTTCTGTTTCCATCCATTTTCTTCTGGCCCTTTATTTTGCATGCACCAGTTACAGCTACACAATTACTTTACTCAGAGAGAGATTAAAATATGGACTTAGCTGCCAGAGGATATAGTGATGGCCACAGGAATAAACAGCTTTATAAGGGGATTAGATAGCTTCATGGAAGATAAGTCTTATCAGCTACTAGCTGTTGTGAGCTAGGGGAGCCTCCACATTCAGTCGCACTAAGGCCCTGAATCCCAGAGCCAGGAGGAAGCATCAGGGAATGACCTTGCCCTCTGTGCTGTGTTATTGACCCCCACAGGTGAATGAGGTTAGCTACTGTGTGAGACAGGATGCTGGATTAGATGGAGCACTAGTCTGATCCAGCAGGGCTCTCCTGATGTTCTTATGACCCCAACCTTGTTAAATATCTGCTGTAATCCCCTGGTCTGTTGCAGCAGTTAATCTTCAAAGAACTCCCGCAGGTTTGTTAAGCATGCCGTGTCCCTCTGCCCGTCGTCTTAGCAGCCCTTGATCAGCCTATGGATGTTTACCATATGACCTTTTCAGAGTTCAGTGTAAACAGTCCCTACGAGATTTCCCTTGCCAGAATTGCTCGACTTGTGGCCCTCTCCTTGCATTGTCCCCTGAAGCCGAGGGAGAACAAGGGATAGTATAACGGAGCTGCTTGGTTCTGTTCGAGTCCTCATCGGGGTTTTGTCCTACTTCCGATGGTATAGTATTCATAATGGAGGGAGTGTAGGGCTTCCTCGCTTTCCCTGTTCCCTGTAAAGCCTCACTGGAGTGTGCGCTTGCCTTGACTACATGCTTTGTCTATTTTCAGTGCATCTAATGCATTCTGTTATCCACTAGTTCTTCTGTCATTCTTGGAAAACCGATCAGCGGCTTGGGCCTATCTCTACACTCTTTCTCTGTAAAGACAGAGGCAAAGTAATTCTTTACCTTTCTTTCTCCTCCTTCCCTGAATGAAATGTTGTTTTGAGTGGATTCGTAGTTCTTTTTTCCTCTGTGGCTACGTATTTGAAATGACTTGTCCTAGCTCTTCGGCAGTATCCTTTTTTCTGTTTTTAATCCCTTTTGTTTTAACTTTATCTTCGTAGTCCAGATTTGTTTTTTGTTTTGTTTTTTGTCAAAACCCATTGAATGTAATAATTCTCGCTTAAAGTTTGGCTTCAGAAAGAATATCATTATTCAAGGAAAGCCATATGATATTTAAGAATAGAAACTGATAACAAATCGTATTCCCCGTTTGTGTGTTGATGAAGAGTTTGTTCAGACAGCAGAGACGATTCTGTGAATATAGGCAGATTGTGAGAGGCGGGACAGAAAGAAAGGAGGTGGTGCTTGGCTCTTGTGGCCCTTTCTTACATGCCCCTGGGTAATGCTGATCACCACTTTGGAGTCAGGAAGGATTATTCCCTCCGAACTGGATTGGCTCAGGGATCCCGGAGAGATTTTTTGTCTCCATCTGGGCATAGACCAGGAGTCACAGAGGGAGGCGGATTGGGGGGGGGGGGGGGATAGTTGTGAATTTCCTTCAGTGAGGTCCAATCCAGCTCTCTCTCTAAAAATAATACAATTTTCTAAATTTGTAACGGGTTGAGGTAATCTGAATTCAGTAAATACAGTAAATCAGACAATTTTCCTGTAAGACCTTGGGCATCCATCCTATAGAAAATTAATAAATTTGTACTCTTTTTGCAGAATAACACAGCACCTGGAGCCATGACCCGGCGAAATACTTACGTTTGTAGTGAACGAACCACTGCAGACAGGCATTCGGTCATTCAAAATGGGAAGGAAAGCAGGTAGGAATCTCCTATGGAAAAAGAGCAGTTGTGTTCTTCTCAGTGCCATTGAATGTATCCACCAGGGGTAGTCAAACTGTGGCCCTCCAGATGTCCATGGACTACAATTCCCAGAAGCCCCTGCCAGCATTCGCTGGCAGGGGCTCCTGGGAATTGTAGTCCATGGACATCTGGAAGGCCGCAGTTTGACTATCCCTGGTATACACATTCTGCCTCTCCCCCCTTTCAATATTGTAAGCATGAACACAAGCTGTGGTGTATTATCAATCAGCTCCGATATTGATTTTTTTTTCAGTTACTTTTCCTTTGTAAATCCTAACCTGACACCCTAAACATTGGAAGGATTTTATCTTCTAGATCCTACGCTGGGGAGGTATAATGTTGCTTAACATTCTCCAGTTAAAATAAGTGGAACTTAACAGTAATTTAGTTTGATTTATACCTAAAGCTTGTTCATCTAATTCTCATAATAGTTGCTTCTACCGTGCAAGGTGGGATAAAGGGATCCATTCTTGGACATTTCTGTAACCTTTATGGTCAACCTTTTTATAGTGTTCAGGTTCACCAGGTGGAATAAAAATGCAATGGGGGAGGGGGAGAGTTGCATTCACATTTGAAATAACTTGGAAATGGTGTGTTCACGTCTCTGTGTGTCTCTGTCCAGACTGTGCTGCTTGCCGCTTGCCTGAAGAAGGTACAAGTTTTCCATAGAAGGTTGCCTTTTAAAAATTTCAGCAAGATAGGTGTTTCATATACAGTGTGTGTCACCGTCAGGAGCACTCCCTAAAACAGGCAAATGAGTTACCTAGTAGAAACAGAGGCTGGATAGCTGACGGAGAGGCTGATTCTGTGAAGGTTCAAGGGGGTGGGCAGGTTACAGTGGAGGAGCGATAGGGTGGTGAGTGTCCTGCATAGTGCAGGGGGTTGGACTAGATGACCCATGAGGTCCCTTCCAACTCTATTATTCTAAATTCCGTCTAAATATCCAGAAGAAGTTCCTGACAGAGAAGTTTCTCAGTGGAACAGGCTTCCTCAGGAGGTGGTGGGTTCTCCATCTTTGGAAATTTTTAAGTAGAGTCTGGAGAGCCATCTGACAGAGAGGCTGATTCTGCGAAGGTTCAAGGGTGTGGCAGGTTACTGTGGATGGGCGATGGGTTGTGAGTGTCCTGCATAGTGCAGGGGGCTGGACTAGATGACCCAGCAGGTCCCTTCCAACTCTGTGATTCTATGATTCTAAATTCCGTCTAAACATCCGGAAGAAATTCCTGACAGAGCGGTTTCTCAGTGGAACAGGCTTCCTCAGGAGGTGGTGCATTCTCCATCTTTGGAGATTTTGAAACAGAGGCTGGATAGCTATCTGACGGAGAGGCTGATTCTGTGAAGGCTCAAGTGGGTGGCAGGTTACAGTGGAGGAGCAATAGGGTTGTGAGTGTCCTGCATAGTGCAGGGGGTTAGACTAGATGACCCATGAGGTCTCTTCCAACTCTGTGATTCTAAACACTATCCCTGTCCTTCCCAAACAAATAATCTTTGTAAAACTGATGATGTGCCGCCTTGGAAGCCAATTAACTTCCTGGGGATGCCCAGTTGCAATCACCCTCCCAGCCTGCCTATCTAGGCATTCGCTGTTCCTTTCCAGGCAGTTTCATTGGGGTGGGGGAGTTTGTTTTGGAGCCACAGAGATCTTGCGCTGACACATGAAAGAGGAGAGAAGAATTGCTTGTTCCTTCGTCTGAGTGGCAGTCACAAAGCCTGCCCTTATCAGGCCTCGCGCAAAGAGGGTGAGGGTGGAGATGAAGCAGGATGGTCAGTTTGTTCTGGCATCACAGGGAGAGAAGCTGAACTTGAGCTCCCTAGAAAAGACCTTAACTTTCATGTACTCCTTTCTTGGTGGATTTCATGCATGTATAAGGACAAAGGGACTCTGAGTAATCCACATTAAGCTGCTTATGCTATACTAAAGGTTATACTGCCCTTGAATTCGGCAGGATAATAAGGGGGGGGGGAGATAAAAAACATATACCTCTAGCATGCTTTGTGGCCTGCGAGGCAGAAAAGAAATCTGGATTTCAGTAGTCATAAACCTTGCAGTTATGAGTCTTCTTTTGTAAAGATGCTGAGGCTCTAACCCCAGAAAAAGACTGACCTGTAGTTCTGTAAAATGAGGCAGACTGGCCGAATGACACGTGACCAGTTTTTGTTTGAATTGCCTGGCTCAAGATTTCACAATAGGTGTGGTCCTAATACCTGAAAACGTATTTTTTTGCGAGAGGAGTTAAACCTTAAGTATTTTTTAAATCTTTAGCACTCTGCGTGAATGATCCTTTTTCTGAATTGGGTACTTATAAGAGGAAATGTGGTTTTTCCTCCCTTGTGTCCAATTAATTATGATGATAACCTTGCTTGGTATTTGTGACAACCCACCTCAGTTGGTATTACAGATAGAGCTTGTTGCTGATGAACACATGTTAAGCTGTGGGCCCCAGCTAAAATGATTTGTGTGGTCTTTGTCCTTGAGGGGGTTCTCTTTGGCTGCCCCTGCTGTAGCGTCTTGTAATCATAGAATCACAGAATCATAAAGTTGGAAGGGGCCATACAGGCCATCTAGTCCAACCCCCTGCTCAACGCAGGATCAGCCCAAAGCATCCTAAAGCATCCAAGAAAAGTGTGTATCCAACCTTTGCTTGAAGACTGCCAGTGAGGGAGAGCTTACCACTTCCTTAGGCAGCCTATTCCACTGCTGAACTACTCTGTGAAAAATGTTTTCCTGATATCTAGCCTCTATCGTCGTACTTGAAGTTTAAACGCATTACTGCGTGTCCTTTCCTCTGCAGCCAGCAGAAACAGCATCCTGCCCTCCTCCAAGTGACAACCTTTCAAATACTTAAAGAGGGCTATCATGTCCCCTCTCAACCTCCTTTTCTCCAGGCTGAACATTCCCAAGTCCCTCAACCTATCTTCATAGGGCTTGGTCCCTTGGCCCCAGATCATCCTTGTCGCTCTCCTCTGTACCCTTTCAATCGCTTAGCAGGGTGGCCAAACTAAATAGTGCCGCCATGTTTCAAGAAGAATGTGGCTCCTGAACCATGCCCAGAGCCCTCACAACTGTTAGGAAGGAGAAGGGAGTGGTGTAAGATGGCACCAAAGCAAACAGGCTGTGGGAAGGAGGATACCCAGCATGATAACTACAAAGTGTTGGATTGTCTAAACTGCCCTGATCTGGATAGTCCAAGCCAGCCTGATCTCATCAGGTCTCAGAAGTGGAGCTGGGTTAGTTTTTGGATGGGAGACCTCTGAGTAAGTCCAGGGTCGCAACGCAGAGGCAGGCAACGGCAAGCCACCTCGAAGCAGCTGGCCCTGCCCTTTCCATTTTCTTTCTTTCTTTCTTTCTTTCTTTCTTTCTTTCTTTCTTTCTTTCTTTCTTTCTTTCTTTCTTTCTTTCTTTCTTTCTTTCTCTTTCTTTCTTTCTTTCTTTCCCCAGATCCGATCCTGCCAGCAGGATCTTCCATGTCTTACATATGTTGTTTGTTTGTTTGTTTCACTGCATATACATATTGATCAAGGAGCACATGCCCTGGTAGTTATTGGAGTGAGTTTCTTAAGCAGGATTAGAGGGGGTATTGGAGAAGGAGAGGGTGGTCAGAGTCTGGAATGTGACTCACATATAGTTAGAATGCCACTCGCTTGGGGTTCATAGCAGTAGCAGCTGGGCCCATTGTGCAACATTTGTGGGCCTCCCCGAAAACATCTGGTTAGTCACTGCAGAAGATGAAATGCTGAACTAGATGGGCGCAGGGGTCATAGTGCACCTAGGATGCCCCAAAATCTTGGGTCCAGCCCTGGGTGGATTGCCACACCAAGTAAATTGGGGTTGTAGATCACCATACCAAAAAGGGTGGGATCTGCTGCTCTAGAGTAGCTGGTTTGTGCATCCTCTCTGCCCCGTGGTCCTGCATAACCACTGCCAATCAGAATAAGAGGTTAGTGGGACCGAACGATCTGATTGGTTATAAGGTAGCTTCCTATGATTGCCCCCCATATGGAAAGGGCTATTCTCTGCCAAGTTTACCCCCTTCATGCCCAGAAGTTCTGACTGCAGTTAAGATCACTTGACCGAAACGCAACACATTTGAGGGTGGAAAGGCTCTTGCTTTTTAAAAACGACACCGTCGCTTGCATGTTTGTCGGTCCGTCATGCTGTTCTTTCTGCCTTTGCCTGAACCCCACCCCCTCCCCGCAGCCTGACCGAAATGTTCGCTTGCGCAGCCAGCCCTGCCACAGTCTGTACCACCTCCTCCGTCAGTGTTCGGCTGCGGCATCAGAAGTCGATGTCCATGTCGGCCTCTGTGCATGCGAAGATGGTGTTGCCCGCAGTAAACAATGGCACAGATCACTTCAGGCCGGCGTAAGAGATCCTGAACTCATTGTGAAACTTAACACGTCCACCGCTGTTTAACTCTGTGCTGTGGAACTCTTAGCAATAGCCCGTGCTGTTCTGTGTGACTCCCCCCCCAAACCCATTTTCCTCGCTCCCCTTTGTCTTGTGGTCACGGTTGTGTGTGTGGCGTGGTTCCTTCTTGAGGAACATCTTGGAATGTTCTGAAATCTCCCTTGTACCCAGCCCAATATTACAATTTTCTAGCTGTGCAAGTAGTTCCGTTCCTTTTTTCTTCCCATAGACGTCCTCAGGGGTATATCTGTTAGACGGAGAGGGAAGGAAAGATGATTCTTACATTCAAAAGAAGTCACATTTGGTCCTTCCCGCCTTCCTTGATTTAGCCTTATCAGTAAAATTATGGTTTCCTTACAGACAAAGTCCTTCCCTCTTCAGAGTTTTGATCCGTCTGCTTGTTTCTAAAGTGTAATGAAAATACAGATATTTCATGTTCTGCTGTAACTCACTCAGTAATAAATCTGTGAGAAACGTGTTGTTCTATATTGCAGAACTTACATCCTGCCCTTTGAGACCCTGCACCGTTAAGCTTACAAAGACTTGCGTTTTTGCAGAAGCGGGTGAATTTTTTTTTCTCCTTCCTTCGTTCCAGCGCTGTCCCTGATCAGAGAACCCCGGTGGCTTCAACTCACAGCATCAGCAGCGCAACAACGCCGGATCGGATCCGTTTCCCAAGAGGAACCGCGAGTCGTAGCACTTTCCACGGTCAGCTCAGAGAACGGCGTACCGCCACGTACAATGGACCTCCCGCGTCTCCCAGTCTGTCCCACGAAGCAACGCCGCTGTCGCAGACACGAAGCAGGGGCTCCACAAACCTCTTCAGCAAATTAACTTCCAAGCTGACCAGAAGGTATGTTGGGGTTTGTTTTTAATAGCAATGTCTTTCGCTAAGCACAGGAGTTCTTAATGGCCAACTAGACCAGGGGTAGTCAACCTGTGGTCCTCCAGATGTCCAAGGACTACAATTCCCATGAGCCTCTGCCCTGCATTTGCTGGCAGGGGCTCATGGGAATTGTAGTCCATGGACATCTGGAGGACCACAGGTTGACTACCCCTGAACTAGACCATCTAGACCACAGGTAGTCAAGCTGCGGCCCTCCAGATGTCCATGGACTACAATCCTCATGAGCCCCTGCCAGCATTCACTGGCAGGGGCTCATGGGAATTGTAGTCTGTGGACATCTGGAGGGCTGTAGTTTGACTACCCCTGATCTAGTCCTTTTTTCCTCCCTTCAAAGGACTCTGGTCTTGGGCTCAGATACTGCAAAGAAGATAGTTTGTTCAGTTAATCTGCCTGCCTGTTCCATTAACGGGATTGGGTTGCAAAAGCCGAGTAAAATTGGCCTGTCTTACAAATACCAGAACTGCCAAGGAATGTGGCCTTTGACAGTGGCTTGTGTAACGCCGAACAGCAGAACCAGCCCGTGCTGTTTTTATTTAGAACTCTTTAAAATATATTTTATTAAATAGCTAACGAAAGCTCTCCCAGCCAAATCCCTTTCACAAATAGTGGCAAGTCCTCCGTTCCATCTGGGAATTTGGGAGTTCCGGTATGTTAAACCTGTAGCCCCCCATTCATAGAATGTGCTCGCTCCCCAAATTGGACGTTTGTGAGCATATCCACGGTGTGTTACCCTGATCGTTGAAGTCATCTTCCCAATCTTATTCAACCCTTTTGATCTTGTTGGTGTTTTTCGTTTTTCCTGTTTTATCCTCATGCAAACTTTTGCGGCAGTCAGCAGATAATAACCATTTCCAAATCTACATCAGGTACTTGTTTTTTTTAGATAGCCTAATAATGCTGTAGCAGCCTCAATAGCCTAGACTAGCCTGAGCTTGCCACAGGTTTATAAAATAGTTACCTTTATGGACCTTTGATACTAATAGACCCAAATTATATGACTTAAAATATAAAATATAAGGTATATAAAATAGAAGAATTAGGTAGTGGGTTGAAGACTTTGTTTGTATCCCTGAAAAAAAGCCAATTCAGAAATGAGTTTACTGAGGAAGTAAAATACGAAAACGAGGTTTTATACCTAGGAACTCGTCCTGAATAAAGCTTTTTGCCATCGCCGGCTTGGAAATTTCTTTCTGTCTATTCATCTTCGGCTGACGGGTCGTCTCTGCTCACAGCTTTGAAGCTAAGCAGGATTGTCCGTGGCCTGTGCTTCAGTGGGAGGCCACCAAGGACTATAGCCGGCCTCAGCTCATCTTTTTGCCTTGAAAACTCCCTGTGGAATTTCACGAGGTCGCCACATGTCAGCTGTGACTTGACTGGACTTTATTATTATTATTATTATTATTATTATTATTATTATTATTATTATTATTATTATTATTATTATTATTATTATTAATAATACAGTGTAGTATTCCTTGACAGTCTCAAGCTTTGTAATTCCAGATTCTTAGTCCAAAATGGGCTCTGGGGAATGGTAGAGGACAGGAAGGCCTGGAGGATCATTGTCCATGGGGTCGCGATGGGTCGGACACGACTTCGCACCTAACAACAACAACAACAACAACAACGTCCAAAATATCAGTCCCAAAACCTTGAATTGTAGGCCATATCCTAAAGATACGCTTAAAGTCTGCTCTATTAGCATGGCCTCTCCAACAGTTACCAGTATTTATTTCAGCCTTTTTAAACCTTTTGATCCTGGAGGAGCCCCTGAAATGAGGACCTCAGGCTTTGAGGACCCCCAGAAGTGAGGTCAGCTGGCCACGCCTCCCTGCCACATTCCCCGAAAGTAGCATAACCAGCCACATCCTTTGCCCTTCTTTCTCTCCCTCCCCTTTATTACTACTATGGCAGCCTTGCCTCATGTAGGCCGGAAAGAAGGTCAGGAGCTGAGAAGACAGCCCGGACCATGGCACAAATGACTCCCCCCCCCCTTTGATTTTTACACCCACGGCCTTCCCACCAAGCCCTCTGGGTGGAGCCAGCCAGTTCCCTACCATTATGTTCAAGTCCAGGGGTAGTCAAACTGCGGCCCTCTAGATGTTAATGGACTACAATTCCCATGAGCCCCTGCCAGCGTCATTTGTTTGACTACTCCTGGTCAAGTCCACTTAGGCAAGAGAGGAAAAGCAGTGGACCCCCAGACTTCCACTGAACCCTGGTTGGGAATCCTTGGTCTGTTTTCTATACCAAGTGTCAAATGCTGCTGATACTGAATCTTAACCATTCTTAGACCTGGTGAGATTAAGCTAACAGGAATCCTATCAGCAGAGTCAGGCCCCTTTCTTGCACCTATTTTTCCATAGAGGATCCACCAAAGGGATCTTACCCAACATCCAAAAACATTAGACATCTAAGACACTCTTTAGTGCCTTTCTTATGCTTCTGGTCCAGATTCATGGTGTCTACCAGGAGAATAGGAGGTGTTCCACCAAAAAAGTAGTTGCTTTCCCTCTAGACTTGCCAGCAGTGATCACGAGAATCATAGAATCAAAGAGTTGGAAGGGGCCATACAGGCCATCTAGTCCAACCCCCTGCTCAACGCAGGATCAGCCCTAAGCATCCTAAAGCATCCAAGAAAAGTGTGTATCCAACCTTTGCTTGAAGACTGCCAGTGAGGGGGAGCTCACCACCTCCTTAGGCAGCCTAGTCCACTGCTGAACTACTGTGAAATTTTTTTTCCTGATATGTAGCCTATATCGTTGTCTAACTGTCTGTCAGGATTCACAGCTTCAGGGCTTCATAGAGAGGCAGCGTAGATGCCGGTGTGCAGTCCCGAGAGTGACACTCTCAAAAAGAGGAACTGAGAAGCGCCCTGTCTGGTTTCAAACGGGTCGTATTCATCCCTGGCCTCTGCGCTTTCCCTTTAGCTCCAACTCTGCTCCCTGCAGCGTCTCAGCGATATGCTCCCACAGACGCTCATCTTCTTATTAGGACTGTTTTTGTGACGGGGAACTGCCTGCCAGAGAGGCCCGCGTTAAAAGGATTCATATGCCCAGCTTGTGATTAATTGAAACGAGGGGCGGTCAGTGGCAGAGCTTGCACACTGAACGCACAGTTTGGTCCCCGCAACTGAAACAGGGACTCAGGATGGCAGTCCTGGGAACCGAGAGAGGCCTGCGGAGAGCAGCGGTCCATCAGCGTAGACGTGATTGTCTTTGACATCTTTCAGTGTTTGTCATCACACTGTGTGCATTGAAAAATCCGCCTCTGAGAATCCACCTCCACACTTTTGGTATCTTGAGCAGCCGTTCTTGCAGGTGTCCTTCACCTGAGCCCTTCTGGGGATGTGAACACTTTATTTTTCAGTTCTCCCATTCGTGTGTTTCACATAACAGCACAAAGCTGGTAGTTGTTCATACTCCGCTTCTCTTGCAAGTTCAGCGTCTTGTGTTGCGACTGGGAGGGGGAGCTTGTGCCAAAGCATCCCTTGCTTCTGAGAGGCAGGCCAGCCTTACCAAGACAAGGTCTAGTGCAGGGGTAGTCAACCTGTGGTCCTCCAGATGTTCGTGGACTACAATTCCCCTGAGCCCCTGCCAGCAAATGCTGGCAATTGTAATCATGGGGATTGTAGTCCATGAACATCTGGAGGACCACAGGTTGACTACCCCTGGTCTAGTGGACACACCTGTAAGATTAGCTTAGTCACAGGTTTCCTGAACGACCCAGGGAGTTGATTTGAGGAGGGAGTTCTTTCATTCCGAGAGGTTGTAGTTACATTTACGTCCCTGTGATGCCTGCAATTCAGAAATGTGTAGGCCCTGAACTTTTTTGGTGCCTTGCCTCTAAGGACATGACATTGGGGCTGTAACTGTTGCCTGTGGCTCAGTGGTAGAGCATCTGCTTGGCATCCAGAAGATCCCAGGCTCAATCTCTGGCGTCTCCACTTAAAAGGATCAGCAAACGCTGGCAGGGGGGCTCATGGGAATTGTAGTCCATGAACGTCTGGAGGACCCACAGGTTGACTACCCCTGCTCTAAATCCCAGGGCTAAGTTTCCTGGAAGATGAGGAAGTGGAAGGAGCAGGTTTTTTAGGAAAGGGATTCGCAGCATCACGGAGGGGCCCAGAGAGCTCTGTGCTTCTTATGAGCTCCAGCGTCTGCTCCTGGAAGAAGTGCCCAATTTCGTTCTCACCTTGGATTGGATCCAGTGGGCCACTTTACACTAAATAAGGAGCATTCCACAAGAAGGCAGGACAGTTTCCATTGGAGGACAAGAACAACAGTATCCAGCCGATTTTCCTTAAGCTTTCTTGCTTAAATGTAAAAGCTGTAGATCTGCAAGATGTCTTCATCCAAAATATCGTATACTTCATGCACACACAAACATACAATGTGGTCTAGGCTTTGCTTCACTATCAGGCTTAGAAAGCAGGAGAATGAGGGGGTCCCATGCTGGAAACCCCTCTCTGGGGACTGCAGGGGGGACGGACTTTATTGCCCCTCAAATTAGGAGCATGGGGAAGGGCTTAGATAATCGTATTTCTTGAGCCACAAAGATCCATCCATTCCAATAACCATTCTTTATTTCCCAGAATGAATTTTGAAACTATGGTTTCCTTTTGTACATCAGTCTCTTGTAACTGTGTGTCTCACTTTTTTTTTTGTAATGGATTTTCAGTTTATATTATACCGGCACATTTTGTTAATTATTATTTTGGCTTAATTTCTTTTAGAAACATGTCATTCAGGTTTATCAAAAGGTAGGATTTTACTTATCTATTTTTAAGAACCAGCTCACGCAATTAACATTGAATTTGGCTTTTCTAGCCGGGGGTGGGAGGGGAGGGGAGGGGGTGTCTTTCAAAAAACATAAGAAAAACAAAAAACAACCCCCCAAACTAAACTTTTCTGCTGAAAACTAAATACTCTTCACGTACCCCAGATGTGAAAATAAATTAATTAACTACTGATAATCCTTAAGGATCTCTGGCACCCGAATAATGAGATGCAAGGCATGCTTTGAGCACGCTACTTACTTTGATAGTGCCCCCAAATAATTTTGTTCTTTATACTAATACACCTAGCATGCTTTTGGCTACAGAATGACATAGTAATGTTGATGAAAAGTATAATTCACAGGTAAGTGCCATCGTACTTAATTTGATTGATCTTTATTTAAGATTCAGCGCTTTGTTTTCCATTGGTCATAATATATTTGGAACCTTGCTCCACATTTTAAGAGATTTTTTTTTAATTCATGTAACGATATCCCAGAAATAGGAGTCATCTTCGAACCTTTTAGTATCTTTTTGTAGTCTTTTCATTCAGTGGATATAAATCGTCTCTGCTCATTGAGAGGAGTGCAAATAATATTACATGGCATGTACAGAAAAAGGAGACCAGCATCTAAAGAGAGCAAGTTTGGTGTAGTGGTTAGGAGTGCAGACTTCTAATCTGGCATGCCAGGTTCGATTCTGCGCTCCCCCACATGCAACCAGCTGGGTGACCTTGGGCCCGCCACGGCACTGATGAAACTGTTCTGACCGAGCAGTTATACCAGGGCTCTCTCAGCCTCACCCACCTCAGAGGGTGTCTGTTGTGGGGAGAGGAATGGGAAGGCGACTGTAAGCTGCTTTGAGCCTCCGGGTAGGGAAAAGCGGCATATAAGAACCAACTCTTCTTCTTCTTCTAAAATCAGTAGAAAGTTATTTTTCCTCTCTGAATACTACCTGCTGAAACGCAAGGTCAGACACATGTTCAAATGGTTCAGTTTCTTTTGAAGTTCAAGAAATGGGTAGGTTATGAGCTTTTGGTGTGTAAATTCTTAGCTTCTTGCCTTACAGGAAAGACTAGTTCCCCCTCTCCACCCAGCTTTTATGCGTTATTGTGATTTCTAAAAGATTCGGTGTATGCTGCTTTTTTCATAACCAATGCCAGACGATTCACAGTTTCCTCACAGTGGTTTTACAGAATAGGACTGAGGTGAGATGCATCATTGCTTGATCCCACAATAGTCTAATTTAGGTCGCTGAGTTGGAGTTGGTATAAAATGCTCAGTTTGCGAGTTCTCCTCTATGCTTATGCACGGAGTATTGACTTTGTGGCTCAGAGTGTTAAGGCAGCAGTAATGCTGTCTGAAGCTGTTTGCCCATGAGGCTGGGAGTTCGATCCCAGCAGCCGGCTCAAGGTTGACTCAGCCTTCCATCCTTCCGAGGTCGGTAAAATGAGTACCCAGCTTGCTGGGGGGTAAACGGTAATGACTGGGGAAGGCACTGGCAAACCACCCCGTATTGAGTCTGCCATGAAAACGCTAGAGGGCATCACCCCAAGGGTCAGACATGACTCGGTGCTTGCACAGGGGATACCTTTACCTTTAGGCTATAAAAGCATATGGTCTTTAGTATGTCATCCCTTAGAATAGATGCAGATTGAAAGGAGTACATTTTGTACTTTGCTTACTGCAGGAAGTCAGAGTAAATGCTGTACCTGGGAATGGAGAATCCTGGTTGTGGCTTCTTGTAGAACTGTTAATCTGTTGATCGTCTGTGTTTTGGATTTAACAGTTGGCCTTGTTAAATTACAAGCCTGCTTCCCCAGTTTACAGACAGCAGCAGTTTACTAAGATGCAAGATGACCACTCAGATTCAGGTGGGGTAGCCATGTTGGTCGGAAGCAGCGGGACAAAGTTTGAGTCGAGCGGCACCTTTACGAATATTTTTTTTTAAATTCTGGGTGGAATCTGTGGCAGACATCTGAAGAAATACACAAATATTATTTCTTCTCCATTTATTATTATTTCTCCCATTTATTTCCAGCCACTCCGGACAGGCGCCTCGTGACAGGTTACAGCATCGATCCCCAAGTACAATAAAGCGCCAGTAAAATCCCCATTAAAACAATATACAACAATATATAATACATGGCAGTAAATATTTATTTATTTATACCCCGCCCCTCCCGACATAGTCGGCCCGGAGCAGCCTACATCAAGATTTAAAAAAAAAGAATACGACGATTGCAATAAAAACCAATTAATCCCCAGTAAAATACTAAGGCAATCTAAAATTTCCATCAGTTGGCATAGTCCCATTCCTCCCCTCCCCTAGTCAGTGGACCACCTATCCTAACTGCATCCGTTCTCTGCTACAACCAAATTGATCTTCTACTAGGCGGGACCTCCATTTCGTAGATTATTTATTCCCCGGAACAGCTCTTCCTCCCCAGCCTCAACCAAAACCCTGTGGTATGTTCTTACATGTAAAGTCCAGACCTTATTCCAGACCTCAGATAAAATACCAGGCCTGCAGGCTGTGATCGCTTATATGCTAAGCTGACACAACTCACCCATAGTGACTTGTATGCATTTTCCCTTCCACATCATCCCTTGTAATGGATGCTCAGAATTTGCAGCAGCAGTTCCTGTGGTGCGTGATATTGAGTCCCAGCACGTCTTTGGCCAACTGTGTACATTTTACTTCATATTGTTCAAATCACCTGGCCTGCATCTGATATTCTTCATACTGTCTTAGAACTCATTTGTAGAACCACTCTTGTATATCCAAGCCATCCTTTCTTCAACTTTTTTACCACTGAGGAACCCCTAAAACGTTCTTCAGGCTGCGAGAAACCCCAGAAGTGGTGCAATGGTTCAAAATGTGATTGGAAAGCAGAGCTGTGGACACGCCCACCCAGGGACCCTCCACTTATTCCCTCTCCAGGCCTATCATTGGCCATTGGGAGGGTCAACATGGCCATATGTGGTCATATAATCCAATAAATTTAACAGATTTTGAAGAAAATATTTAAAATTAACTCCCACCCTTCAGGAAACCCTTGCTGGGCCTCGAAAAAGCCCTAGGATTTCACGAAAGCCTGCTCTTAGCACTGCTGGTCTGAGCAAAAATGCTTTCAAACTAACCTGTATACTTACAGATGTTAAAACCAGCGGTTGGCTTCAGTATTCTTATGTCACTATCCTGCAATAATGTGAAATGCTTCATACCAGATCATCTCCCTGAGAGCTGCTAATAGATTTCTGAAATGCCGCAAAAACATATTTCAGACTGCAATCATCGTCTACAAATGCTTACAAGATGATAGCCATTACTGAATCATTGCACCAGTCAGTTAGCTTAAATGAAATGCAAATCCATGCCGTCGTCAACACAACCACAACAAAGCCCTTTCTACTCTTGCAGTTGGCAGCTGTGGCCCAAGAGTCATTAGCACTGTGTGTCCTTCAGGGACCTCGCTGCAAATATTTATTTGCCATCCGTTTTGCGTTTCTTTAAGGGCAGGCTTTGTTTGAGCCATTCTTTTCTTTACTGGATTGATTGTGAGTTGCTATCTTATCACCTTTGCTGTTAAAAGGTTTTAAAACCGACAGCAAACTTGGGGTAACGTTACATCCAGTCTCAACCGTTTTCCAACCTTGACCCATTATGCACGGGCCAGAATGCCCGCGCTGGTGGAGCTGCGGAACTGGCAGGGGCATCCCCCTACCCCTGCCATAGCACTCCCCCCCCCCAGCCACTGCCACAGCCACTGCCGGGCAGCATCCCGGGCTTCCCAGCCCCAGCGCACAGCACATGTGTTCATGCTACGCCGGGGTGCCCGCATACGGCGGGGGAGCCCCACCCCGTGCATTCATGGGGGACGGCAGGATGGCCGCTGTGCATAATGGGTCCATGAGAGCATCTGAGCTCAGACCAGCAATGCTTCAAGGTCTAAGAGTTGCTCTGTAAACAAGTCCTAGGATGATTGTATGCAGACTATCTGAAAAATAACACAAAATGTTCTCTCTCTCTCTCTCTCTCACTGTCAAAATGCATGGAGGAAGAAGAAGAAGAGGGGGGCACAGCACAATGGTAGAGTTAAGTGCTTTGTATGAAGAAGGACCCACATTCAGTTCTCGGGTATCTCCAGTTGAAAAAGATTCTGGAAACAGACCTTGGAGAGCCACTGCTGGCCAGAGTAGAGTAGACCGTAGTGACCTTGATAGACTGGTAGCCGGACTCTGTAACGAAGTAGCTGTGTGGATGTTAAAATTCACTCTGTGTTGTTATGCAGTTGAGCAATTGCTGTTTCGGTGTTAAATAGATGGTGAAATCGCCCTGCTGAGTGGCAGTGTCAAATTTTTGTTTTGCTCCGCAGCATTCAACTTCACATTCATTGACAATTATAGCCAAAGTGCTGGAGGAGGATGAAACTGGCCCCTTTTCTGTCTCAAATGGAGGGGAAGGACACAGGCAGAGAGGTTGTGTCTATAAGGCTGTGGGATGACCAAACCAGCGGGTTGTTAACCCTTAATCCATTGTTACCCACCAAGTGCTTGGCATTCCCCATTTAATATTAACCTGTCACAACCTGAAAAGTAGAATCATAGAGTGGGAAGGAGCCATGCAGGCCATCTAGTCCAACCCCCTGCAGGATCAGCCTAAAGCATCCAGGAGAAGCCTGTCCATCTGTCCAGCCGCTGCTTGAAGACCGCCAGTGAGGGGGAGTTCCCCACCTCCTTAGGCAGCCCCTTCCACGGCTGAACTAGACTCCTAGAATCCTAGAGTGGGAAGGGGCCACACAGGCCATCTAATCCCACTGCCGGTCCTCTCATCTGCCATCAACAGGAACTGCTCCCTGCCCTCTTAAGTGACAACCTGTCAAATACTTCAAGAGAGCGATCCTGTCCCCTCTCAGCCTCCTCTTCTCCACACCGAACATGCCCAAGTCCCTCAGGCTTTCTTCATCTCTGTCCCTCTCCTCTGCACGTCCTTCTTGAAGTGAGGCCTCCAGAACTGCACACAGCACCGCAGGTGGGGTCTGACCAATGTGATATACAATGGAACTACATCTTGTGATTTTGATGTGAGGATATAAAAACAGACCATTAGATAAGATTGCTTGATTTATGTTGGTCTGTTTACGGAATGTGCATTCCGTACATTTCAGGCTTACATTCAGTGAGATCCTTATTTACTCAGTTCCTTAATGTGAGTTGGGGTTCCTGTTTGCTGGGTGCGGGTGGGGGGGTCTGGGCTTTTAGGGAGGTGGGACTAGATGTGGGGTAAAAGCTTTCTTGCCTTGCTGTCAGAAGTCACTGCAAGTGGGGAGAAGGGACTGCCTGAAACCTCAGAGGACTCCTCTTTATCTCCCCCCCAGCCTACTAACAATAATAGAATCAGAGTTGGGAGAGAACTCCAGGGGTCATCTAGTTCAACCCATGCAGAATGCAGGAAATTGACAACTACCTGCCCACCCACACTGACCCCAATTCCATGCTCAGATGATTCCCCCACCAATAACCTCCCCTCCCCCCGAGTCCCTGGCCAATGTGGCCTGGAGGAAATTCGCCTCCCTACCCCAAAGTGGCAATCGGCATTTCTCTGGGCATGCAAGAAAGGTCCACAAGAGCCAAGCTCAGGCACAATCCACACACTCACAGTCTGCCTAAGTTCACAGAATCAGCATTTTTGTCGGATGGCTCTCCAGCCTCTGCTTCAAAACTTCCAAAGAAGGAGAACCCACCACCTCCTGAGGAAGCCTGTTCCACTGAGGAAGAGCCAGAAACGTCTTCCGGATGTTTAGCTGCAGACATCACTCTTGCAAGTGCATTGCAAGAGAAGGGAGTGTGTGCGTCCGCAGCCGTGCATGTGTTCCTGTGCCGAAAAATATGTGTTAATGCCAGCTCTGCATTATGAGCTCAGGCAGAAATTCTGCATCAGCCCAAGTTTCCCAGAAGGGTCATGTTGAAATGGATTAAAACTGAGGAGGTCTTTTCCCTCCCAAAGCGTGTTCCAATTTTGTGCGTTTGGGCGGAATTGTCGACTCAGAGGAAAGGTTCCTTGGCTGCTAATCTATCTCAAGGCGGAAGGCAGCTTCAATCAGGCACTGGTGAAGGAGACGGCAAGGTTTCCTGATGATCACTGAGGTGCAGCTTCATTGCCCACCGTTCCAGCAGGCGCTCTAGCAAGGTCATGCTCGGCTTGTCCTCAAGCTTTTGCACACTGTCTCTCCCTCGGCAGTGCAAATGTGGCCATCTTTGCAGTCTTCGGTTCTTTCCAGAATATTAAACCTGTAGGGAAGGCAGCGGGTGCTAAGTAGGTGGAAGTGGATATACCGTGATGAGCAGAATACACGGGGGTAGCAGTTATCAACTGATTGCAGAATAAATGGGTAGCAATTATCCAGTGATTGTGGAGTTAGTCCGTTTATATATCGAAGGAAAATGGAAAGGCTGGGAAATCGATGCTGAAAATACGAAGACGGAATTTTTGTGCGCTATCAGCTGAACTGAATTTCCAGCGCTGTTCCAGTACTGTCATGTGTGTAATAAGTAGGTAGCATTTTGTGGCTTCCAAATATATTTCATTTGGGCAAAGGCACGTTTGGTGTCCCAAGCCGACCGATCCGTTTTGTTCTGCTTAGACGCCCAGGCTTTTATAACAATTGCGAGATGTCACTTGTGAGTGTTCCTGCTAGTGTAAGATTTGTCTTTCTTTTTCCCCCCCCCGCTTCCTTTTGTGCTTCGGCATTCTTTTCCTTGAGGCTCCCAACTGAATATGAGAGGAACGGGAGATATGAGGGCTCAAGGTGAGGGCAACTGTTGTTGTTGTTGTTCTTGTTGTGTTAAAATGTTCCCCCGTAGGTGAGTTTTTGAACCCTCTTCTCCAGTTCTTTTGTGACGTGGCTTAGGAAACGGAGCTAAGGTGGCGGGACCCTCTGGGCTTTAACGAACGTGCCACAACCAAGAAAGCCATCTCTCTGCAGAGCTGTGATTAAATCACTTACAGGCCTAACTCGGGATTTCTGACATTTCCCCGGGGAAAGCCATATATCTCAAGATTGCTGTAATGGCTATTAAACCGCAGCCGAGAAAGCCAAAAAGATTACAAAGCAGTAGGCTTCCTCGTCGAAGCCGGAGGCCGTCGCTGAAAAGAACTTCCCAAAAGAGACCTTAATATACACCGTTGGACGCTCCCCAGTTTGGGAGAAAACATCAGTGTGTAGCGTGGAACCGACTTTCATGCACCTGTAAGTTAATCACAGAAATGTCTGTCAGACGGCCTTGGTTTTAAACGGGGAGCCCCTCTTTTTGCAGGCCTTCTAGGATTTCATCGGCACATTTCCTCAAACCACGATGAAAGCTGAACTATTAAATTGAATTCTTCTCTTCCACAATAATTGTCTGCAAGGTGGCTTTAAATTTGCGCGGTGACCAGCTTAACACCCAAAGTTCAGGTTATCTGTTGGGCTAAAGAACACTTGCACCAAGAAGGGGTGGTCAAACTGCGGCCCTCCAGATGTCCATGGACTACAATTCCCATGAGCCCCTGCCAGCGGTCGCTGGCAGGGGCTCATGGGGATTGTAGTCCATGGACATCTGGAGGGCCGCAGTTTGACTGCCCCTGTTGTTTCTGCCCCCCCATACATACACTTTCATTTTCTCTCAGCCATTTCCAAAGGGGTGGGGGGATATAGAAAGTGGGAAGGCAGCAATATGGGAGCCTTTGTTTCTCACATCTGAACATCATGCTCCGTAAGAGCATGTTTTGGTAGACTGTCCCACAAGGCTATGGGAACAGCTGCACACGCCCCCCCCCCTCTGGACCACAGCTGCTGTTTTTGCATGCTTTCTTTCTCACAGCGGTCATGGAAAAGAGATTCTTTTGGTCACCAATGTATTCCCGGTTCAATCTCAACTTCGATCAATTGTGTCTAGAAAAGGAAATGATCCTAACTATTTCGCATCCCCTTTGGAGCTAGACTTACGCAGCCACTATTCCACAGATCATACAAGATACAAGAAGTAAAAATTTTTTAGCTGCTTTCAGTTTGTGGGGAAGTCGGAAGGTCTGTCCAAGCCATAGGCTTTCTCCCTGGGGTTTCATAGTCTTAAAGAAAGATGTCCTAAGAGACTTTTCTCCTAGGATTTCCTGGAGCAAGATTAGAGCAGGGGGTACCAGACATGGTGTCCAGGGACACCTTTTCTGGTACTCACCAGATTTCTTAGAATGTTGGTCCAGAGAGGCTTCTGATAGGCCACGGGAGAGTTGATTGGCTGTACAGATTTTTAACAAATTTTGCTTTGGCATCAGCTGCCACTGCAGCACAAGTCACTGTGCAACTGAAGGTAAGCCATGGCAGCCATGTTGTGGTCAGCTGTGTCTCCTTCCACCATTCTGTGTCAGAATTCCAAAACACTCCAGAAGGTTGGGGGACCCTCTGGGGTTAGAGATGACACAATACAGCAGCCTTGCTGAAGACTGCCTGTTCCCTGGCCACCGCTTGAGTGGGAGACCTCTCAGGAATCTTACAAAAGCCCCCTTGAGCTCTCTGGCTGAAGAAAAGCAGGGTATCAGTGCAGTAAATACATACAGAAGACAGGAGAACAAGCAAACCTTATTCATTTAGTATAGGATCTGCACAAAAAAATCTCAAGCATTGCAGCCGGTTCCTGCATTTGGAGGATGAGGCCAGGGTGCCCTGCCTTTCTTTTAGCACGAGTCCTAGGACGTGGTTACAGCAGACTTGCTGGAGACAGGCAGCCCAGGATCTGCTTGGAAGACACTTGTAAAAATCTGAATGTCGTTTCAAGGGCAAACATACACACTTGGTCCCTTATGGAAGATGCAGAAGCACCTTGGAAGGACAGTTCTGAGCAGAGAAGCGGGGATGGAAGGCTTTGGGATTTTCCCTTCCTCGGCGCTGCTGCTTCTCTGCTTGACCCCATGCCCACCCCCTCCTAGGGCTTCTTTCCATCAGCCCCCTTGGGTCAATTATACGTATTTGCATGCAACGGCCGTTTAGCGTTTCGCTTTCCCCCTCCGATAACGCCTCGCAAAAAACAGCTCTTGACTCACCCTGGGGCTCGGTAGCAGCCGCTTAAGATAACCCGCTTCGTAATAACGCATGCTGCGGGGGCAGGGGCGGGGCTTCGACTAACATTAACAATCGGCAGGGAAGCGGAGTCGCCCGGCGGACACTGAACCCCCCCTGCCCGATTTTCCTTTCCAGCCGCAACGTGGCCGGCGACCAGAAGGACGACAACAAGGAGGCGAAGCCCCGCTCCCTGCGCTTCACCTGGAGTATGAAAACCACCAGCTCCATGGACCCGAACGACATGATGAGGGAGATCCGCAAGGTCCTGGACGCCAACAACTGCGACTACGAGCAGCGGGAGCGCTTCTTGCTCTTCTGCGTCCACGGCGACGGCCACGCCGAGAACCTCGTGCAGTGGGAGATGGAGGTGTGCAAGCTGCCCAGACTGTCCCTGAACGGCGTCCGCTTCAAACGGATATCGGGAACATCCATAGCTTTTAAAAACATTGCTTCCAAAATTGCCAATGAGTTAAAGCTGTAATGAGAGGGGAGCCATCAGAGTTTGTAAATTTAAAGAGAATCGGTAGCAATTTCAAGTGGGGTTGTTTTGTTTTTTGTTTTTTTTTTCGTTTTGTTTTTTGAGAACACCAGTGGAAATGTATAGAATAATATTTAGGGCAATAACTTCTGCATCTTCTGAATCATGATATTAAAAAAACAAACCAACAAGCTGCTGCGCTGGGAGGGAAAAGTTGGACTTTTTTTATATATATATATAAGTGCACTACAGCATTAAAGTTGCCTCCTATGTAAAATATTTTCCCTTTTCTGCTTTATTTTCCATTGCTCTTGAGTTCCTGGGTAAACCCTTCTGAAAACACCACAATTATCTAGGTTGGGCTAGGCCTCCCCTCTGTGTGGATGTGTTGAATGTACAGGACGTGTGTATAACTATGCTTTAAAAAGTGTTATATGTTAAAACGGGTCATTGGGAAACATCGAAGATGTACCAGTACTTCCTTTTTTGGGGGGTGGGGGATGGGGTGTGTGATTTTGGTGCTAAAATTGAAGCCGCCAAGGTGGAAACGCTTTAAAATACCTGAATTAACCAGGAAATGCCGGTTTTACAATTCACTGCTGTGTTTGAGACTAGTATGAAGGGTTTTGCGTTAACGGTTGTGGACAATTATTCCTGGTTCATTTTGTTTTGGGGGGAGGTTTTTTTGCTCTCATGAGGTAATTTAAAACTCCTGGTTGTTGGGATTTTCCCCCCGCCAAAGTCTTGCATTATTTCGCCCTCCTATTTATTATTATTTAAGTCTGAACCCAATTCATATTACAAATTTGTGCTAAATTAAAATTGTGGGGAAATGTTTCCAAGTTTTTTTCTTTTCTTTTCTCACTAAGTAAAAATTGAGCCATTGAGGGTTTTTTTTTTTTTGCCTACTAGAAATCACAGGTTTTGTTAGGAGTTATTTTGAAGACTTGTATTCTTGCTCTTCTGTACAGCAGGACTTGATAGACCCCTGCCCTTGGTTAGTAGCCTACTGAACTTGCACTGTTATCTTTTAATACCTGATGTTGAAGTCGGTAGAAAGTGCTGCCAATTTACAGCATATTAAAAATCAAGAAAAAATCCTAACAATTGTTTTCAGGTGCACAACTGCATTGGTCTATTGCGGCAACAAGAAACAGGATTGAATGGTATCTTACAAATTTTATTCCATTATGTTCTTCTGCAGACTAGACCAACTCTTTTTGGTGAGCAGCATGTGAAAATAAAAAAAACAGAGAACAACCCACCACCTTTCCACATCAGTGCTTATGTTCTAGACCAGCCTCTCTCAACTTTTCTACCGTTGAGAAACCCCTGAAGTGGTGTGATTGTGCAGAATACGGTTAGGAAGCATAGCTGCATACATACCCACCCAGGGCCCCTCCCCTTCCCACCCCCTCCAGGCCCATCATTGGCCATTGGGGGGCAGGTTGGTCATATATGGTCATCTCACCTGATAAATGTTAAAAAATATATTTCAAAATTAACTCCCCCCATTCTGGAAACCCAGGGCCATCAAGAAACCTGTTCTAGACCATACCTAACGGTGGTCTGAGATAGTCAAGCAGCAGTCAGTACCTAAACTTTCTATATTCCATCTTCTATCATCATTTGCTGCTGGTGTGTCTCGTGTGGTAGTTCTGTTCCTTAATTATGGAAATAAATCTTGATCATCTTGCCTGTGAACAAAGAAGTAATTGGGATGTTCTGGGTTTCATGGATATCTAGGCTAGGGACTCTCAGAGAAATCCCGTATTCTCTGTCTAGGAAACCCAGAGGTTGCCATTGAAATTGTGCAAGTTGTGTAGATTTATATGGGGTTTTGCAGAATTTGGGGGGGGGGGGGTTGTGTGAAACAGTAGATACGTTGGAACAAATACCTTTTCAAAGTATTTTAGCAATAACAATCATGTTTGGTAGATGAGTGCAATCCTTAAGCTATTAAAAGCTGGGTCCGGATTTCTGGTTCCACAGCATTTTGCAGTATTTTGCCAAATATTTTTCAAACTTCCTCTGAAACGAGTGATGGCTGAAAACCCAAATTGGCAATGTCTTGCGTTGTGAGGGTCTACTCAGCAATTTGCCATACGTCTGCAACATGTAGATTCTATATATGCACAACGCTCTAAAAACCGAAGAAGAGCCGTCCTAGATCAGACCAGTGGTCCAACTGGTCCTACATCCTCTCTCATGCAGGGTCCAACCAGTTCCTCTGGAGGGCCAACAACAACGGGGCTCTGACGTTACCTCTTGGTGTTGGGATTCAGAGGTTTCCTGCCTCGGAATGTCACCATTGCTTGTAGGCACCGAGAGGACCTATCCTCCCAAAATCTGTCTAATCCCTCCTCTTTGTTATTATATTAAAGCCGTCTGTCTGTGGCCATCAATACATTCTCTAGGGATTTTGAGGTGACCACTTTCTTTTCCCACCAGCCCCTAGACCACTCTTTTCTGGGACACCTTCTCCTTGAATCGAGTTGCAGTAGTATGCAGTCCCTTTAATTCCAAGCCATTGTATGCGTGCCTCCTGTGAATTAGATTGGATATTCAATTATGACTTTTTAAGTTCCTTGAAATGTTTCCTGTTTAAACCCTTTTTGATTTCTCACTTCTGACCACACAGGGTAATGAATCAGCAGGATTAAGGGTTTTCGTTCTGTTTTAAAGAGAAAACTGTTCTTAGACCCGCAGTGAGTCTCCATCACAGTTCAGTCTCTTTCGATGCACCTGTTATCAGAGTTCACCTGGGATGCTGACTGTTTTTAACCAAGTTACTTATTTGTAATTCTTCCTTTGCTCTAACTCAGTGGTCCCCAACCTTTTTATCACCGGGGACCGGTCAATGCTTGACAATTTTACTGAGGCCCCAGGGGGGGTAGTCTTTTGCGGAGGGACGTCGTCGCCACCGCCTGAGCCCCTGCTCCACTTGCTTTCCTGCCGGCCCCCCTGACTTCCTACCACCTGCTGGGGGGTGCTGCCAGCAGCAGCTGCGCAGTGCCACGCCGAGGGGGAGCCCCAGCCATGGCAGCCGCTGGAGAGCACCAAAGGTGAGCCGGAGGCAGAGTGGCAGGGCAGCCCCCGAGGCAACAGCTGGGGAGGAGGACGAGGAGGAGACATGGCCCGGTACCAGTCCCCGAACCAGGGGTTGGGGACTGCTGCTCTAACTGGTTGCTGAAGTTTCCTTGGTGATATACCAGGTAAGTGAACCATAGAGGAAAACATAACTTATGGGGCTTCCAAATAAACCTGCACAGGGCTGCTAACTGTAGGAATTGTTGGATGTTGACAGTCATGAATAGCTGTGCTTCATTTCGTTAAAAAGATTTCTAAAAAAATAGCTCTCTAGGACAGTTAAAATCTCTGGTGAGTATGCAAACATCCTCCTCTCTCTCTCTGTGTTTTAATAAAAATAGCAACAGAAAAACAAGGAACCTCTCCAAGGCAATATTCTTGTTCTAACAATATTCAATTTTAATACAGTTTTGGGGAATGGTCTTTGACTAACATTCCCCGATACCTTTGAGCCGATGGCCTATTGATATTATTAAAACACTAATATAAGGAAATGCTGTGGGATTTTTCCACACTGACTAACTTTCACTATTGTTACAACAATCTTATATTGGAGGATTCAACCACTGAAGAAAAGATATTGAAAACGGAAATTATATATTATATAAATATTATATATTATATAATTATATATTATATAATTATATAATATTATATAATATAATATTATATAATTAGAACAAGAATATTGCCTTGGAGAGGTTCCTTGTTTTTCTGCTGGCATTCTATTGTGAACCTTCCTTTTTTCGTGTTGTAATCTTAATCAAAATAGCAAGTCTGCTCCCTGCCAACACAGCTGATCTTGTGGATATCTTCAGCATCTTGATACTTTAAAGCAGGGGTAGTCAAACTGCGGCCCTCCAGATGTCCATGAACTACAATTCCCAGAAGCCCCTGCCAGCATTTGCTGGCAGGGGCTTCTGGGAATTGTAGTTCATGGACATCTGGAGGGCCGCAGTTTGACTACCCCTGCAGGACTGCAGCAGAAGCCTGATAAACAACTGAGAATCTCCACTGTTTTTTTAATCTTACTGGTAATTCCCGAATATATTTGGGATTTTCTCAGGGATTTTTGCCCAGTTTTCCTGAGAAAACCTGGATAGCTTTGAGATGGCAAAATTCGGGTTGGGTAGATCCAAATGCATACCCCAGTCACGTAGTCCTACCTGTTGAGTCGCAAGTCCCTGTATTAGCTGCCTTTTCCCCTACCTTTCAAAAGACCCTGCTACTACTAATGCACAAGCATGAAGAGCACTATGCATTTTGTTTGTTGCATTCACATCGAGGGGTCACAGAGTATGGTCATGCTGGTGGTGGCAAAGGCTCTTCCAACAGCTTTGAACCCTGGTTCTGTTCATTGCTGTTGGCATCTTTAGGGACTCAGCTTGATATTTCCCTGGGTCTCCTGTTCTGATCCTTCCATTCCTAGCCTTGATCCTGGTAAGATCAAATTAGTGGCTGTTCCTCTTCCTGTCATGTGACTCTGATGTCCAGGGGACTTTTACATGCTTGAGGTCCTCTGAACTACAAAGGCTAATGTAAAAGCAGTATTTCTTTTACCTTTCTAAACATACTTGACCTCCCATATGTATGCTTTCCAAAGCTTTGGTGCCACCACAGAGAAGGCCCTTTCTCAGGTTGTCATCTGTATAGCCTCAGTTGACAGGAGCAAACGAGGCCGGCCCTCCCAGAATGACCAGAGTCAGCAGATAGGTTTGTATGGGAGAATCATAGAATAATAGAGTTGGAAGGGACCTCCTGGGTCATCTAGTTCAACCCCCTGCACTATGCAGGACACTCACAACCCTATCACTCATCCACTGTCACCTGCCATCCCCTTGAGCCTTCACAGAATCAGCCTCTCCGTCAGATGGCTATCCAGCCTCTGTTTAAAAATCTCCAAAGATGGGAGAACCCACCACCTCCCGAGGAAGCCTGTTTCACTAACTGTCAGGAACTTCTTCCGGATGTTTAGATGGAGTTTCTTTTGAATTAATTTCATCCCATTCATTCCGGTCTGTCCCTCTGGGGCAAGAGAGAACAACTCTGCTCCATCCTCCATATGGTCCCTAAGGTATGTTGGTCCCAGGATGTCTAGGGCTTTGAAGGTCAACGTGGGCACCATGAATTGAGCCTAGCAGCAAGTTGGAAGCCAGTGTAGGTAAACATGACTGGGATGATACGATTCAGCCGCTGAATTGTTGAATCTCACCGGGGAAGTGCACTGACAACCGTGACCTCTCATGTATTTTACTGTCATTCACGGCATACTGCTTTGAGGGGGAGAATGTTGTAGAAAGCACTTCCATCAAGGACCTGTGGAGGGAAATGCCCTGTAAGCCGACAGGGTGTACCATAAATCAAATAAATGGTGTTTTCAGAAGACAGGAAGCACTTTAGTCACACTGATCCACTAATGTCACGCCAGCAACATTGGCATCATCTCTCCATGTCCTGCAACACCAGCGCCTTTAAAAATATTAAAGATGTGTGCCCTGCTGCCAAGCAGTCTTCCAGAGGCCAGAAATATAAGAGGGAGGGAAGTGGTGGATCATACTCCGTCCTCAGGCCACATTTTAATAAAGACGGTTTCTTTTGGTTAACATTAAAAGTCATTGGAGGTTTGTTTGTTTTTTTCCTTTTCATACCTGAAGTGCCCCCAAAGTGTTGCCAATTCTCTCTTGGGAAAATTCCTTGTGATTTGTTGGAGGGGGAAGAGGTCACTGGACAAGTGATGTCACTCTAGGACTTCTGTTTCTCCTAAAATCTATGGCGCACAGTAAAGTTTGTGCTCTATGGTGCACAGCAAAGCTGCCATTTCTTCCTGCGGAGATGATCCGTGTGGTCTAGAATTCCATTGTGATTCCGGCGGAGCTTCAGGCCCCACATAGAGGTGAGCAACCTCTACCCATGCAGTAGGGGGCGCCAGCCTCCAGGGGTCCTGGGGATTCCCCTGGAATGGAGAAAGTGGGTGGACTATATGGCATTGTACCCCCCTGATCTCTTTGTCTTCCCCGTGCTCCAGCCCATATCTCCAGGACCTTCCCAAGCTGGATCTGGCAATCCTACCTCCCATCCCCTGCTGGTGGCCGTGTAACTCTACCATGTAAGCAGAGATGCCTGCCTTTGGCTCCCCTCACAAGGTCTGGGCTGGTTTACTATTAGATATAGCCAACTGGGAAGGGCGGGCTACTATGATGACAATGATTATCGTGGTGGGATGCTTTTTTGCTCAGAGTGCAGTGAAAGGCAGTGTGGTGTAGTGCAGGGGTAGTCAACCTGTGGTCCTCCGGATGTCCATGGACTACAATTCCCATGAGCCCCTGCCAGCATTTGCTGGCAGGGGCTCATGGGAATTGTAGTCCATGGACATCTGGAGGCCCACAGGTTGACTACCCCTGTAGTGGATAGCGTTAGTATCAGGGAGACCCATGGTCAGATCCCCACTCTGCTGTTGACTGTATCTACAGCATCAGGTGGCCACTGAAAGCATAAAATGGAGGAGGGAAGAAAGATGATGGAAGCCAATGGGGCCAATTGGGAGAAAACTGGGATGTTAGTAAATTAGATTGTGGCCTTTGCTAAGATCGAGAAGAGGAAATGGTGAACGGTTTCAAGGTGGTTGAAAGCTGCGTGTGTGCCGGCAAAGAGGATGGCAGTGATCTTTGAAAGACATGGTAAGTACTTTGTGCCTTGTGTATTGTGTTTGTGGGTTGCTGCTTTGGAGATTAGTTAAGAACCTAAAGCCTAAGAAGATCCGAGATGTAGAGGCCTCTTCATCCAGATCGTCTTAACCGTTAGGACAACATTTCTCGACTTTTTTTACTGTTGAAAAACAGAATCACAGAATCATAGAGTTGGAAGGGGCCACACAGGCCATCTAGTCCAACCCCCTGCTCAACGCAGGATCAGCCCTAAGCATCCTAAAGCATCCAAGAAAAGTGTGTATCCAACCTTTGCTTGAAGACTGCCAGTGAGGGGGAGCTCACCACCTCCTTAGGCAGCCTATTCTAGTCCTGTCTTACTGCTGAGACACTTTTTTACCGTTGAGAAACCCCTGAAACATCCTCCAGGCTTCAAGAAACTCCCAAAGAGGTACGATCATGCAGAATATGTTTGGGGAACATAGCTGTGCACATGCCCATCTGGGGCACCCTCCCCTTCCCACCCCCTCCAGACCCATCACTGGCCATTTTGCCATTAGTCATATCACCCAATAAATCATAGAATCATAGAATAATAGAGTTGGAAGGGACCTCATGGGTCATCTAGTCCAACCCCCTGCACTATGCAGGACAATCACATCCCAATAACGCATCTACTGTAACCTGCCACCCCCTTGAGCCGTCACAGAATCAGCCTGTCCGTCAGATGGCCATCCAGCCTCTGTTTTAAAATTTCCAAAGACGGAGAACCCACCACCTCCCGAGGAAGCCTGTTCCACTGAGAAACCACTCTAACTCTCAGGAACGTCTTCCAGATGTTTAGACAGAATTTCTTTTAAATTAATTTCATCCCATTGGTTCTGGTCTGTCCCTCTGGGGTAAGAGAGAACAACTCTGCTCCATCCTCCATATGGCAGCCTTTAAAATACTTGAAGATGGTTATCAGATCCCCTCTCAGTCATCTCCTTAAAATGTTTAAGAATTTTTTTAAAATATTAAAAATTAACTCCCATCCATTCAGGAAACCCAGGGTTATCAAGAAACCCTAGGCTTTCACAAAACCTGGGTTGAGAAAGCCTGCTTGAGGTTCTTAATTCAATTTGGGTTAAGTTTCCCCTCCACGGCCACCTGCCCCACCCCCACACCCCAATTTGAGTTTTGCTTGAGATTCCTTGCAGTAGAGGCTGTCAGACAGCAGACCCCTAACTAAACTTTTAAAAGATAGATTCGGCACAACAAAACAAAATCAGAGTCCAGTGGCATCTTTGTTGGTCTCTAATTTTGTTTTGTTAAACTTTTAAAAGTGTAACGACGCTTGTAGGCCACACGGTGTCCCTCACGTTCCGAAACCCAAAGAAGGGAGCTGATGCTTTTGAATGGGCTTTTCACTGCTCTCAGAAAGCTGATGAGAGTGCTAGTTAAGGACAACATACCAAGAAAGGAGATCCTGCAGTCTGTGATGCTCACTTTTGCAAACAGCTCCATTAATCAGTTCGGGCCACGAAAGGTGCTTCTGCTAGGCCTCTCCTCTTGACTTGGACTTAAGGGCTTTTGTGGAGGGTGTTTGTAGGGCAAGAACATTACCCACGTGCCCGGGAAGAATCAAAAAGATGTTGCTAACTAGTGAAGCGCTCCCTGAAAAATGTAACTTCCCTCTTTTCCAAAAGAAACTCCCTTAATTTAGCATAGCCCTTTGATTTAAGATTCACATTAGTGACCATATTAAACAACATTTTGATCTCCTGCTAACCTCCAATGTTTTTTTCCCCCTTGTTTTTCAACTTGCACCGTTTGGCCTCCTGGTTTGGTTCCCCAGCATTCACCTGTCTTGCCTAGCAAGGTCAACTCTGATTGGCAGCTGCTCTCAGCACCTCTCCTCGGGGGATGGCTGGGATTTTTGACATGTTTTGCATTTATGCTGTACCACTGAGCCACGACCTCCCCCCTCCAGGGAAGCTCTCTTTGACCCTTGTTGTTCTATGAAGCTGGATCAGGGCCAAGCCACCAATGAGAGACACCAGTATTGTCCCCCCATACAAACAGAACATTGTCCGAAAGGTCTCTTATTTGGCATGTTCCCATGGAAACAGAAGCCTCATGCCCTCTGGCTTCACTGTTTCTTGATGCTGACTTGTTTTTAACACGTATCTGCTAGCACAGAAATGGGAAACTCATGCCCAGGGGAATGTCAATCGCCACTTTGGGACCAGAAGGCAAATTTGCTCCAGGCTAGACTGGCCAGGAATTCTGGAATTTTTTGGGGGGGGCATCATCTGGGCATGGAATTGGGGTCACTGTGGGTGGGCAGGTGGTTGTGAATTTCCTGCCTTGTGCACGGGGTTGGACTAGATGTCCCTGGTGGTCCCTTCCAACTCTTATGATTCTAAATCAGTCTGGCATTCCAAATGTGTTCAGCAGCAGTGGTGTGATGGTGGGGGGAGAAAGGAACGCACAACCAGGCAATCACAGTTAGAAGGCCTGGGTGTGTACACGCGCACGCATGCACACAAGCGTAGCACGGCTGATCTTATGAGAAAGCAGCCGGCCACGAATGTGAAATCAAGGCTGCACTGGCCCATTAAAAGTGAGCTGTGACAAGAAAAGGGTTGTATCTTTCCATGCCTGGTCATTAGGCCAAGATTAGTTTACTGGAGTTTCCTGCTTTTGATGAATGCTTGGGAGGTAACGTCAGGGGGAGACCTTGTCTTCTACACCTTCTTGTTGGCGCTCTAGCAGCTAGCTGGCCAAGGGGTGCAATAGGGTGCTGGAGTGGATGGACCATTAGTCTGATCCAGTAGGGCTCTTCTTAACGTTCTGCTCATGTTCTGACACCTTGCTGTTAAATGCACATGATATTTAATGACGAGTAACTCATTATGGGGAAGGCACTGGCAAACCACCCCGTACTGAGTCTGCCAAGAAAACACTAGATGGCGTGACCCCAAGGGTCAGACATGACTCGGTGCTTGCACAGGGGATACCTTTACCTTAACCTTTAGCTCATTATACCAGCAAAATAAAATCAGAGTCCAGTAGCACCTTTAAGACCAGGGGTTGTCAAACTGTGGCCCTCCAGATGTCCATGGACTACAATTTTTCAGGCTTTGAGAAACCCCATAAGTGGCACGATCGTGCAGAATATGGTTGGAAAGCAGAATTGTGGACATGCCCACCCAGGGCTCATCCCTTTCCCACCTCCTCCAGGCCCATCATTGGCCATTTTGGGAGGGGGGGTCCTGGGCAAGATGACTATATATGGTCATATCACCCATAGAATCATACAGTTGGAAGGGATATTCAGGGTCATCTAGTCCAACCTCCTGCACAATGCAGGAACTCACAACTATCTGCCCACCTGCAGTGATCCCAATTTCATGCCCAAGTGATTCCCCCCCCTGCCAAAAATCTCCAGAATCCAGCCTGGCCTGGAGGAAATTCACCTATCCTCCCACAGTGGCAATCAGCGATTCCCTGGGCATGCAAGGAAGGGCCACAAGAGACAAAAACTGGCACATTCAGTTGTGGGCACCACAACTGGTAGTCTTCAAGCAAAGGTTGGATACACGCTTTTCTTGGATGCTTTAGGATGCTTTGGGCTGATCCTGCGTTGAGCAGGGGGTTGGACTAGATGGCCTGTGTGGCCCCTTCCAACTCTATGATTCTATGATTCTAGAAACTCCAGCATGTCCAGAGGAGGGCTAAGAAGATGGTGAGGGAGACCAAGTTGTATGAGGAAAGGGTAAGGGAGCTTGGTCTGTTTAGCCTGGAGAGGAGACGATTAAGAGGTGATATTATAACCATCTTCAAATACTTGAAATTCATTCAGAAGAATTTTCGGCTAAGCATCCGGAAGACGTTCCTGACAGAGCGGTACCTCAGTGGAACAGGCTTTCTCAGGAGGTCATGGGTTTTCCTTGTTTGGAAGTTTTTAAGCAGATAGATAGTCATCTGACAGAAAAGCTGATTTTATGATTGGGAGTGGGTGGGCAGGAAGGGATGGGCCAGTGTTTGTCTCTTGTGGCCTTTCCTTGCAGTGGCTAATCACCACTGTGGGATGGTAGGTGAATTTCCTCCAGACCAGACTGGATTCTGGAGATTTTTGGAAATGTGAGGCGATCATTTGAGCATGAAACTGGGGGGCACTGTGGGTAGGCAGATAGTTATGAGTTCCTGCTTTCTGCAGGGGGCTGGACTTGATGAGCCGATGTCCTTTCCAACTCTATGATTCCATATATAATCTATATCGCTACATTTCTGCGATGTAATACAGGCCAAGCTTTATCCTTCACCTAAAGCACACCCAATGGAAGCAATTTTGACTGACCCCTTTATCCTTTTGTTTTGGTTCAGTAGAAATCGGAGCACAATCAGCAGTCCCCGTACCAAGAACCCTCTGGCGACAAAGCGCTTCGGACTCCTGGAGGAGAACCCAATAATTGGTCCCCTGGTGTCTTTCCCCAGCTGCCTTGTTTCCGATATCTTCTTGTTTGCACCACAGGAGGCCCTGCGGCATTGCAGAGCAAAATACGTGCGCGTCAATTCACAGACGGGGGGGTGGGGGGCGTCAGGAGCTTCAGGTCCCTGGTGCTCTCACAGGGCGTGTGTTGAAGAACCAGGCTCAGGAGTTCTTTCCTGAAGAGCCACACACAGGTGTCCACACCAAGGTCTATTAGCGCTTAGAACTGGGCTTGCTTGCGGCTGAGTTTCGGAAGGTTTTAAGGTTGACTGGTTGGGTTCCAACTGTTTTAAATTCTTTTGTTTTGTTGGGGTTTTTATGCTGATTGTTAGCCGCCACAACCTTCATGGGAGTGGCGGGATAAAAATGATGATGATGATGATGATGATGATGATGATGATGATGGAGGAGGAGGAGGAGGAGGAGGCGGCGGCGGCTATGGAGTCCTCTCTCCAAAACATCCCTTTTCTCTGTCTGCCACCAGGAGATGAGCTTTAATTCCACCTGAGGGCTGGCATCCCTATTGATGGTAGTGTTGACATGTACCTCACCCCCTGTCCTGGTAGAGCAGCCAGATCTAGGTAGGGAAACTCCTGGTGATATGGGGTGGAGATTGGGGAGGGCAGGGGCCTCGATGAGGTACAATACCATACAGTCCAGCCTCCAAGGCAGCCATGTTCACCAAGGGAGCTGATCCTGGAATGAGCTGAAATTCCACCTGCAGGCCGGCATCCCTTGTGAGTGCCAAAGAAAAGCCATCGGCCAGCAGATTCGAGCTCTGGCTTAAGGCCTCTCACCAGGGTGAGCGTAGCATTCCCCGAGGGAGGGCAGCCCCGAGGATCTCTGATGGGGTTTATTGCAGCTGTCCTTCCCCAGCTTGTTCAGTCGGGAGCGTTTGGCCACCAACATTGCAGCCTGCGCATGATGCCCAAGATTGGCTATTGGTTCATCTAGCGCAATATACCCTTCTCTGATTGACTGTGGTTCTCTGGGGTGGGTGGGGATGAGAGAGCTCTAGGAGAACTGCCCTGCAAGAACAGCCCTAAGAGAACAGTGTTTAGCCCAAGGTCACCTAGCAGGCTTCATGTGAAGGAGGAGTGGGGAATCAAACCCGGTTCTCCAGATTAGAGGCTGCCACTCTTACCTACGACCACATGCTGGCTCTAAATAAATCCACTCTAAGGAGGCCAGTCACAGATATGATTTAGGGCTCTGCAAATCAGGGGGGGGGGGAATCCATGGTTTGAAGAATAACCCCCAAAGGTTAAGAGTGGCGATAAATCCGTAGGTTCAGAGGTGGACATGGACGCTGGGAGTCATTTGAGGTCTTTATTAAGACCCCAGCATAGTACAAGCGGAACTGAACTGAACCAAGTAACCCCCCAACTTATATATGCAAGCCGCATAATAGAACTTCCCGCCACTGTGTGCTATTGATCAGATTCACTTAAACTGATTGCCTCTGGCAATCTAGCCGCGTATTGGTCAATTTCAAGCTTGGTCCTCTGCAGGGCTACAGACACAAATGGCCTCTATTCATGTGCAGACGTTTTTGCATTACTAATAGCATGAATGGAGTCACTGAAGCAGTCGGTGCAAACTTAAATGGACTCTGGGGAATGGTAGAGGACAGGAAGGCCTGGAGGATCGTTGTCCATGGGGTCGCAATAGCATGAAAAGGCTCCTGATGGCCAGCAGAAGGAAAGAACTGTGGCTCATGGAAGTCCCAGACGAGGCTGGGTTGGGCAGCAGAGGTCCTGCACAGGAACCGATAGTGAGTGGGGGAAAGCGAGGTGATGGAAGGACAGAGGTGACCCAGATAGGGGTGGATGGAACTGAGACCTGCGGAACACGGGAGCTTGGGGTTTCCTTTCCCCTCCCCCCAGCATCCTTTTTGTCACCATCTGACTTGTTACTGTTACTTCATCTTGATTTACTTGTACACGTGACCTGAAGACTTCCTCCACTTCATAGAGTCACAGAAGCATAGAGTTGGAAGGGACCTCCAGGGTCATCTAGTCCAACCCCCTGCAGAATGCAGGAGACTCACAACTACCTGCCCACCCACAGTGACCCCAATTCCATGCCCAGATAGTGCCCCCCCCAAAAAAATTCGCCTTCTGATCCCCAAGTGGTGATTGGCATTTCCATGGGCATGCAAGAAAGGGCCACAAGAGCCAAGCATGGACACAGTCCCTTCTGCTCACCCACTCACCATCTGCCTAAGTTCATAAAATTTCTGTCAGATGACTATCTAAAGGTAAAGGTATCCCCTGTGCAAGCACCGAGTCATGTCTGACCCTTGGGGTGACGCCCTCTAGCGTTTTCATGGCAGACTCAATATGGGGTGGTTTGCCAGTGCCTTCCCCAGTCATTACCGTTTACCCCCCAGCAGCAAGCTGGGTACTCATTTTACCAACCTCAGAAGGATGGAAGGCTGAGTCAACCTTGAGCTGGCTGCTGGGATTGAACTCCCAGCCTCATGGGCAAAGCTTTCAGACGGCTGCCTTACCACTCTGCGCCACAAGAGGCTCTTTATCTTTGATGACTATCTAGGCCAGGGGTAGTCAAACTGCGGCCCTCCAGATGTCCATGGACTACAATTCCCATGAGCCCCTGCCAGCGAATGCTGGCAGGGGGTTATGGGAATTGTAGTCCATGGACATCTGGAGGGCCGCAGTTTGACTACCCCTGATCTAGGCTTTGCTTAAAAACGTCCAAAGAAAGAGAACCCACCAGGTGTTTAGCCAAAAATTCTTTTGAATTTTCAGGGCAACAGAAAACAACTCTGCTCCATCTTCTCTATGATCAGCCCTTCAAGTACTCTTAGTCACCTTCTCTCCAGCTAAACAGACCAAGCTCCCTCGACCTTTCCTCATACGTCTTGGTCTCCAAACCCCTCAGCGTTTGCGTTGCCCTCTGAGGACACGATCCAGTTTGTCTACATCCTTCCTCAGTTGTGATGCCCAAAACTGAGCACAGTTCTCCAAGGGAGGCCTAACCAGATCAGAGTAAAGAGGAGCCATCTCCTCAAGCATTCTGGAGACCATGCTACTTTTGATACAGCCCAAAATCGACGGGGAAAAGGGGCAAGAAATAAAATCCTGAGAAAGAGCATGCCAAGATCTGTATTTGTAAAAAGCCAAGTTCACCGCTCCTTGGCTACTTCCCTGCAAAGCCAGCCAGAAAAGCTTTCAGCTGTGCTAGAGGCCACTTCCATCTGTAACAAGAAGCAATGTGTGTCGAAAGGGAAAGGTCTCTCCAGCCGGCCAAAAATAGCCTCCTTTCTCATTGTCCCTTATCTCTTTCCAGGCTTTTTTCCCCCCTATGCATCAAATATATCCTTATTTTTTATTTGGTTACTTGAAATCCAGATGTGTTTCCTTGATAAGCTTTTTTATTAAGCCTATCAATGATTTTGAGCCTCCTTCGGGTAGGGAAAAGCAGCATATAAGAACCAACTCTTCTTCTTCTTCTTCTTCTTCTTCTTCTTCTTCTTCTTCTTCTTCTTCTTCTTCTTCTTCTTCTTCTTCTTCTTCTTCTTCTTCTTCTTCTTCTTCTTCTTCTTCTTCTTCTTCTTCTTCTTCTTCTTCTAAAAGGGGTGAAAAAGGAGTGGCCAAATGCCAACAAGACTGCACCATTGTGTAAATCTTGTTCTTGACCTTTGACACCTAGACAAAACTCTCCTACCTCTCCAGCAGTGAAGCTCACAATTTCCCCCAATTTCTTTTCAAGAAGCAGAGCAACTGGAATAGAGGAGGCAAGGTAACTACCTAGTTCTACCTACCCACCTACCTACCTACTATCTGACTGATTGACCAGCTTTGACCGTCAAGTCAGTGGCCCTTGCTGGGGAAGAAGAGAAGAGGAAGATGTAATCTTGGGCCTGTCACTTTTTTTTTTAACATAACTCGCCTCATACGGTTGTTAGGATAAAGGTTCAAGGGCCCTTGTGTTCTCTCCAGAGCTCCCTGAGAGAAAGGTAGGCCAAACAGGAAGGGAATAAAAAGAAATGGGAGTATACAGAGAGAGCCAGACGTTAGCCTTTTGTCTGTTTGCGAGCGTGATTTATCATCACATCAGCTTTCTGATGGTTCTGGATGTTGTGAGAGAACAATCACATGTTGTCAGCTATCACCATATCCTTTTTAAAAAATATATATTTTTATTGCAAGATTTTGGTTACATAAAAAAGAACAAAAGTAATGAAGAGAAATTAGAAACAGCGAGAAGCAGGGGTAAATGCAGTAGAAGGAACGGGCATACAAAATACAAGTCATGTCAAATACAATTCCTCAGCTTCTCATTTGTCATGCCTAATAAACTACATTGAAATGCCTTATTGCTGCGGTCCACAATCTTTTGCAGGCTGCGGACCGCTGCGCTGGGGTGTGGGGAGAGGGCGACCCGGGGCCCCGCGCACATGCGGCAGCCCCGGCGCAAACGCGCATGAGCAGGCTTGCCACATATGCGCGTTTGCACCCCCTCTGGACACAAACGCGCATGCAAGTCCGTGCATGCACGTTTGCACCGGCGGCATGCCAGCGGCTGCGGCTCCCTCTCCCCGCCCCTCCAGGCCACAAGGAAATTGACCGACAAAGTGGCCGATTAGCTTGCAGCCCGGCAAGCTTCTCTTCTCCCCCCCCTTCCAAAGCAAGAAGGTTTGGCGGCCTATTTGCTCGCGGCCTGACGAGCTTCTCGCTGTGGGGGGGGGGGAGAGGGAGCCACGGCCCGGCACCGAGGCCTTCATGGCCTGGCACCGGGCTGTGGCCCGAGGGTTGGGGACCACTGCCTTATTGTACCATAATAATCCAGTCTGTGAGCTGGGTGAGGCTGAGAGAGCGCGGACAGGGCTCAGTGCGAACAGCTCTAACAGGACTGTGACTAGCTGGATGGAGGAGTAGGGAATCAAACCCAGCTCGCCAGATCAGAAGCCAGATCTTAGCCACTCTGCCCCTCTTAAAAGCAGCAATTGGTTTATTTCTAAGCATAGTTCATAGTGTTGATATAAGATAAGTGTAAAGTTCTGCATCTGGGTCAGAAAAATGAAAAGCATGCCTACTGGATGGGGGATACACTTCTAGGTAGCACTGTGTGTGAACGAGACCTTGGGGTACTTGTGGATTGTAAACTAAACATGAGCAGGCAGTGTGATGCAGCGGTAAAAAAGGCAAATGCCATTTTGGGCTGTATCAACAGAGGCATCACATCAAAATCACAAGATGTCATAGTCCCATTGTATACGGCACTGGTCAGACCACACCTGGAGTACTGTGTGCAGTTCTGGAGGCCTCACTTCAAGAAGGACGTAGATAAAATTGAAAGGGTACAGAGGAGAGCGACAAAGATGATCTGGGGCCAAGGGACCAAGCCCTATGAAGATAGGTTGAGGGACTTGGGAATGTTCAGCCTGGAGAAAAGGAGGTTGAGAGGGGACATGATAACCCTCTTTAAGTATTTGAAAGGTTGTCACTTGGAGGAGGGCAGGATGCTGTTCCTGTTGGCTGCAGAGGAGAGGACACGCAGTAATGGGTTTAAACTTCAAGTCCAACGATATAGGCTAGATATCAGGAAAAAAAATTTCACAGCCAGAGTAGTTCAGCAGTGGAATAGGCTGCCTAAGGAGGTGGTGAGCTCTCCCTCACTGGCAGTCTTCAAGCAAAGGTTGGATACACATTTTTCTTGGATGCTTTGGGCTGATCTTGCGTTGAGCAGGAGGTTGGACTACATGACCCATGAGGTCCCTTCCAACTCTATGATTCTATGATTCAGAAATCAGGCATTTGTGGATCAGGGAAAAGAGCCTTCTTGGTGGTGGCATCCCAGTTGCAGAATATTGTTCCCAGCTGCAACTGGCAAATCCTTATGAGACCCTGCATTGGGAATGCACTTTTAAGTTCACTCTGCTACAGTGCCCTTGCAGTGCAGCATCCTTTCCTCCTTCAGGATCTGGACAGCCAAAGGTGCTGTGATTGAACCCGTTTCTCTCCAAAGCCCACTTCTCACTGAAGGATGGGGGGGGCGCTCCTCCTCTCCTCCCCTCCTCCTCTCCTCCTGTCTCTGCCAATTGACAATAACTAACAATAAAGACATTCCTGCAATCTCTGTGTGTGTGTTAAGCATAGGATGCAGTTAGGGAGGATGCAGAGTTAGGGAGAAAATCTTAAAATGAACCCTGAGCTTTTCCTGGAGGATTATCAAGGATCTTTTCCCCCCCAAGTGGTCACTTAACAGTGTGGGAAGATGGGCTGGCAGGCTGAGCTTGTGCAGGCGACCGGCTTTGGGGCAATCTGGCCGTACCATAACCCGGTCATCTATCAGCTTTCTACCCATTGGCAAGGAGGCTTTGCTTCCCAGAGGGGTGGGAAACTTGTGAGTGCTATAGCTATTAAATACCTCGTTTTAACCATTTTAATCAATGTTATTTTTCCCCTGTTACTTTTAATGACTGTGTCCCATTAACTGCCCCGAGCTGGCTTGTTGGGAGGGACAGTCATAGACATCCAAATAACAAATAAAGAAATGATATTGCTTTCAGGACTCCGAGGTGTGAACAGCTGGCCAAGGCTCCTCGTAGAGGACAAAGGAGCCCTCTGTACTCTTTCAGCCTGACGTTTCCCACGGCGAAAACTGACAACTTTTCATTGTGCAAGATCAATACTTATCAACGAGCCTTTGTTTCAGGGGAAGCCTGCTTCCCATTATTGGAGACTAGTTTTAGATGTCCTGCACAGGCTGATGCTGATAGGCTGTTGGCTTCAATGAAGCCGACCGCTGGTCCTCCAGACTCCTAAAAACAAGCAACAAGGAGGTAGGAGGACCCCTCCAGGAGATAATAATAAGAAGAAGAGTTGGTTCTTATATGCCGCTTTTCCCTACCAGAAGGAGGCTCAAAGCGGCTTACAGTCGCCTTCCCTTTCCTCTCCCGACAACAGACACCCTGTGAGGTGGGTGAGGCTGAGAGAGCCTTGATATTACTGCTCGGTCAGAACAGTTTTATCAGTGCTGTGGTGAGCCCAAGGTCACCCAGCTGGCTGCATGTGGGGGAGTGCAGAATCGAACCCGGCATGCCAGATTAGAAGTCCGCACTCCTAACCACTACACCAAACTGGCTCCGGGATAATAAACCTATCCCAGTCCACAAGGACTTTCCCGGATGCTCTGAAAGAGGCAGTGGTTCCTCCTCCATTGAAGAAACCATCAATCAATTCCTGGGACCCAGCCACTTACCAACCAAATCACATCTAGCATTTCTGGGGAAGGCGACCAAAAAGGCCGCCATGGACCAACTGCTAGCATTCCTGAAGGAAGCATTGGTTCTGGATCCATTCCAGTTGGGTTTCTGCCCTAGCAATGAGGTTGAGACAGCACTGGTTGCCCTGATGGATTTTCTCTGGTGACAGGTGGAAGGAGACAAGTCAGCTCCACTGGTGTTGCTCGATCTCACAGCAGTATTTGACACGGTAGACCACAAGGTTCTCGCTCACTGCCTTGTCAATACGGGGACTGCACTTCAGTGGGTTACCTCCTTTCTCTGTGGTTGAGGTCAGAGGGTCTCAAACAGGGAGGATCAAACTTCCTTGTGGAGTTCCACAGAGAGTGATTCTCTCCCCTATGTGATTTAACATCTTCATGCACCCTCTCACCCAACAAGTTCAGAGTTTTGGGCTTGGGTGCCACCCGTATGCTGATGACCCCCTGCTCTATCTTCTGATGGATGGCCAGCCAGATGCCCCTCCGAGTGCATTGGTCCAGTGCCTGGAAGTGGTGATGAAATGACAGAGCAAGCAACCTTAAACTGAACCCTTCCGAGGTGGAGGTCCTCTGGCTGGGGAAGAAGGGACCCGGCCAAGAAGCGCACTCCCCAGGCTGGACAGGGAGTCAGTAGTGCAACCGGCCAGGAACCTGGGAGTGATTTTTGATGCCTCTTTACCTATAAAGGCTCAAGTCATGAAGGTAGCACAGCTGGCATTATTCTATCAAGTCAAGCCAAGCTGCTAGCATCCCGGAACACTTAGCCACCGTGATCCATTCAATGTCACCTCTAGACTCTACTATTGTAACTCGCCCTATGCAGGCCTACCCTTGACCCTGCTCTTGAAATTACAGCTGGGCCAAAATGCAGCTGCCCAGATCCTCACATAAACACCATAGAGAGCACACGTAAGACCTGTCTTGCCATAGCTGCATCGGCTCCCCGTTGAGTTCTGGATCTGGTTCAAGGTTTTGGTATTAACCTTTAAGGCCTTATGCGGTCTGGACCCTGCGTGTCTGATGGACCGCTTTTCTGAATACGTCCCCCAGAGATCATCTCGGTCAAACAACACCAACCAGCTGAAGATCCCAGGCCACACTTGACCCTGGTTCCTGACTAGTGGGACAAGTTTCCAGGAGAGACCAGGGCACTTACGGAACTTGCTAAGATCCACAGGGCCCCAAAGCAAACAAAACCAATAGGTAAAAAGTGGTATCTTTTTGAAATGTATTAAATGCAGTCCTAGGTTATTTAAATGTTTTTGCAACAAGAACGGGGTCCCAGGTATATAATCCCGCTTTCTGTTTCTTCTTCACTGGTTGCAATTATGGTCTTAATATAAAGACTGAACATCACCTCAATTAATTTCAGATATAAAGGTAAAGCATTTCACATTGGCAATAGCTCTTCAGTTAAGGGGTCACTTCTTCATTTGTGCCTCAATAGGCTTACCCATTCAGAATCACTGCTGACAGCTGCTTTTTAACTAAAAGACTGAGACAGTCAGTCAGAAAAAGGCAGTACACAAATGGAAGTATAAATGCGAGTTGAATTTTATACCCCACTTTTCACTACTAGAAAGAAAGCGGCTTACAATTGCTTATGCTCTAAGCCTATACTGCTAGGCCCGTAAAAGTAGCTGGAGTGGGTGGGTGGAGTGTAAGCAAACATCTAGAATTAGTGGTCCCCAACTCATCCCAAGCTTAGGGAATAGACAAGGTATTAGCCTATGGATTTGTCGGTTGAAATTAACAGGCAGCTATGATCATTCACAGCAAAATCCAAATATAGAAGCCAAGGGAGCATGAATTCAAGATGCAAGTTCTCGAGTTCGCCAGAACCCTTCAGTGAACTATTAAGCTGCTCAGCTGTTAATTGTCTCAGTAACCTGAAGATCCTGCTACTAGGAATCTATAGCATCCCAAAAACAAAACCCATAATCTAGCAGTGTGTAGAAAGAAAAATCCCAGAAGTTGTACCTGTTAATGACCTTTGACACAGTCTAATGGACAGGTTCATCTTATTTCTCCTGGTATTGGAACAGACTCCAGCTCACTCACATGCCCCAGCTGTTATGCACCTTTCCAGAGAATACTGTTTTGTACCAAATCAAGTATATACCTTATCCAACAGGCTACAGTAACAGTACGTAGCCATCTAGATGGCCAGAAGAATCCAAAGCAGCTATTGTTTTGTGTCAAACGATATTTGTAGAGTGTTTAAGGAAGGCAAGTGAGTTAGTGTCACAGTGTGGGGTACCTAGAGGCAATCTAGCCTGTCCTCACAAGTGTCCAAGACATGGATTCTTGCCATACGTGGCCAGCTCAATAAAGGTATGTCCACAAGAGGCCCTGCCCCACGTGGCCCACAGTTCCAGACTGTAGATCAGGCTTCCTCAGCCAGGGCTTACTGAAAACGTGGGGTTTCTGGAGGAAGAGTTGGTTCTTATATGCTGTTTTTTTCTACCTGAAGGAGTCTCAAAGCAGCTTACAGTTGCCTTCCCTTTCCTCCCTCCCCCCCCCCAACAGATAGTTTTATCAGTGCTGTGGCGAGCCCAAGGTCACCCAGCTGGCTGCATGTGGAGGAGGAGTGGGGAATCAAACCCAGCTTGCCAGATTAGAAGTCGGCACTCCTAACCGCTACACCAAGCTGGCTGCTTTTGACAGGATATGGAAGGCCTATCTGAGACCCTGGAAAGCCACTGCAACTCTGAATGGGGCAACACTGGACTTGGTGGGCTGAGGGGCAGAGGAAGCATCCATGTAATACAAGCAGTGGACCAGAGCCATGTTTGGACCTCTTTCCTCCCACACAGGGCCCCAGGCCAAACCAGGACTGTGTGTGGCTGTATGTAGGCTTATTAAAGCACTAGGAAGATCTGCTGCTGAGTCATTTTCAGCTAAGAGTGTTTCCAGCTGGATACCCGGAAGAAGTTCCTGACCACTAGAATGCTTCCTCAGTAAAAACAGGCTTCCTCGGGAGTTGATGGGTTCTCATTCCTTGGAAGCTTTTAAGCAGAGGCTAGATAGCCATCTGACAGAAATGCTGATTCTGTGAACTTAGGCAGATTGTGAGTGGGTGGACAGAAGGGATTGTGTTGGCTCTTGTGGCCCTTTCTTGCATGTCCAGGGAAATGCCATACTTTGGGGTCAGGAGGCAAATTTCTTCCAGGCCAGACCAGATGCGGATTCTGGCTTTTGCAGGGAGGAGCAAGCAGTAGTGAATTTCCAGCATTCTGCAGGTACTTGGACTAGATAAGCCTGGAGGTCCCTTCCAACTCATTGATTTTGTGATGCCCCAGAATTCCATTTTTTACACACACACACGCAAAACACACACCCTCTTTTAAGAACCCACAGCGACTTGGTCAGGCCAAACAATGGTTTTTATTTCAGTTTTGTCAGTGACACCTCAGCCATCAAAAAAATAAACTCTAACGCATATGGATGGAAGACTTCTCTACGAGTGTTACTAAGTGGAAATTTTCTTCTTTTGGACTCCAACAAGGGTGGGGTTTTTTTTCGTTTGTTTATTGGAGTGTTTCTCTTCTTTTGATTATTCATCCAATAAGTTAGGAAGAAGCGTGGGCGGAGGGGGGCGGGGCAGAAGGGTTAAAGTGCTTTGCTCATTTCTGACTGGGGATGAGGTCGTCGATGGGCTGCCCCTTCTCCAGGCACTTCTCCATTTGGGTCAGCAGCTTCACCCCGTCCACCACCATCTGTACCAGCTCCACCTCGGAAAACCCGAGGCGGTCAGCATTCGAGACGTCGAAGACCCCTCCGACAGCAGCTGTGTCCACACCACCTAAGAATGAAAAAAGCAAGCAAGCAAGAACACACATCAAGTTGGCAGGCGGAGTTGTTACAGAAGTCTACTTAAGTCTACTTACTCTTTAAGTCTACTTACTCCGGAAGTCTACTTAAGGCAGGGGTAGTCAACCTGTGATCCTCCAGATGTCCGTGGACTACAATTCCCATGAGCCCATGCCAGCATTTGCTGGCAGGGGCTCATAAGAATTGTAGTCCACGAACATCTGGAGGACCGCAGGTTGACTACCCTTGAGAGATTCCTGGAAGATCAGCGCCTAGCCCAGGGAGGGAGGGAGGAGGGATGGGGGCCTCCACATTTAGGGCCCCGGGACATCTTTTGAGACCAGCCAAGTTGGATTCAAGGTATGAGAGCCTTCGTGTGCAGGTACCCTTCCACAGGTTGACTACCCCTGATTTAAGGGACTCTGCGATAATTTGCAAGGAGGAGGGGGGAGAAACATGCAGTCAAATTTTAGATCGAACATTCCAAGTCAAAAGAGTTTTGGCAAGATTAGCAAAATCTCCGGGATGAGATTTGGACACATCTTGCTTGAAAGTATTTTTTTTCCCCTAACGAGACAGATTTGAGAGGCAGGAGATGGCGGATGGAAAAGATCTTTCCACAGGCCTAAGGCTTATCTTCAGAATCTATTCATTACTTGAAATTAGCTTTGGGTTATGTTGAAATATGTCAGGAACATACAAAGAACCATGTTAGAGGCCCAGTGTGGTGCAGTGGTTAAGAGCAGCAGCCTCGAATTGAACCAGCTTTGATTCCCTGCTCCTCCTCCACATGCAGCCAGCTGCGTGACCTTGGGCCAGTCAGAGTCCTGTTAGAGCTGTTTTCAGAGCAGTTCCACCAGAGCTCTTAGCCTCACCTCCCTCACAGGGTGTCTGTTTTGGGGAGAGGAAGGGAAGGCGATTGTCAGCTGCTTTGAGACGCCTTCAGCAGTGCAAAGCGGCATATAAAAAACAAGTTGTCTTCAGCCCAGCATTCTGTTCACACAGTGGCCATCGATGTGTCTCCAGGAGGCACATAAACAGAAAGGCTGCAAGAGCATCACCCTCTCCCTGTGCTTCCCCAGCAACATTTTGAGGCAGTATACTACAACCTCTGCTACTGGAGGGAATAGATGTCCACTCTGATTAGTGGCCACTGATTGGCCGGTCCTCCATGAATTTGTCCACTTCTCTTTTTACAGCTTTCCAAGTGGGCAGCCACGACCATATCCTGTTGCAGAGAGTTCCACAAAACATCTACATGCCACGTGAAAATATCCTTTTGTTGTGAGATTTTGCTACTTTTTCTGCAGGGCCAAACTGAATTTCATGGCTGCACTGTTTTGCATTTACAAGGACCACGCGTGTTCTGTAAGTCTGGGAAACGCTGCAGCAACCACAAAAGCTAGGGTCAATATTCCTCAAGGAATTGGAAAGGACCATCCTGAAAAGAAATGGCAGCCAGATTTCCAGGAGTTCAGGCCAAAGCTCTTAAGGACATTGAGCAGTCCCTCTAGCTCAGCAGCCAACCAGAAGCCTTGGCGAGCCAAACGGGGCATAGACACCAAGGCTTAACACCCAGCCGTTGCCTCCAAGGACGGATATTAATCAACGTGGCTAGTAGCCATTGAGGGAGCCATTCATTGATGGAGCCCATCATCCTATTGCTCAGAGGAAGCAGTACAGTAGCTTTTAATACATCCCCCAGGTAATTAAGAGCTTTTCGCAGATCATTAATTGGCAAGAAAACACACACATCCTCCGGTCTGCTCAAGCACAGTCAACAATACCCCCCTTTTCTATCCGGGAAACATACAGAAGAGCTCCTAATGGGATTTATTGACAGGATGCCTTCAAGCTGATGGCTCAGCCCTGCTGCCCAAGCAAGTTCATGGCGAAGCCGAAGTTTAGACAGGGGCTTACCCCAGTTGTAAACCAGTTCTGAGCCTAGTAGGACACTCCAGTCCGACTTGCAAAGAGAGCAGCACAACTCTTTTAGTCTCTGGCCCAGGTACCACGTGCAGCATGAGGTCCCCAACCGAAAGAGAAGTTTAGACGTGGTGCTAAGATGGCAGACGAACGACGCGCCCAGATGCTGCATGGAAGCAGGACAAAAGCTCTTCATCTTACTGTTTTGGTCAGCATTGGTTGAAGTTCCGTGCAGCGAGGATAAGGGCGACACCAACATGGAGCATTAAAGGCTCATCTCAAAATATTTAATTGTCTCCAAAGAGACTTTTGTTGGAAGACAAGTGGCATTTCACCTGCTTTTGTCTCACTACAGCGCCTTCATTACCATATTTTTCTCTCACCCTGGCGATGTGGAGCCCGAGAGTTTAATTAAACTAGACTTTGTAAAGGATTATTTCTGTGTCAATTCTAAGAAGGAATAACTCTTTATTTTCTGGGCTGGCCTGACCTGAATTGCTCAGGCTTGCCCAACCTTTGTCAGATTCTGGAAGCTAAGAAGGGTCAGACCTGGTTAGGTTTTGTATGGGACACCACAAAACATTAAGGTCGCTAAGTAGAAACAAACCATCTCTGAATATCCCTTGCCTTCAAAACACCTACCAGGTCACCATAGGCCTGCTGCCACTTAACAGCAGCCACCAAATTTTCCAAACTGTGCACCCACCACACACCCCTGCCACCTCTCAGATACCCTTTCAATTTTTGCACTGCAAGTATGCTGGGCGTGGCCAGGTGGTGCAAGCCGAAATGCTTTTGGTCTGTGGCCTTGAACAACTAGCCCACCAGATTCTGGACTGGGCCAAACATAATTGGTTCACAGTGCCTTTTTATAGTATCCATTACTAGATGCTTTGGGACCTGGTTGAGAATCATAGAACCATAGAGTTGGAAGGGGCCATACTGGCCATCTAGCCCAACCCCCTGCTCAATGCAGGACCAGTCTAAGGGGAAAAGAAGCCAATGTGCTACCAAAGCCATCAGGAAGAGAGCACAAGATGGGAAACTTTAGAGGCAACCTCCTTTACAGTTCTGGGCTAGCTCTGCCTCCTTAGTCCCTGTGGAGAGAAGGCTGGTTTGCTATGTCTCTGTATTTAGAACCAGTCACACCCTAACACAGGGGTAGTCAAACTGTGGCCCTCCAGATGTCCATGGACTACAATTCCCATAGGCCCCTGCCAGCAAAGGCTGGCAGGGGCCTATGGGAATTGTAGTCCATGGACATCTGGAGGGCCACAGTTTGACTACCCCTCCACAGAACCAAATGAACCAAGCCCAGACTCTGGAAGCTGCTTCCTGTTGTGTCTCTTTACGAGTCTCTGCTCCATGCAGCCAAAAGGTACCTTTGCTGGCAGGGGCTCATGGGAATTGTAGTCCATGGACATTTGGAGGGCTGCAGTTTGACTACCCCTGCACAGAACCAAATGAACCAAGCCCAGATTCTGGAAGCTGCTGCCTGTTGTGTCTCTTTACGAGTCTCTGCTCCATGCAGCCAAAAGGCACCTCCAGATGGGCAGTTCATACAGCAACATTAGTGGCATAAGAGCAATCGTTGCCTATAAACAATTTGCTTCTACTGTATGTGAGAAGAGACACATGCATACCCCCCATTTTATAGTTGCAAAACACACACACCAGAAGCATGGGAAGCCACCCAGAGACAAAAAAATCCATCCAGGCCTTTTAAGAATCTCCAGCACTGAATCAACCAAAGCCCAAAATAAACGATCTCCATGGTAATCTACTACACTAGGCTGTAGGAATTCGCCCTCTGTTTATGTGATGTCCTTGCAAAAAGCTCTTACGTTCCGCATTTAGCTCCCTTATTAAGATTAGCAGCGTCCTGATGAATTTTACATCTCTGGGCTCCACTTCGAGGAGTGAAACGACGCCACAGCATTTCCCAAATGCCTGATAGAAGGCTTCTCTTCTCCAAAGGCTGTCTGAAAAGGGTAACTCTAGATCAGTGGTTCTCAGCCTGGGGGCCGGGAACCCTTTGGGTGTCAAACGACCCTTTCACAGGGGTCACGGCAGGGCGAGCAGCTAGGGCAGGGGTGCTGCCATGTTGCCGCTCCTCCTGAAGGTGCCCAACGATTTATAACCAACCAATCATGAACAATGGATCTTCACGCCATTGGTCAGTTTGGGTTTAATTTCAGTGAAAGAACACTGGCATCATTTTATGGTTGGGGGTCACCCCAACATGAGGAACTGTGTTAAAGGGTCACGGCATTAGGAAGGTTGAGAACCACTGCAGGTGAGACCGTCAACGTGAAAGCAAAAAGGTAACCTTTAGCCATTTTACAGACGGCGAAACAACATCCAAGAGGAGGCCTCCCAGCCCTTTGGAGCCTGAGGGAACCCTCAGAATTTTGGCCTAGTCTGATGGGCAGAGTCACAAAATGGCGGCCACAGGTGACCTCCGGCTACACCGTGAAGATCCTTGGCCTGTGATTTTTTAAATCAGCATTTAAAAAAATCTGCATGGCCATCAACTCTCCAATGCCCAATCAGGGGCCTTGCTGGGCAGCAGCCCCATCCACACTGGCCCACTTTCTAAAGACACTTGAAGAGTGCTAGGAGGGGTGGGTGAAGAGGGTTTTTAGACCCCACTCTTCAATACCTGAGGGAATCTCGAGGCGGCTTACCATAGACAGCCTGTGAGGTAGGCGAGGCTAAGAGCTCTGACAGAACTGCTCTGAGGACAGCTCTATCAGGACTGGGAAAGGCCCATGGTCACCCAGCTGGCTGCACGTGGAAGAGTGGGGATCAAAGATGGCTGCCCAGATTAGAAGCTACTGCTCTTAACCACTACACCATGATAGCACTATGACACCCGCAGCCACCGCACTGAGGATCCCGTCCAAGAGAAAGTTTGTCACCAGAACTATGGTGCAAGAAGCATCTTAACCGAAGTCTCCAAATGAGAGTGTCCCTTGCAAAATGATGCCATATAGTAGGGGAGGAATGACCTTGGCTGCGAAGAGCGTTAGAGCTGGATCAACCCTTCCCTGGTGTAATAAAATCTCAGAATGGCTCCAATGATTTTTAGACTGGATGCCTTTATAGTTGCAAGGTGGGTATTCCAGTTTAGGATCCCACTGTAGGTGATTCCAAGATATTAAAATGTACTACAGTGTTCTATAGGAATATTGTGTATACTCCAAAGAAATTTGTTAGGTCTTTTCCTAAAAAACATAACTCTTGTTTTTGTGTAGTTGATGGAAAGGGACACTTCCTTACAATAAGTATCCAAGTTGTTACGTAGCCTTCCCAGACTAACTCTTGTACGGGAAACCATAAAGCAGAACAGAAACCTTTTGCTGACCAACAGAAGGGGGTATGAATCCTGGGCCCGATAAGTCTTTGCACTAGATCACTGACGTAAATATGAATGGATCCCCTCCCCTTGAGAAACAGTAAACACAGCGGTCTCTCTGGACATCAGGTCACCCAGCGGCAAGGATTGGCATCCACGCTGCTTTAACTCAAAGCCCCCTTGTTCTTTTCGCCCTGAAAGGCAACCCAAAGCGGGCAGAACCCACCGGACTCCCCCGGCTCACCTGTGCCCCGTTTCTGCAGCCTCAGCCGCTTGAGGATTTCGCCAAACTTCTCGTGCTTCCCGAGGTTGGGCAACTTGATGTGGACTCCGGCGCGGAGGCCGGTCCCAAGGTTGGAAGGGCAGGTCAAGACGTAGCCAAGGTGGGAGTTCCACATGAACTCGTAGTTTTTGGACTTGAAGAGCGTTTCGATCTAGGCCCAAGACGGAGAGAGAGAGAGGAGTGTGAAGAAACAGCGGATTTCCCCAAAGACCGTGACCCAGAGATCCTCCTCGTTTGCTTTTACGGCAATTTAAAACCTTTTTTTTAATTCTTAAACAGAGTCTGGAGAACCATCTGATGGAGAGGCTGATTCTGTGAAGGCTCAAGGGGGTGGCAGGTGACAGTGGATGAGCGAGAGGGATGTGAGTGTCCTGCGTAATGCAGGGGGCTGGACTAGATCAGGGGTGCTCAACCTGTGGTCCTCCAGATGTTCATGGACTACAATTCCCATGAGCCCCTGCCAGCAACCGCTGGCAGGGGCTCATGGGAACTGTAGTCCAGGAACATCTGGAGGACCACAGGTTGACTACCTCTGGACTAGATGACCCATGAGGTCCCTTCCAACTCTATAAAACTCTGCCTGGACTCCAGAGATTTTAGAGGGGAGGGCCTAATTGGGGCCCTCCCTTGAGGAGAAGGCTACCTACATTGTGGAATCAAGACCCCGTGACACATTTCTCCCCAAGCAGCTTCGGACTCCACTTGTTTCCCCTGCTGTATGGTTGTAGTTCTGCGTTCCCACTTAAAAATACTGTGGGGACATTTATTCAGCGGATGGCGTGTGAGCCAAGATAGAATAAAAAGCCTGCAGATTGATCCAGTACCCTCACAGTCCAGGGGCCACTCAGGCAGAACTGCAAAACTGGAAACTTGGAAGGGTATCGGCCTGTGCAACTTCTTACTAGGGATGTGCGCCTTGGCCAAACCGAGCTGAGGCACACATCCCTACTTCTTACACCTTCCTGATGACGCTACCAGTGCGGGGTGGGGGGAGATTATAGTTTAGCAAACCCATGATGGACCCCAATCTGTGACATCCAGAGCAATAGCCTATTGAAGCGATGACTTGCAACATGGGTCAAACATGCCAGTGTGCCTTAGGAGTTAAGAACACCAGGCTACGAGCTGAGAGTCTCACTCAACTGTGGGAAGCTTGCTGGGTAACCCGGGGCCAGTCACACACGCTTAGCTTTCCAGAACTTGCAGGGTTGTTGTGAAGATAACAATGGCAGAGAGGAGAACCATGTAAGACTCTTTGGGTCCCCTTACGTGAGCAGAGGCGGGGACATAACTAGAAGAAGTTTTTTTACCCCACTTTTCACTGCCAGAAGGAGTCTCAAAGCGGCTTACATTCACCTTCCCTTTCCTCTCCCCACAACAGACACCCTGTGAAGTAGGCGAGGCTGAGAGAGCCCTGATATTACTGCTCCGTCAGGACAGCTCTAACAGAACTGTGACTGGCCCAAGGTCACCCAGCTGGCTGCAAGTGGAGGAGTGGAAAATCGAACCTGGTTCCCCAATCTAGAAGCTGCCGGTCTTAACCACTACAGCAATCAAATCAGTTATCCCTTGTGTGCGTGTGCTATGACACAACTCCTTCCAAGCACTGACTGGGTCTACACAGAAGGGGTCACAGGAGAGGGAGAGAGCACTGTGCAGGGGGGGCTGGACTAGATGACTCCTAGCTTCCCTTGCAGTTCTGTTTTTACAGACATGCATGCAACTCCGGACATAAAACCTGCAAGTGGGCTGTTTGCAAAATCCAAATAGGGAATTCAAGGCAGGATTCTTATTTTTAAAACAGGAAGGCAGGGCACGAGGTCAGCGGCCTTCGATCCCTGCGTCTCCCAATTTATACCGGCAGAGAAGACACACGGTCGGTATTCTTCCATCGTAGCTCCTCCCAGTACAAATGGGAGAGAACTCCCAGGCCTAACAGCAAAGCTGTTTGTTGACCAGGGGAAAAAAATTCTCCCTTTGCTCGTACAAGCGCACTGCACCAAAAGCTCCATCCGAAAAACACAGCGGCTTCAACAACAAGTCAGCATTTTCGAGGCCGCTGCAGGCTGCTCTGCAGTGCGGAATTGTGCCTTGGACTCCCTCCTCAGCCCCCGCTCCGCTCACCTGCGTTAGCCCAGTGCAGAAACGGTTGAAGACTTCCTTCATGTTCCCCCCTTTCTGCATGGAAATAACCCTCAGGTGGTCCTCCTCGTTGATCCACACAAGGAAGGTCTTGTTGTCATTGTGCCTGGAGGGAGAGAGAAACTTAGACAGCTGCAGATCTTTTCCCCAGGGAGCTTTTATCCAAGCATTTTAATATCCGTATCGAACGAGCTTCCTGTTTTGAAACAGCTTCTGTGTCGAGGGCTGGCATTCTTTCTTTGCAGTGACAGCAGCCCTGCAGAGCGGTCTTCCTTGTGCTGGCCACATTTTTCAATGTTCGGCTATCAATAGGTTTTTAGCACTCGGCCCATTTGGACCAGATAACCCATGCAGATAACGTACTTTCAACACACACTAGGAATAATCTGCATGTGGATTTCCCTGTTTCACACAGGAAAACTGAGTCACAAGCAGTTCTTAACATGCATTGAAAGCACATCATCCAGCACATAGAAGAGCTTGGGTTTTGTACCTTGTTCTTACTACTTGAAGAGTCTCAAGGCAGCTTACAGACACCTTTCCCTTCCTCTCCCCACAACAGACACCCTGGGAGGTAGGTGAAGATGGGAGAGCTTGAAGAGAACTGCTGTAAGAACAGCCCTAAGAGAACTTGCCTGGCCTAAGGTCACCCAGCTGGGTGCATGTGGAGGAGCAGGGAATCAAACCTGGTTCTCCAGATTAGAATCGGCTGCTCTTAAGCACTAAAGAAGAAGAGTTGGTGTTTAGTACTTCGCTTTTTACTATTTAAAGGAGGCTCAAAGCGGCTTACGATCACCTACCCTTCCGTTCCCCACAGCGGACACCCTGTGAGGTAGCTGGGGCTGAGAGAGCTCTAAGGGAACCACTCTGTGAGAACTGGAGCAGATTTTATAGGGGGCACTCTGCAAACATCTGAAGGCCAATTTGTTGATCTGAGAAAATCAGCATGAGGAAAGGCAGAGGGGCTTGGGAATGTTCAGCCTTGAGAAGAGGAGGCTGAGAGGGGACAGAATGGCTCTCTTGAAGGATTTTAAAGGTTGTCACTTGGAGGAGGGCAAGAAATGGTGCCTGTTGGCAGCAGAGGACAGGACCCGCAGTAACAGGACTCTCTAGTTCAACAGTGGAAGGGGCTGCCTAAGGAGATGGGGAGCTCCCCCTCACTGGCAGTCTTCAAGCAGCAGCTGGACAGCTACTTATCCTGGATGCTTGAGGCTGATCCTGCATTGAGCCAGGGGCTGGACTAAATGCCCCCTTCCAACCCTATAGTTCTATAGTTCTAGCCCAAGGTCACCCAGCTGGCTGCAGGTAGGGGAGTGGGGGATCAAACCCAGTTATCCAGATTAGAGTCCACCACTGTCAACCAGTACCCCATACGACCTCACTGGCTCTTGATGTAGTAAGATCGGTTCCCCAGAATCTCTCCAAAAACCTGAGACAGCCCAGGGGGTTTCCTACATTATCCAACATGGTGCTTCTCGCTCAACTGAGCCTTAAGCTAAGGATGAGTAAGCAAGGAAGGTTCACATATTTTAGCACCACTGTGGGTGGGAACCTGAATTCAGAAAGTTCTCAGCCTCCTGCCAGTGCCTCAGACCACCCCTTGTGCCTTTGATTAGGCAGCCTGCAAGTCCTCCCAGCACGCCTATCCGTGCTCAAAAACCCCAGCAGTGGATCTCGAAACTCCCCTGTCCTTTCCTCAAACGCTACTGTCGTCCCAGCTACCATGGACAGCACTGCCAGCACATTCACTTGGTACGGGAGAGATAAAGTTACCAAGGAGCACGCTGGAAAAGTTACACCCAAGACAGGAGAGCTTGCCAGCTAAAGATCTCATAGAGAAGGGTTGCAAAGTTAGAGACTAAGTCTGAGTCTAGATCAGGGGTAGTCAAACTGCGGCCCTCCAGAGGTCCATAGACTACAATTCCCAGAAGCCCCTGCCAGCATTCGCTGGCAGGGGCTTCTGGGAATTGTAGTCCATGGACCTCTGGAGGGCCGCAGTTTGACTACCCCTGGTCTAGATCCTTGGCTTCCCCAGAATTCTTTTTTAAGGCCTGTATGGCTAGGGAATCCACTGCTCCAGATAGCAGGCAGCCTGAAACACCTTTAGTTAGTTAGGACAAGAGCCAGCAGGGGAGCTGGAAAGGAGTGATCCTTTGGACGCCAACCCAAGTCCCAGCACCCTTCTCTGTTTCGTAATCTTACCTTCCAATATTCACATGCCATTGCCAAGGGACAATTTCAGCCTCTATCCTGGATCTTAGAACCAGTATTGCTGGCGTTCTTACTGGGTCAAATTCCCTTGAGCCCCGAACCAGCATTACTGGTTGTGCACTTAACTAGAATTCCATCTTTGGATATTTTTAAGCAGAGGCTGGAGAGCCATCTGACAGAGAGGCTGATTCTGTGAAGGCTCAAGGGGGTGGCCGGTTACAGTGGATGAGCGATAGGGTTGTGAGTGTCCTGCATAGTGCAGGGGGGTGGACTAGATGACCCAGGAGGTCCCTTCCAACTCTATGATTCTATTCTATGACCTGCCAAAACCGTTATGCAAAAATTGTCTCTTCTGCTTCCATTAGAGGAAACCATCAGAGCTGTCACTCCAACTATTGACTTCATTTGTACCCCATTTCCCACCCCAATGGGAACCCCAGGGGGCTTGCAACACTCTATCTTCCTTTTATCCTCCCAACGAATGACTGGACCAAGATCACCCAGCAAACCTCCGTGGCCAAACGGGGATTCGAACCTAGGTCTCCCAGGTCCTAATCCAACCCCTCTCACCACGACTCTTGGAAGCTGGCTTATTCATGTTTTGTTTGCATGAGGGGCAGACTGAATAAGAGGCCCTGGGTTCAGATCTCCAGCCACCCATGGAAATCCATGCATTTTCTTAACCCAGGCATTTCCTCAGCCTGAATTCCTTGGCAGGGTTGTTATGAGGAGAAGGCAAGAAAGAATCTTGGCATAGCCAGTGTGATAAAGTGATTAAGAGTGGCAGGCTCCTCCTTCCCTGCTCCTCCACATGCACCCAGCTGGGTGACCTTGGGCTAGTTGCAGTTCTTTTAGAGCTCTTCTCATTGTGCCGTTCTCTTAGAGCTCTCTCAGCTTCACCCCGCCTCACAGGTGTGTCTGTTGGGGTGGGGGAGAGGAAGGAAAGGTTGATAGAACTGCTGTGTGAGAACAGCTCTAAAAGAACTGTGGCTAGTCCAAGGCCACCCAGCAGGCTGTATGTGGACGAGTGGAGATTCAAAACCTGGTTTTCCAGAGTCTGCTGTTCTTAAGGAGGGATCAGCACACCAGACTGGCTACAGGGAATCCCATTTGGAAGATTTCCACACAGGCAAGACTTCAAACTCCGTAGGATGCTTTGACGGTGGACTCTATTTTAACTACCCCAAAGACCCAGCCCTACTCAGAATTGAATTCAGGGCCCCCTCCTGCAGATAGATAGACCCACTTCCCGTAGGGAGGAAATGTTACTCACCAGATGCCCCGGGCATCAGGCCAGTCCCGTGCCATCCCGGAGGCCAAGAGCAGAGGGGAAACGGGCTTGTCAAACAGGAAGTGGTCATCAATGAGCTGCTGCTGTTCGGCGTCCGTCATGTTCTTCAGAGCGTAATACTTCCCGTTGAGATCTCCTTCCAGGCTACCCAGAGCTGAAGGGACAGAGATCGAGGCCAGTTGGTTTTCAATAGTCTGAATCACAGAGTGGGAAGGGGCCATCCAGGCCATCTAGTCCCACCCCCTGCTCAACGCAGGATCAGCCTAAATCAGTGGCTCTCAACCTTCCTAATGCCGTGACCCTTTAATACAGTCCCTCATGTTGTGGTGACCCCCAACCATATAATAAGGCCAGTGTTCTTTCACAGAAATTAAACCAAAACTGACCAATGGCATGAAGACCCATTGCTCATTGATTGTATAGAAATCGTTTTTTCCCCTGGGGGTTCTCAGCTCAGTTCTGCCTCTTGTCCCACCACGCCGATCTCGCTCTTTTCCACTGCTACAGACAGATGGATGCTCTATCTCGATCTACCCCACAAGGCTGTTGTGTGGATGGCGCACCCCCAGCCAAGCTTCTTGCCCTGCCTGCAACCCCTGTGCCATGCTGGTAATATTGGCAATGTTATTATTACCCTTCTTGGCTTCTTAGATGTGGTAAATTCAGGCTAATCTGGTCCATCAAGTCAGGTCAGATGTTCAAAGGTCATTTGCCATTGCCTGCCTCTGCATAGCAACCCTGGCCATCTCCCATCCAAGTCCTAAGAAGGGCCAACCCTGATTGGCTTCCTAGATCTGAGGAGACTGGGCTTGCCTCTGCATAGCAACCCTAGCCATCCTTGGCCATCTCCCATCCAAGTCCTAAGAAGGGCCAGCCCTGCTTGGCTTCCTAGAGCTGAGGAGACTGGGCTAGCCTGGGCCATTCAGGTCAAGACAAGAGGCTAACAGAGGTGGTCTGCCATTGCTTGCCACTGCTTAGCCACCCTTGACTTCCGTGGTGGTCTCCCACCCAAACACTAACCACAGCTGACCCTCCTTAGCTTCTGAGCCCTGATGAGACTAGCCTGGGCTATCCAAAAGGCATTTCTTACTCCCTCTCCATGCAGACCTTCAGCATCCAGGGACACCCCAACCCCCCAGGCCAGAGCCACACTGGCCCCAAAGAGCAAGCAACCGGGCCCTTACCTTCCACACAAAGTTTCTCGATGGCACGCCTCTCTCCTCTGCTGCAGTGAGGGGGGAGACAGTAGCCACGGATGCTCCGGCCAGTCCGGACTCGGGAACTGAGGACGTAGTTGGGGTCCAGGTCATCGCCCCCCTGCAAGAGAGAAAGGGGGGAAATGCTTGAAGCAGCCCCGTCCGCAAATTCACAGCCGCAGCCTTGAAGCTTCCTCTGGGAAGAATTTGGTCAACGAGCTGAGGAGGATTCAGCCCAAAGTCAAGCTGAGTGAAGATTCCCACCACGTTGTGGGAAGGCAACCCTTCCCCTCCAGGGCCTTTAAACTAGGCCATCTTGTAACCAAGGATTGTTCTGAAGTCCAGAACAACTCTGGCTAAGCCTTTGTTTATATTCCTACAGAAGAGAGCCAGTTTGGTGTAGTGCTTAGAAGCACGGACTTCTAATCTGGCGAGCCGGGTTTGATTCCCTGTTCCACCAACATGCAGCCAACTGGGTGACCTTGGGCTTGCCACAGCACTGAGAAAGCTGGAATATCAGGGCTCTCTCAGCCTCACCTCCCTCACAGGGTGTCTGGTGTGGGGAGAGGAAAGGGAAGGCGACTGGAAGGCGCTTTGAGACTCCTTTGGGTAGAGAAAAGTGGCATATAAGAGCCAACTCTTCTTCTATCCTGTTGAATGCTGCAAGGGGCAAAGGACATTGTAGTGGGGCAGGCTCAGGACATGCATCTTAAAGGGCACTTTTAGCCCAGCCAACTCAGACCTGATAACAACAGGGGGTCAGTTACAGCTACATGCATACACAATTCTTCCCCCCCAAAAAATAAACACTGCATATACTTACTCACTATAATATGAGCAATCTTTCTCATGCAATTTGCCATTAAGAGCCAGCAGCACAAAGGGACCTTTTACCACAAGTGGTGGACTTGTAAAAAAGCCTCCCAAATAATGGATACAAATATGCTCTTTAATGCAGAAGGTTCTGAAAATTCAGATACAGATGAAGCCAGGGGCATTTCTCTTGGGCTTGATAGATAAAATGGACAACCAAGTGGAACTTTGTTTACACACATGATAATGACAGTGAGGCTATTATCTGCGCAAAACTGGGAAACCTCAGAGATACCTACAGTAGAGGACTGGACAATGGCGGAGCTTCTTTGATCAGGGAAAAGAACATAACCTCTTTTATTGTAAACTGGAAACCCTTTGCTGACATTTTGCAGAAAAATGAAAAGGAGTCAAGACATTGTGGGTGTGCCGAATGAGCTTAAAGGAACTTATCATACATCCATAATAATTGATAATCTGTTTAAGAATTTAAGAATAAGCAACCAGGGACCAAGTCGATCACTATCTGGAAGCAGAGGTGGTTGAAAAACACAAAACGCAACTGATATCCTTCTGCTTCAATTTCTTATATACCGATCTTTCCTTTTTGCTCTGTCTTCAGTTCTTGGCATCTTTCATCTTGAAAACGTTCATATTACTGGGGGAAATAGCCTCCCCCAAAACAGCTGGGGACCACAACAGGGCTCCTCTTTGCTTTGAGCCCCCCTCCCCCAAGGACAGCCGGCCAGGGCCTATCAGCCCTTCCTGCCAGCAGGCAAATCGCTCCCCTGTTTCTTCTAGGCCTGCCTTTTCTGCGCAAACAAGGGCATCCGGGACGGCTACAGCCCTCCAGCAGTGCTCTCCCTTGCAAGCCAACTGCAAGAAGACGGCTCATGTTGCATCAGACTGTTATGTAACAGACTCGGTGTGCACAAGGAGGCTGCATTGGCACCCCTCTCATTCCACAGGCAGAAGAGCTATTCGAGGAAGACAGTTACCAACAGCTCCTGCCTGAGCATCTGGGCCACAGATAACACAAAGCCCTTGTATTTGCACCAAGCCGTGTCTTTTGACTCAGGCCAGGGATTTCTTCTTGCGGCATTCCACCACTCTAGTCCTGGATTGATACACCTGGGGGCAGACTCAGAGGTGAGAGCACAGCTATGCTGATGGGCTACGGCTGTAGATCTCTCCCCCCCCCCCACACACACACACACACACACACTTTTGGATAAGCTGGTTGCTGCTGAAATCAGCTAGACATCGACAGGGATGCACTGGAGCATCACTACAGATGGAAGGTTTTCTGCCCCCCTCCAATCACAGCCCCAGATGCCCTCAAATGCCGCTCTGGAGAAAGAGCTGCCCCCTGCCAGCAGCTGCAGAACCTGCCCCAGCAGGTCCAAGCCACACAGTACAAAACTAGAAGAAGAAGAGTTGGTTCTTCTATGCCGTTTTTCTCTCCCCGAAGGAGGCTCAAAGCAGTTTACAGTCGCCTTCCCTTTCCTCTCCCCACAACAGACACCCTGTGAGGTGGGTGAGGCTGAGAGAGCCCTGATATTACTGCTCGGTCAGAACAGCTTTCTCAGTGCTGTGGGGAGCCCAAGGTCACCCAGCTGGCTGCATGTGGGGGAATGCAGAATCAAACCCAGCATGCCAGATTAGAAGTCTGCACTCCTAACCACTACACCAAGCTGGCTCTCGACATCATTGCTTTAGGATGCTTAGGGCTGATCCTGCGTAGAGCAGGGGGTTGGACTAGATGGCCTGTATGACCCCCTTCCAACTCTATGATTCTAGGATTCTATCAAGCTGGCTCAAGCTGGTTCTCTAAGGGCCAGAATAAAGTCCAAACCCAGGGGCCCCCTTAAAACCAACTGAATTGTGGTCTGCGTATAAGCTTTCATGTGCATGCCCACTTCGCCAGACACACGCGCACAAAAGCTCACACCCTGAATAAAACCTTTGTTGGTCTCGAAGGGGCTGCTGGGCTCAGACTTAGCTTTGCTCCTTCAGAACAACACGGCGACCCACCAAGCACCAAGGCCGCCTTTCCTAAGCTACTGCCAAAGAGAAAAGCCCAGATGTTTGCACCACAGGGGTAAGGCAAAAGTTAGCCTTGTTGCTAGAGACTGGAGACAGGTGCAGGATGAGCCGAGATTTGTCCTGTGCATGCTGTTTTCCTTTGGGTAAAACAGTCACAGCTTTTAAAAGAGGCCTCTGTACCTGCAGGTGGTCCGGATTCAAGTCTGTCTTGTGCTGGTCCGAAGGCTTGTATCCCCCATGGCGGTCCTCAATAATGGGGTCAAAGAGTTCCCGAAAGACCTCGTAGCACTCTTCGTCACCGGCCACACACCCGACGGTCATAATGAAAGGATGGCCTTTAGGAAGAACGACGCAGGAGAGAAAGATTTAGGTGGGTGCTCAGGAGAAGAAAAAGAGTTGGTTCTTATATGCCACTTTTCTCTAGGAGTCTCAAAGCGGCTTACAGTCGCCTTCACATTCCTCTCCCCACAACAGACACCCTGTGGGGTGGGTGAGGCTGGGAGAGCCCTGATATCACTGCCCAGTCAGAACAGTTTTATCAGTGCTGTGACTAGCCCAAGGTCACCCAGCTGGCTGCATGTGGGGGAGTGCAGAATTGAACCCGGCATTCCAGATTAGAAGTCCGCACTCCTAACCACTACACCAAACTGGAGAACAGGGAATGCTCCGTTCCCTAAGGACACCACCAGGCGGCAGGCTACAATTTATACCACTTACAATTTTTACATTAGAAGCCTTAGGAAGGGCAAATAAGCCACAATTTGTTTAAATGAAAGCCCAGTCTGATAGGACTTTGTAGTTCGAAAACCCATTCAGAACTGAGATTCTTGAAAAACATTTTTTTTTAAATGAAAGACATTAAAATTGCTTAAAGTCACCACTGGCAGAAGGATCTAGATAGCTCTACTGAGTAACGTTCAGACTACGTAATTTTAAAGAGGGCTACTTTAACGGCTATACCAGCGTCTTCATGTAAGAAGGTCCTTTTGCATTGGAGCAGGTGATCTGAATAATCCATCCACACAAGAGATGATGACTTGGAAAGATTGCCTGGCTTCCAAAACTCCCATAAAGGCTTGTTTTTGCATTTCCTCCTCTAAAGCCTTTGCCTGATAGATGCTCTCTTCCAACAATACAGTTTTGCCCTGGACAATCCAAGTTCCCTATATATTAATGCAAGTAGACCAACTTTTAAAATGGAATCCTAGAGCTGGATGGGGCCATCCAGTCCCGCCCCCTGCTCAATGCAGGATCAGCCTCAAGCATCCAGGAGAAGGATCTGTCCAGCCGCTGCTTGAAGACTGCCGGGGGGGGGGGGGGGCTCACCACCTCCTGGGGCAGCCCCTTCCACTTCTGGACTAGACTCAGAGAATCCCAGAGTGGGAAGGGGCCATCCAGGCCATCTAGTCCCACCCCCTGCTCAATGCAGGATCAGCCTCAAGCATCCAGGAGAAGGATCTGTCCAGCCGCTGCTTGAAGACGGCCAGTGAGGGGGAGCTGACCACTTCCTTAGGCAGCCTATTCCACTGATGAACTACTTGGACTGTGAGCATTGTTTTCCTGATATCTAGCTGGTACTGTTCTCCTTGCAGTTTAAGCCCATTAGCGCAGGTCCTCTCCTCCACTGCCAACAGGAACCTTTCAAAAACTCTTGACACAGTTGTGGGTTTTTTTGCAAAATAGTCAATATGGCAAAAAAAACACGAACAGGGAGCTACGCCAGACACAAAAAGCCTTCTGAAATTTCAGCAGATATGGTGATATGATACGGACTAGAAACTTTACTCTCTTGTTTTGCCATCAAGACATAGCTGACTTCTAGTGACCCCACAGGGCTTTCAAAGCGAGAGATGTCCAGAGGTGGTTTGCCCTTGGCTTACTCTGCACAATGACCCTGGACTCCCTTAGCGGTCTACCATCACCAGCCCTGGATAGCTTCTGAGATCCGGCAAGGCTAAGCTGACTCGAGCTACCCAGGTCAGAAGCAAACTGGCCAAGTTTGTCGGCATTCCACTGTCTACTGCACACCACATAAGGTTTTCTGCACTTGCACAGAATTGCCGTGTCCCTTAAAGCTCTGCTCTGGGAATGCCAGGCTCTTGAGAGATGTGCTTCTGTTGGGAATGCGCAAGGTCTGATTTACACAGATCTCTTTTACAAGCAGGACGGCAAGAAGCCTACAAGAAGCAGGAGACTCTAGCCAGTTCACAGACTCTAGCAGGAGACTCAAGCCAGTTCAGAGACTCTAGCCAGAATTTTGGCACGGCAGCAATCGGACGAAAGGATGAAGTGCCCTGACCTGGATGCTTCTCCCCCCACCCCTTCGTTCACATTTTCCAATGAAGGGAAAGTAGACAGGGCCCCTTTAACTCCCCATCTCCTTCCCAATACCCATGGTGTCAGCTTTTTCAGCCTGGTGTCATGGTTAAGAGTTGCAGCCTCTAATCTGGAGAGCCAGCTTTGACTCCCTGCTTCTTCGTGTGCAGCTGGCTGGCTGACCTTGGGCTAGTCACAGAGCTCTGTCACCCAGTTCTCTCACAGGATGTCTGTTGCGGGGAGAGGAAGGATAGGCAATTGTAAGCCCCTTTAAGGCTCCTTTGGGCAGTCAAAAGCAGGGTACCAAAAACAGCTCTTCTTCTGCAGTTTGGGAGCAGCGGGAATTGCCGTCATCAAAACCGATGGAGGGCAGCCCATGTTCAGAGGTGGCTGGCCATCTGCACCATGAGCCTGGACTTCCTCAGCTGTCTCCCATTCGAGGACTAACCCGGGCGAACCCCTGCTTAGCTTCTAAGCTATACAACCAAAAAGAAAGGAAAACCTACCCCAAGGCTACTAGCAATGTTTGCAAACTCTATACAGAAGAAAATAAAATAAAAGGTCTCTCCTTTTCTGTATGGCTTTATTGCAGGTCAATTTTCCTCAGTGGTTGTTCCTCTATGAAATGAAATTGTTTAAAGCAGGGGTAAGTCAAGCAGTGGTCCTCCAGATGTTCATGGACTACAATTCCCATGAGCCCCTGCCAGCAAACTCTGGCAGGGGCTCATGGGAATTGTAGTCCATGGACATCTGGAGGACCACAGGTTGACTACCCCTGGTTTAAAGTATACCCCGGCCTTTGGCTCTGCAGCATAGGGATGCTAGTAATGCAACTGCTTCTAAGCTAGCCTGGCCCATCCAGGACAGAGCACTGTTCTCTTTAAGCATGTGGCATTCAGTGTTATGCTGCCTCTGAAAGAGAGGTTCTGCCTTGTTCTCCTGTCAAGCAGCAGCCTGGAGATTTAGCTGGCGCCCAGCTCTGCGTCTCTTGGGCCACAGGGAGGGGTGGCTTATGACTGTGCATGGGTGGGGAATAATAAATAAATGCCCCCCCTCTAAAGCTCCATTCATGCTTTCCAGGCTAGGTTCTTCCTCCAGCCATTCTGCATTTTGATAGGCAGCGGCGAGACCTTCACACAGCCAAGGTCAGCCTAAAGAAGCCATGGGAAGAGTTGGTTTTTATACCCTGCTTATCATGACACAAAAGGGTCCCAAGGCCGCTTACAACTGCCTTCCCTTCCTTTCTCTAGGTGGAGCCGAGGGAGCTCTGACGGAACGGCTCTGGGAGAACAGCTCTAACAGGACTGTGACTAGCCCAAGATCACGCAGCTGGGTACATGCGGAGGAAAAATCAAATTTGACTCTACAGAATAGAGGCTGCCGCTCTTAACCACTACACCGAGTTGACGAGGTATGTTGATGGGACCCCCCCCCACACCCGAGGGGTTGCTTTGGGTTTTTTTACCAGGATTGTCAACCCCCGTCTGAATGACATCATCCACGGTGAAACCACTGGGAGTCTTTCTGCCTCTCAGTTTCTTGTACAACTCCGGGGTCAAGACCTTAGCCATGTGATTGTTGTGGGCGCTGAGGTCTGGGTACTCCTCATCCGGAGGCAGTTTCTGGTTATTAAATGGGGCCATTTTGAGATCGCTAGAGTAACAGAGAAAGACACAAACACTGCAAGCATTAAAGACAAGCCACAAAGCTTCATGCACGTTATCTGTCCCCCCTCCCGGCTCAGTTTACCAAAGAAGTGCCACTGAAAAAAGACACCAAAACGAAGCAAAATTACAGCTGGCAGGAAATTTGAAAGCAACTTCCCCATCTCCCAAACTCGGCTTTCTTTTTTTTTTTAAGCAAAAAAAAAAAAAGTGTCAATTGTCCAGCCTTACAGAGATTTAGCAGAGTCCTTGCGGAATTTGGTGGACACTGAAGCAATGCCCGGATGGTCCATCCATTTGGGTTTTCTTTTTTTGCAAACCACGGCAACAACCTTTGTGCCAAGGATTTAAACCAGCTAGGAGGCTTGGAAAAAATATATTCTCTTTAGATAGAGGCCTCATGGAGCTCTTTTATCCCCAATGCCATTTTCAAAGCAGCACTTCCTCGCCAAACCACAGAGGGGGAGAGAACAGACCGGTCGTCGTGTCCCTCGTTTTTTTACCTGGGTTGTCCACCCCAGTCTGAATAACGTCATCCAGGGTAAATCCGCAGGGAGTCTGCCTGCCCCTCAACTTGCGGTAGAGTTCCAAGGTCAGGATTTTGGCCATGTGATTGTTGTGGGCGCTCAGGTCCGGGTACTCGTCCTCGTCCGAATATTTCATCTTCAGGAGGTTGTGGCTGTTTGAGAATGGCATGGCGGGCACCTGGCAGCGAGGGGAGCTGGGGCAGGAGAAAGGGGAGAGAGGTCACCTTGTGGTGGATTCTCCATCTTTGGAGACTTTTAAACAGAGGCTGGAGAGCCGTCTGACAGAGAGGCTGATTCTTTGAAGGCTCAACGGGGTGGCAGGTGACAGTGGATGAGCGACAGGGTTGTGAGTGTCCTGCCTAGTGCAAGGGGTTGGTCTAGATGACCTAAGAGGTCCCTTTTCCAACTCTATGATTCTATGAGGCAAGGTCACCTTGCCTCTGTCCACACTGAGAACCTACAGGCTGCAGGGACGGGCAGGTGTGCCAACAGGGCTTTTCCAGCCCAGGTTGTGCCACACACCGACACACACACACACCCAGGCAGAAGCCCAAAGGTTAAATGGCTCGGCCAAGGGTAAAGCCTCCAGCGGTGGCAGCGCTTGGGGCGGAAGGCGCCTCCCCGCCACTCCCTCCCTCCGCCCTCGTCGCCAGGGTCACCTTCAAGCGAAGGCAAGGCCGCTTTGCCGGCGGCGAGCAAGCGGCAGGCGAGGCGGGTCCGCAGGAGACTCGAGGCGAGCTCCGGAGCGCCCAGAGACGCCGCGTCGCTCGTGCCTCTGCAGAGGGGCCGGAGGCGCGTCGCTGCCGGGCGCGGCTGCAGGTGAGCGCGGCTGCATCGGAGCAGGGGCGCTGGCCCTTCGCACCTGGCGCGCCCAGCCGCAGGGAGCCCTCGCCGCCTTGGCATGTGCCGGGGACCCGATGCCCGCAGCCCCTCCTCTCCAGCCCTCCTCCGAGGAGACCCGCCGGTCCCCGTTGCGTAAAAAAAAATTAAAGGGAAAAAAATTGGGGGGGAGAGAGAGAGGACCCCCCCCTCCCCGCCGCCTCCCTTATATAACGCATTCCTCGGCTGGTTTAAAGCCCTGGCCCGGGAGCCGTCCTTGCAAATACCCTGCTAAATACCTGCTAATCTGGATTTAGGCGGCCCGGCTCACGCGGACCAGATCACCGCGGCCAAAAAGATCTATCACCGGGGAGGGGAAAGGGAGAGGCGAGACCCCCGGCTGCCCCCTTCGCCCCCCAGCCTGGGTGGGTCTCCCCATCTCCGCTGCAAAAAAAAAGGGGGGGGTGGATGAGCTTCAGCCCCAGCATCCCCCCCCCTGCAAAAAAAAAAGTGGGGGGGGGGCTTTGCAAACGCGGGAGGCAGCGCTCTCCTCTCCCCTCCCGGGCTCGTTTTCTTATAGGGGCAGGCGCCCAGCGGCTCTCCCCCGAAGCCCCCCGGCAGACCCTCCGCCCGCCCCCCGGCCGCCCACAGCTGGGCACTTACCGGGAGCGTCGGAGAATCCGCAAGCCTAGCCCTGGACGCGCGTTTTGCCGCTTTCCTCCTTGTCCGCCTTCGCCTCTGGCAGCCCCGCCGCTCCTTCGAAGACCTGCCCGGAGTGGAACCGCTCCCCCCGCCCTCGCGGCCCTTTTATGCGCAGCCGAGGCCCGCTTCCCATTGGCTGCTATTTATATTCCATTCATTCCATTGGAGCGCCGCTCGCAAGGCAGCGGCAGCGCGCGGGGGGGGTCTCTCCCGTTTGTTCTTGCCCCTTTTGATGTGTTTCTTCCCCCCAGTTTTGCTGTCCGGGCTCCCGGTCAGATGCTTAGAGGAAGGGGGAAAGAGGGGGGTGCGATGGAGCCCCGAAGCCCACCTCGGAGGAGAGGAGCGCTCTGCAATCCGAAGCATGCTTCCTCGGGAGGTGCAGCGGGGGCTGACTCCGGAGTAGGGCGGCGCGGGATCCAGGCCCGCCGGGTGGGGGAGGCGGAGGCTCGGCCACCGGGTTGTGAGATCAGATTGCACAATTTTTTATTTGGGGGGGGGGGTGTTAGAAAGCCCCAGTTGCGCGTTGCAAATTTACTTGCAGTCTAGAATTCGCTGCAACGGCTGCATGAATGCCCCCTTTGCATATGCCTGTAGCAGAGAGGACAAACGCCACGCATGAAGACCGCCAGGCCTCCACATCTATTTATTCACGTGCTCACATTCATTTAGGGCAGTGGTTCTCAACCTGGCGGTCGGGACCCCTTTGGGAGTCGAATGACCCTTTCACAAGGGTCGGGCAGGGCAAGCAGCTTGGGGGGGGGGGGGCATCCACACAACAGCCTTGCAGGGTAGATCGAGATAGAGCAGCCTGTCTGGAGCAGCGGAAAAGAGCGAGATCGGCATGGTGGGACAAGAAGCAGAAGTGAACTGAGAAAGCCCGGGGGGGGGGGGGAAGCAGAAGCAATTTCTCCCATCATGAATAATGGATCTTCACGCCCTTGGTCAGTTCCGGATTCATTTCTGTGAAAGACCCCTTGCATGATTTCATGGTTGGGGGGTCACCACAATTAGGAAGGTCGAGAACCACTCATTCAGGGCTTTGTAGTCCGTCCTCTCTCTGGGCTCCCAGGGCGGATGACACTGGACTGTTCCAGCTAGAGACCATCCCTGCATAAGATTTACCAATGCGTCCAAAAGGCATATAATAGCAACAAAACCGTCCATTAAAATAGACGATAAATGCGAAAGGTCACAATCGTGGCTGTTTGTCTCCATGGGGTGTGTGTATGTTTCTTTTGGGGGGGGGGCTCATTTCAACTAGCCCCCGGGGGTTTCCTCCTTCCCCGACGTGCGTGACCAGTTGAGCAGCGCCTTTCCTGAAAAGAGCCGAAATGCGAGCGACCTTTAAGGGCCTGGAGCCGGTCTGCCTCGACCGTCATGGGAGCGCTGAACTTCCTCCGTGTCGATCTCCGGACGTCATCGTGGGGCATTTTGGGCTCCGATCCAGCGGCCGGCACCGGTCAGTGCTTACTCCCAACGTCCCCGTCGACTGCCCGCTTCCACCCGCAGAGAAGGGAGCCGGCTGCCTGGCTGGCTTTGTCTTGGGGTTTTAAGATCTCCCCCCATGAAAGCTTTCCGCCCTGCAGGAGCGGCGGCGGAGCTCGAAGCGGGTCTTGGGGCTGCTTGAAACGCTCCCTGGCTCTTTTAGGGCCGCCGAGAACGCGCAAGGGAAAGCCAAGGTATCCTTCTGCATTTTAACTGGGCGAAGGCATTTCAGCAGGTGCAGCCGAGATCGGGTCAGCAACTCCTTTTTCGCAGCCGGCAGAGCTTTTAACTCCTTCCACGGCGAGCAGAAAAGCAGGCGAGGTTTCCCCCGAAGGCTTCTTGTCACAGAATCGTAGAGTTGGAAGGGACCTCCAGGGTCGTCTAGTCTAACCCCGCAGCATTATGCAGGCATCTGCTGTTTGTAAGGGGGAGTAAAAAAAAAAACCCTCCTTGGTTTGTGTTCTGAAAGCAACATCATAAATAATTCCACCCCCCCCCCAAAAAAAAAATTGGGGAGGGAAGAGAATGGAAGAGATGAGAGATAAGAAGAAGAGTTGGTTTTTATATGCCGCTTTTCTCTACCCGAAGGAGGCTCAAAGCGGCTTATATTCGCCTTTCCTCTCCCCACAACAGACACCCTGTGAGGGAGGAGAGGCTGAGAGAGCCCTGATATCACTGAAGAAGAAGAAGAGTTGGTTCTTATATGCCACTTTTCTCTACCTGCATGAGTGTCAAAGCGGCTTACAATCGCTTTCCCTTTCCTCTCCCCACAACAGACACCCTGTGAGGGAGGTGAGGCTGAGAGAGCCCTGATATTACTGAAGAAGAAGAAGAGTTGGTTCTTATATGCCACTTTTCTCTACCCAAAGGGGGCTCAAAGCGGCTTACAGCCGTGGCCAGGCCAAGGCCATCCAGCTGGCTGCCTGTGGGGGAGTGCCCAGATTAGAAGTCCACACTCTGTCCTAACCACTACACCCAACTGGAGCCCTGTGTGCATCTCTGGGGAAAGTGGCTAAGAGTCCTTAGGATCTGGGTCTCTGGTGGAGAGCAAAGGGAAAGTGGGGGTTCGGCTACAGCAGGGATGGCTCTACAGATGTCTGTGGGCTACAGTTACCATGAGACCCTGGCAGTGGGCCCTGCTACAGGCAGATGGTTGCATTTCTGAGCTCTGCCCCACTCCTCATTACTGCCCACTGTTAGCCACAGAGGGTGGTTCAAAAACTGGCAAGTTTACTAGACTTCTAATGCCCAGGATACCACCTGGCCCCCTTTTCAGAAAGCAGAATGGTCAGATACAGTCCTTACGCCCTTAAGAGTCGAGAACAGAGAATCTTGCCAGATGCGGGAGGGGGCATGATAGCCCTCTTTAAGTATTTGAAAGGTTGTCACTTGGAGGAGGGCAGGATGCTGTTTCTGTTGGCCGCAGAGGAGAGGACACGCAGTAATGGGTTTAAACTACAAATACAACGATATAGGCTAGATATCAGGGGGGGAAATTTCACAGTCAGAGTAGTTCAGCAGTGGAATAGGCTGTCTAAGGAGGTGGTGAGCTCCCCCTCACTGGCAGTCTTCAAGCAAAGGCTGGATACACACTTTTCTTGGATGCTTTAGGATGCTTAGGGCTGATCCTGCGTTGAGCAGGGGGTTGGACTAGATGGCCTGGATGGCCCCTTCCAACTCTATTATTCTATGTGCCTGTAGCTGTGAAAGGGACAGGAGCCCCGCCCCTTTGGGTTTGGAAGAAGAGTGTAAGGAGACCCCTCCAGCCTCCAACTAGTGGCCAGTCTAGTCCAGCACCAGGTTTCACACAGTGGCCAACCATTCCTCAAGCTGGTATTCAAAGGTTCACTTCCTTCTAAGCTGCAAGTTCCCATCTGTCACCATCTCTAGGAGCCCCTGATGGAATTTGATGACTGCAGTATAGCTTCAGTTCCATTTCTGTTTATGGTCGTCATAATAGCCTCTGGCGCTGAAGTCCCCTTGGTGCGTATTTTCCCCTCATGCCTAGCAAAAGTCCCCCCTTGGTGCAACAGGAACTCCCTCTGGGTCCTGCACTGGGAATGGTCTTTTTATTGTTGCCCCAGTGGGATGTCAGACCAGAACCAATGAGTTGAAAATAATTCAAAATAATTTTAGGCTAAACATCCGGAAGAAGTTCCTGGCAGTTAGAGTGGTTCCTCAGTGGAACAGGCTTCCTCGGGAGGTGGTGGGTTCTCGTTCCTTGGAAGTTTTGAAGCAGAGGCTAGAATAGCCATCTGACAGAAATGCTGATTCTGTGAACTTAGGCAGATTGTGAGTGGGAGGGCAGGAAGGGATATGCCCGTGTTTGTCTCTTGTGGCCCTTTCTTGCATGCCCAGGGAAATGCCAATCTCCACTTCTGTGGTGGGAGGTGAATTTCCTCCAGGCTGGACTGGCCAGGAATTCTGGCTTTGGGTGTGTGTGGAGGGAGGGGGCATCACCTGGGCATGAAACTGGGGTCACTATGTGTGGGCAGGTAGCTGTGAGCTTCCTGCATACTGCAGGGGGTTGGGCTAGATGACCCTGGAGGTCCCTTCCAAAATCCATCTTAAACATGCTTAGGGTATGGAATTAGAAGATTATGCAGTGCAAGACTGCCAGTAATCTCCCACCGGAGAAGACATATATAGGTATATAGGTATAGGTATCCCCTGTGCAAGCACCGAGTCATGTCTGACCCTTGGGGTGACGCCCTCTAGCGTTTTCATGGCAGACTCAATACGGGGTGGTTTGCCAGTGCCTTCCCCAGTCATTACCGTTTACCCCCCAGCAGCAAGCTGGGTACTCATTTTACCCACCTCGGAAGGATGGAAGGCTGAGTCAACCTTGAGCCGGCTGCTGGGATCGAACTCCCAGCCTCATGGGCAGAGCTTTCAGACGGCTGCCTTACCACTCTGCGCCACAAGAGGCTCTGAGAAGACATGAAAGACCTCAATCTGAGATTCCAGTCAGCAGCTTCCTGTCTGAGTAGACCTTGATAGCTCAAAGCTTCGATTCAGTACAAGTCAGCTTCACGGGAGCTGGAGGGGGTGGAATGTCCTGTCCCGTCCATGGAGGGTTAAGGCATAGATATAGCAGGTGAAGCTTTTCCTGGCCTACAGGTAGATCACCTGGCAAATAGCAACCCTAGTTTGGATCTGTGATGTCTCTATTGGGGAGGGGGTGGGGCGTTGTATTTTAACCCCTGCTGTTCTGTTCTTCTCAAGATTTTTGGTAACCCTACACATGTGTCTTTCTTGACAGTCTGAAAGAGTAGCTAGGGATGGTTGATAACAGACCAAGCCCTAGGAGAAAAGGCTGGTGGACTTGGGAATGTTCTGCCTGGAGAAGAGGAGGTGGAGAGGGGACAGGAGGGCTCTCCTGAAGGATATGTAAGGTTGTCACTTGGAGGAGGTCAGGGAGAGGTTCCTGTTGGCAGCAGAGGAGAGGACCTGCAGAAATGGCTTCAAACTATGTATAGAGCAGTACTGGCTGGATATCAGGAGAGGAAATTTCACAGTCTGAGTAGTTCAGCAGTGGAAGGGGCTGCCTCAGGAGGTGGTGAGCTCCCCCTCACTGGCAGTCTTCAAGCAGCAGCTAGACAGATCCTTATCCTAGATGCTTGGGGCTAGTCATTCCAGAACCTTCACGTTGTTGTTGTTAGGTGCGAAGTCGTGTCCGACCCATCGCGACCCCATGGACAATGATCCTCCAGGCCTTCCTGTCCTCTACCATTCCCCGGAGTCCATTTAAGCTTGCACCTACTGCTTCAGTGACTCCATCCAGCCACCTCATGAACCTTCATGAAGCTCCTTAATTCGTTCCTTCTCACCTTTTCTTTAATTTTCAATCTCTTCTATCAATTTCTTGTCTTGTTAATAGGTTTTTGTTGATTCAATGAGTCGCTTTTTGTATTATTTCTTTTATTTAATCTTTTTTCGAGGGGTTAACCCTCCCAAAATATAACCCTCGTGTGCTGCCTTGTCAACAGGTGTGTGATTAACCCACCCCTGCAGAACAACATGGCATGAAGACTTTAACCAGCTTTGAACAGCAGCAATAAGGAAGTACACCTGTAGGTGTTTGCAGGACTGAGCGGTCCTCTGACATTTAGACAGGAACATAACAATGCTGTTTTTGTCAGCTGCTCCACTGAATCAGATCTAGTTGCATCTAAAGTTACAGAGAAACCCAAGACTGATGGGATGGTGGATAAAAAGTACCTTCAGAATCAGGCCAGCAGCCTGCCACATTTCTCCAGAGACAGTGTGACAAGGCCTCTAGTTTGATTCCTGTATCTCAAAGGCTATCGGGCTTGGCCTCCACAGGTCCTTCTGCCATTTTAAGAACTGCCATAGACCATTTATGCACTGGAGGTTTCATGCCAGACTGCAGGCTGGAGTTTTAGTCATGTCAGGTTGCCCCACCTCTCCCTGCACCCACCCGGGGGAGCATTTGACCCAGTACCCCTCATCTGCCCCCAATTTGTGCTCCTGCCCGGGAGCTGGGGCAGTGAAGTTCCCAGTGCATAAACGGCCATAGAGAGGTTTTGCCCAGCAGACGTGGTGATCCATGGACAATGAAAACAGGAGTCCAGGGCAACCTTGAAGACTGATGCCATTGATTCAAGCATCAGCTTAGAATCGCAGAAGCAGAAAGTTGGAATACTCCAAGGTCATCTAGCCCAACCCTCTGCAGAACGCAGGGAATTCAGAACTAGAGTCCAACCCCCTGCAGAATGTAGGAAATTCACAACTAGGGTCCTGCAGAATACAGGAAATTCACAATTTGAGTCCAACCCCCTGCAGAATGCAGGACATTCACAACTACTTTCTTGAGTCAGAGCTCACTTCATCAGATGAATTGACGTGGACGTCCACAGTAGAGACAGACATCTGTATCCTAATGCATCCAATGTACTTTGGAGTCCTGAAAGTTGATGGTGGCATAAATATTGCAAGCTGTTAAGAAGCCACTGGACAACTGTTCTGCTTTGCTGCAAAGGGGGGTCTAGCAGTGTTAAAACAAAAATCTAGCATCAAGGCTGTGTAAAAGGGGAGTGAAGGGGTTCAACTCCCCTCCCATCCAAAGATTAAATAAAAGAAATAATACAAAAAATTATTCATTGAATCAATGAAAACCTATTAACAAGACAGAAAAATAATATTAAAAGTTTTAAAAGTAAAGAAAAAACGAGACAGAGCTAATTAAGAAGTTTCATGAAGGTTGTGGCATGTATTGTAACACACACAGTCCTGTGCACAAATCTACCTAGCAGCTCTTCTGGTTAGTCCTTATGGTGCTGCTAGATTTCTGTTTTTACCTTGCTGCAACAGGCTAACACAGCTAACCCCCTGCAATTAAAATAATTATTCGTTTATTGATACACATGTGGACAGTTTTAAATTTTGTAAAACGTGGTTTCATTTTCTTAAAAGAAATATTAAAGCTGTTTTGTTCTGGATTTGGGTGGGGAGCCATGTTGGCATGTAGCAGCAGAGCAAGGTTTGAGTCCAGGGGAACCTTGTAGGTCACCAAAGTTTAATTCTGGGTAGAAGCTTTGGTGTGCCTTGTATCTGAAGAAGCGTGCATGCACACCAAAGCTTCTACCCAGAATTAAACTTTGTTGGCCTTAAAAGTGCCACTGGAGTCAAACTTTGTTTTGTGTAAGTTCATGCTTTCTCAACCAGGGCTGAGTTTTCTTGACAATCCTGGAAGGGTTTTCCTGAATGGGTAGGAGAAAATAAAATAGATGCCCAGGGGCACCTTGAAGACTAACTACATCCCACCTGTTTGGTGGGAACAACTGCGGATTGATTTGGTTGGAAGACTTCCCTGCCACTGCTTTCTCTCCTTGTTGCCTTGCATGGTTGTGAGCAGTACAAAACAAGCTTGCAACAGATATTTCCAAAGATATCTAGGAATGATTGTTTCATGATGTGAGTGATCAGAGGCACAATGCTAAAGAGAGGATTTCATTTGGATTCACTCAGAAACCATAACCACGTACAACGTTAGCAATTAATCTCCGAGCATAAATCCCTTAAAGACGGCAGTTTTATGGCTCGAATACTTAGCTGTCCCTGTATAATAAAAGGTATAAAAGCTCTACCCGCCAGCAACCTTACAAACTCCCTCAAACCCCTGCAGTGCCCACAGCCCACCTGCCTTCTCTTGCATCAGCCATGAGTCTCCCCTGTGGTTTAATTATAATTGTTGTGCATTAGAGTCCCTGTATATCAAGGGCCGTGATAGTTCAACTGTTTTGTCTGGGGCCTCTGCTGAGATGAGATGCTGCTTTTTTCAGATTGCTACAAGTAGCGAGCTGCTGCTCGGAGGTGGCATTAGATTGCCTTGGCTGGCTGTCTTGTTGAATTATAGAGCAGATGGGGCTGAATTATAGAGCAGAACGCTAGTTTGCAACCAAATACGGAGTCTTTGGGTAATTGCTCCAAAGATTTCTAACGCTGAGCCGTAGGAGGAGAGAAACCATAGAAGTTACTCCTGGGCTAGGCAATTAACTTCCCAAGTGGCTTAATTATAAATGTTATGCAATGCTACAGGTAAAGAGGTGTTGCTGGTGTCTTTGAAATGGTGTCAGAGAATCTCACTGCTTTCTCCTGTGCAGAATTAGATGCCTCCAAGCTGGGGTTTGTTGGCTTAGAAATTGGGCCCTCAAACTGCTCCTTTGGAATCATAGGGTTGGAAGGGACCTCCAGGGTCATCTAGTCCAACCCCCTGCACAATGCAGGAACTCACAACTACCTGCCCATGCACAATGACCCCAATTTCATGCCCAACTGATGCCCCCACCAAAAATCTCCAGAATGCAGCTTGGACTGGAGGAAATTCACCAACCATCCCACAGTGGAGATCAGCAATTCCTTGGGTGTTCAAGGAAGGGACAGGAGAGACAAACCCAGGCACCTCCCTTCCTGCCCACCCACTTACAATCTAATATCTAATATGTTAGATCTGCAGGAATCTTTGGGTGATGCTATGCCGCTCCATGCCATGAAAAACTTTAACTGCCCTTTTCTGCATATTAAACTCCTGTTATTTATACACATTCCATTCATGCCCCCACTTTTCTCCCCTGTGGAAATCCAAAGGGGCTTATATTGTTCTCTTCCCCTCCATTTTATCCTCACTATTATTATTATATTATTATTATTATTATTAGTAATTATTTATTATTATTATTATTATTATTATTTAATTTTTAGATCGCCCTTCTCCAAATAGGTCTCAGGGCAGTTTACAACATAAAACACAATAAAATCCCCATAAAACCCCCAAATTACGCCAAACAACAAGTCACATATAACATATAAGCGGCAGTGGTCACAATTCTGATTGTATTTACCCGACTTCCCCCCAAGTCCAGCCTGGTGGGGAGAATAATATTCAGAAGAGGGTGGCACCAATGCAATAGATCTAACAATGATCTCGATGTTAGAGATCTCAACTATAACCCTGTGAGGTAGGCTAAGTTGTGATTCCATGGCTGGCCCAAGGTCAACCAGCAAGTTTCTGTGTAGGGTGGGGATTTGAACTTGGGTTTCCCAGGTCATCTTCTGACATGCAAACCATTAAGGCACGCTGGCACTTAAAAATAACGAGACTTATTTTCTTTCCTGTCCTGTTTGCAGCCTTCCAAGCCTACTGTACTTAATGGATTTGTGCATGCCTAATTTTCATGGAATCTGCAAAGGAGTTGGGGCTAGCAGAGGCAGCATGGTGTAGTGGTTAAGAGCATCAGCTTCTAATCTGGCGAGCTGGATTTGATTTCCAGCTCCCCACATGCAGCCATTTGGGTGACCTTGGGCCAGTCACAGCCCTGGTAGCACTGTTCTCACTGAGCAGTAATATCAGGGCTCTCTCAGCCTCCCCTGCCTCGCAGGATGTCTGTTGTGGGGAGAGGAAAGGGAAGGTGATTGTAAGCCGCTTTGAGACTCCTTCTGGGAGAAAAAAGCGGGTTATAAAAACCAACTCTCCTTCTACAGTAAAGTGGAATGTTTATTGTCCTGTCAACCACCTAGGCCAGCCTCCCAAGACGTTTTAGCAGCTCTAAGATCTACCAAATTGATATCCTGTATTGCACATTTTTGTTCACAATACTGCTTATAAGTAAAAGAAGTATCAGGCCTGAGTTGGCTGGAAGATTGGCTGAACAGTTTAGGGGAGGGAGCATGTCTCAGTGGCAGAGCATGTGCTTCACATCCATGAGGTCCCAGGTTCAATTCCCGGCATCTCCCGTTTAAAGGATCAGATCATATGAAAGGTCTTTTCCTGAAACTCTGGAGAGCTACGGAAAGTCAGAGTAGCTGATATTGACCTGACATTGACGGCAGGATGCCTTGGTAAAAGGTAGATCCATGTTTTCAGCAGGCAAATCAATTTGGACTGAAGTATCTGTGAACAGAAGTAGATAGCTTCCTACTATTTCCATAGGTACACCCCCTCCTCAAGAGTATTCTTCCACAAAAGAAAACAATGGACTCGACTTATCCCCAAATTAGGATTTATTCAGACACACTGAGGACAGACATGGTACAGTCCTCTTAGGTGCTCGTACCACCCCACTCACAGCCAACCCATTTTGCACACGTTGGATAATGCACTTTCAATGCACTTTAGAAGTAGATTTTCCTGTTCTGCACAGGAAAATCCAGCTGCAAAAGCACACTGGAAGTGCATTATCCAGTGTGTGCGGAATGGAGTGGTTTGAAGATTTACAGGGGGTATAGCACCAGAGCCAGTTTAAGGATTCATGGGGCCCTAGCAGAGTACAATTGCAACAGGAGTAGCCAGATTGGGGGCAGAGGAGCCCCCCACAGTAGAAAGGGATGTTACTCCGAGTTTTCTTAAAGAAGGGAAAGGGGAGGAGAGACTACGGCACTGATCCTTGGGGAGAACGTACCACACTGGGCCCCTGGAAGCACAGGGCCCAAAGCACAGCTCCATGTGATCCTGGATAAACTGGCCCTGAATGTAGGGTGACCCCCCCTGGGCTTTCTTGCTGGTTTCCCATCCCAATCTAAACTGGGCCAACTCTGTTCAGCTTCTGAGATGGGGAAGATTTGGCTAGTCTGAGCTCTCATTTGAGGCAAGAGTGGTGATTACTGGAGGATGTCTTTGAACCAGAATGGAATCCCATGAGAAAATCATACATGGGACTCTTTCACGTTTGAGATTGTTTGTTTTGTAGCACTGATGAACGGCAGATGTGTATAATCACATACAGTTTTAAAACTGAGCAATAAGGAATCCCTGGTTTCCCCTGAGAAGGCAGTGAGGGAAAAAAATCAGAATTTGACTGTGTTCTGAGCTTTGGTATAGTGGTTAGGAGTGCAGACTTCTAATCTGGTGAGCTGGGTTTGATTCCCTGCTCCCCCCCCCCTCCATGCAGCCAGCTGGGTGACCTTGGGCTCACCACAGCACTGATAAAGCTGTTCTGACCGAGCAGTGATATCAGGGCTCTCTCAGCCTCACCCACCTCACAGGGTGTCTGTCATTGGGAGAGGAAAGGGAAGGTGATTGTAAGCCACTTTGAGACTCCTTTGGGTAGAGAAAAGCAGCATATAAGAACCAACTCTTCTTCTTCTTCAAACAAGTTTTGAGAATTACTGCGTAAAAACACCCTGATTTCTAGGACTCCTTTTGTAAATTAATGCTAGCCAGACATAAGTGCATATGAAGAAGACTTATATGCAGCTTTTCTCTACCAGAAGGAGTCTCAATGCAGCTTCCATTCACCTTCCCTTCCCTCTCCCCTGTGAGGGAGGTGAGGCTGAGGGAGCTCTGACAGGACTGCTCTGTGAGAACAGCACTATCAGGGCTGTGACTAGCCCAAGGTCACCCAGCTGGCTGCATGAGGAGGAGCAGGGAATCAAACCTGGCTCACCACGTAAACCGCACTTAACCACAACCCCTGAGCCGCAGCCCTTCCCTCAAGGGAGAGCCCCGTGCCTGGATACAGCTCCCAGCTTTGTTGCTTACACACTCTACTAAAGGAAGTCACGGATTATTGCAGGGTTTAGAAGCCCACAATATTTAGAGCGTGGAACGCTTGAGCAAGCCTCGGGATGTCTGCCCTAATTCTCCTCCCTCCCCCCAACGTGTCCTTTCCCTGACCCTTACAGCCCAAATCCTTTCAGACAAGCATTTGCCCGCCACTTACATGCAGGGGGGGGGGGGAGGCACAAATGTTTGCCTTCCTGAAGGTGGTGATTTCTAGAACAATCTGAGCTTTAAAAAATAAAATCAATGACAGGCCACTCGGCTGCCTGCGTTTCCTAATGGAGAGGATCCTGCTTACATCTGAGTGGGACAGACGCTTCTCTTGGCGCGGAGGTGATGGGAGGTTGGCAGGAGGGGACTGACGCTTCTGAGTCGATGGATTTACGCTGTGCAGGGTGGGGTGGGGGGTTGGAAAAGGCGGCATCGGAGCCTGCACCAGGGGAGAAATCACTGGCTTGCATTTTAGCGTTGCCTTATTCTAAAGAAGAAGAGTTGGTTCTTATATGCTGCTTTTTTCTACCCGAAGGAGTCTCAAAGTGGATTACAGTCACCTTCCCTTTCCTCTCCCCACAACAGACACCCTGTGAGGGGGGTGAGGCTGAGAGAGCCCTGATATTACTGAAGAAGAAGAAGAAGAGTTGGTTCTTATATGCTGCTTTTCTCTACCCGAAGGAGTCTCAAAGCCTCTCACCCTGTGAGGCTGAAAGAAACTTGATATTATGAAGAAGAAGAGTTGGTTCTTATATGCCGCCTTTCTCTACCTGAAGGAGTCTCAAAGGGGCTTACAGTCACCTTCCCTTTCCTCTCTCCACAACAGACACCCTGTGAGGTGGGTGAGGCTGAGAGAGCCCTGATATTACTGAAGAACAAGAGTTGGTTCTTATATGCTGCTTTTCTCTACGCAATGGAGTCTCAAAGCGGCTTACAGTCGCCTTCCCTTTCCTCTCCCCACAACAGACACCCTGTGAGGGAGGTGAGGCTGAGAGAGCCCTGATATTCCTGCTCGGTCAGAACAGTTTTATCAGTGCCGTGGCGAGCCCAAGGTCACCCAGCTGGCTGCATGTGGGGAAGTGCAGAATCGAACCCGGCTTGCCAGATTAGAAGTCTGCACTCCTAACCACTACACAAAAAACGGCAAGGGGCTCTCTAAGCATCCTTGTGCACCTCCAGTGGGATTAGCGTGTCTTCCGAGGCATGACCCAGGCTGGGCTGCCAAAGCAGCACCGTTCTCAAGCATCCCCTTGGAGGGAAATGGAGCTGCTGGAGCTCTGCCAGGGCTGGGCCTGGAACGAAAAGCTTCGCCGGATGAATTTGTATACAGTGAGCTGCTCGCTGCTAAAAACGGCTAATGAAGGGTGGTTGTTTTGCCCTGCAGAGATCTGCAGCCTTTTCTCTAGCCTCAGAGGTCCAGGCCGCTGCTTGCTTAGCGTCTGCAGGGGCCGGCGGGAGAAGTTGGCAACCCACAGTGGCGGTGGGAAGTGCTGTGAAGTCAGGTTTTCATGGCAGGAGTCAGACAGGGGAGGGTTGCCATTGCCTGTCTCTGTGCAGCAACCCTTGTTTCATTGGTGGCCTCCCATCTCAGTACCAACCAGGACGGACCCTGCTTGGCTTCCAAGAGGGGACAAGAGAGGAGTAGGCTGGGCCGTCCAAGCTGGGCTCATCACCCCAAACCAGCACGAAGTTGACCTCTGAGCCAAGCTGCTACTTTCTTGCCTGATAGAACTTCTGTGCCTTCAGGTCGCCAGACAACTAGTTTTGTGGCCTTATGACAGGACTCATGCCTACTTTTTTGCATCAATACCTTTATTTCCCCCTTGTGTTCCCGTATTGCATGCTGTCAAGGTGACCCTATGAATCAATGTCCTCTCTCACAGGGTGTCTGTTGTGGGGAGAGGAGGGACCGTAACAGTATCCAAACCCATAGAGACCACCCTCCAAAGTAGAACTGCTAGTCCCCAGGTGCGACCTGGGGATCCCCTGGAGGTTGGCAATCCTATGGAGATCTCTCACTATTGCAACTGATTTTAGGTTGACAGAGAACAGTTTCCCTGGAGAAAATGGTCGCACTGGAAAGTAGAACTCTATGACATTAAACTCCTGCCTAAATCTCACTGTCTTCAGGCTTCTCCCCCAAAATCTCCAGGTATTTCCCAACTTGAGCTGGCAACCCTATCTGATGAACTGGGCTGTGACATCCTTGAACGCACATACTGGGAGCATGGCCACCAATCTACTTAAGGGGCCTCTGAATTTTTATTTCAACAGCTGTTTCTTTGATGGACCCAGTAGCTCTACCTGAGAAAGAACGCCCACCTTTGTTCTGCCCAAAACGTACCAGAGGCAGGTGATTTGAGGCCTCTAAAGTCAGAGTCCTCTGCCCGCTGGCCCTACCGGAGGATTTCAAGTTACACGGAAGAGTTATTTATCAGGCTGGACTCGGAGAAACCTAATCGCCTCTACAGGAGAATCTAGGCCACCAGCTTGAGGGCAGGCCCTTGTATTTTTGCTTTGTCACCAGACTGGACACGAACGCTGCATGTCTGGGGATACTGAGGCAGATTGCAGGAAAGCCCATAGTCTGGTGCAGGGGTAGTCAACCTGTGGTCCTCCAGATGTTCATGGACTACAATTCCCATGATTCCACAATGTAGGTGTCCTTCTCAAGGGAGGGCCCCAATTAGGCCCTCCCCTCTAAAATCCCTGGAGTGAAGGCAGAGTTTCATAGAGTTGGACCTCATGGGTCATCTAGTCCAGGGGTAGTCAACCTGTGGTCCTCCAGATGTCCATGGACTACAATTCCCATGAGCCCCTGCCAGCATTTGCTGGCAGGGGCTCATGGGAACTGTAGTCCATGGACATCTGGAGGACCACAGGTTGACTACCCCTGCTCTGGTGGGCTCCCTCACTGGTTTTTCTTTAAACTCCTAGAAGAAAAGGAAGGGAGAAAGGATCTGAAGTCAGTGTTCCCAGTGCTACAACAGTGGTTGGGAGAACATGTTGTGTTTTGAGCAGGTGAGAGTCCAGTTTAGATTTGTGTTCTCCTCCAACGCTTGCTGAAAAGCTTTGAGCTAGATCAGCCTTTCTCAACTGTTTTACCATTGAGAAACCCCCGAAATATACTTCAGGCTTCAAGAAACCCCAGAAATGGTTTGATGGTGCAGAACCTGGTTGAGATGTCCAACCCTACATGCCCATCTGGGACCCCTCCCCTTCCCACCTTCTCTAGGCCCATCATTGGACATTTGGGGAGGGGTGTGTGTGTGTGTGTGTGTGATTCAGCATGACCATATATGGTCATATCACCTGATAAATGTTTAACATTTTTAAAAAATATATAGAAAATTAATTAACTCCCACCCTTCCAGGGTTGTCAAGAAACCCCAGGGTTTCATGAAACCCTGGTTGAGGAAGCCTGAGTTAAATGGTCTTTCTCAGCCTAACCATGTTAAAGACATTGTTTTTGTTGTTGTTAGTTGCGAAGTCGTGTCCGATCCATCACGACCCCATGGACAATGATCCTCCAGGCCTTCCTGTACTCTACCATTCCCCGGAGTCCATTCAAGTTCGCACTGACTGCTTCAGTGACTCCATCCAGCCACCTCATTCTCTGTCGTCCCCTTCTTCTTTTGCCCTCGATCGCTCCCAGCATTAAAGACATAGAATGTGGAAAAATATATAGAGTCACTGCTTGCTCTATGCTTTTGGGACGTCAAACAAAATTGCAAGTAATATGTGGCCTCCGCTTTACAATCAATGAAATGGGACAGCTGAGAGTATGGAGATGATCATTGCTGTCGATTGTGTTTAAGTCACTGTACGGCCAGAAGAGGAAAAAAGACAAGCTACTTATTGTGCTAAGTGCTGTTTATTTATGTTCTTTCTTTCTTTTTTCCCCCCTATTTATATCCCACCCTTTCTCGGAGGCTCAGGGGAAGTCAAGTCGCTTCCGATCTATGACCACCCTGTGAATTAACGTTCTCCAGAATGTTGTACTGTTAAAAGCTTTGCTCAGGTCTTGCAAACCAAAGGTCGGAGCATCCTTGAGCGAGTCAATCCGTCTCAAGGTGACTCTTCCCCTTTTCCTGCTGCCTTCAACTCTTCCTATCATTACGGTCTTTTCTAGCGAGTTTTGTCTTCTCATGATGTGACCAACGTATGATAACCTCAGCCTTGTCATTTTGTAGCTTCTATAAAGTGACCAGGCTTGATTTGAACCCACGGTTTGTCTTTTTGGTGGTCCACAGGATCCGCAAACCTGTCCTCCGACCCACTTATCACATCCTTAACCCTTAGACACTTCATGGTCTCTCGGTTAAGTTTCTCAACCTGTTGGTTTGTTGCTAAGTACTGAATTCTCTGGGTGGGGGGATAAGGATGCCAGCCCACAGGTGGGATCTAGGGAACCCCTGGAATTAGAACTGATCTCCAAGCTACAGGGATCAGTTCCCCTGGAGAAAAGGGCTGCTTTGAAGGGTGGACTCTATTGTGCCTCAGTGAGGTCCCTGTTCTCCTCAGGCTCCACTCCCAAACCTCCAGTTTTCCAGTCTGATGATGGCAACACTCCCCCCCTCACACACACCAGTGGCCCGGGTGGACCTGGCCACTCTGGGTGGGGGAGGGACATTTACTCTCTTCTCAATAAGTGAATCTGCTAAAACAGTTGAATGAATATGCCAGGTATAAAATTATGCAGAGTTTCATTGCGAGACAGTTATTCACATCTTTAGGCTGCTCTTAAAAGGATTTTTTTCCTACTTAATTTTCATAAGTGCAGATTTGAGAACATTGCTAAAGTTACTTTCAGCTGGCTTTCTTGCAGACTTTAAAACTGTCTAATAAAAACGTGCTAGCAGATAACATATGGCTTTCTAGTCAGGAACACCCCCCCCCCTTTCCTTTCCTCCAGGAACATGCTTGGTTGATTTCTTTCTTAGCCCTAAACATAGATTAGAAGAGAAATAGTCATAAATGGATGACAAATGTAGTACAAATATCATCTTTGTTTTTTTACTTTGCACATTAAACATTAATTTAGTGTGCCCATATCTTAATATTTACTTGGAAGTGATAATGTTATTTTATCACGCATGTTTTAAATTGGAGACTGCCTTGGTGGTCCTTGTTAAGGGCAGAAAGATGGGATATAAAAGCTGTAAACAAAAACTTCAGAGGGGAGCCGTGCTGGTTTACAATAGAGCAGCTAGATTAGAGTCATTTCCAAGTATAAATCTTGACAAAAAGGGATTCCAGTTTTCTCCAGGGGAACTGATCTCTTCAATATGGAGATGATCTGCAATTCCAGACTAAAGAGATCAGTTCCCCAGGAGAAAATGGCTGCTTTGTAGAGTGGACTCCATAGTTTTATACTCCACTGAGGTCCTTCCTCCCCAAATCCTACCCATTCCTGGTTCCACCAGGTATTTCCCAACCCAGAGCTGGCAACCCTACAGTCAAAGCTCCCTTCATCAGAAGCACTGGCTCCCAAAAGCTCTACTCTGGAACTCTTCTTGGTTTCTAACATGCTACTGGACTCAAAAATAAAAACAAGTGTTATCAAATTTGACAGGACCTGCCTTCACTCCTATAGATATTCCCTAAATGAAATGGGCTTAACAATGTAAGAAACCTGTTGGATCAGACCTGTGGTCCATCTAGCCAACCAGTTCTTCTGGAGGGCCAATAGCAGAGCAGAGAGGCTGAGGCCTTCATTAGAACATCAGAAGAATCCGGCTGGATCAGACCAGTGGTCCATCTAGTCCAGCACCCTGCTTCACACAGTGGCCAACCCTCTGGAGGGCCAACAGCAGGGCATAGAGGCTGAGATCTTCCCCTGACGTTGCCTCCTGGCTCTGAGATTCATAGAATCCTAGAGTTGGAAGGGGTCATACAGGCCATCTAGTCCAACCTCCTGCTCAATGCAGGATCAGACCAAAGCATCCTAAAGCAATGCTTTAGGATTCAGAGCTTGACTGGCCCTGTGGATGGATTCCAGAAGGTCCCAGTGCTGGTCTGAACAAACTGAGAGTCCAGGGGCACCTTGAAGACCAGCCACGTTTGATTCAACACTGACACTGTATCTGAGGAAGGGTACCTGCACACGAAAGCTCATACCTTGAATCCAACTTGGCTGGTCTCAAAAGATGTCCCAGGGCCCTAAATGTGGAGGTCCCCATCCCTCCTCCCTCCCTCCCTGGGCTAGGCGCTGATCTTCCAGGAATCCCTCTAATCCAGGGGTAGTCAACCTGTGGTCCTCCAGATGTTCATGGACTACAATTCCCATGAGTCCCCTGCCAGCATTTGCTGGCAGGGGCTCATGGGAATTGTAGTCCATGAACATCTGGAGGACCACAGGTCGTCTACCCCTAATCCCCTTCGAAAGCGGCTTATCCCCGCGGCCACCCCCTCCTCCTCGGGCAGCGAACTGCACATCTGAATCCCTCTGCATCGCGGGCACCCTTGCGGCGTGCAGCCACAGCGCCGATCCGTTTGGGGGGAGCGGGTTCGCCAGGCTGCAAAGAGGCAGAATCCGAGCCTGGGGTCAAGAAGGCGACGCGGGTCCGCCCGGGTCGTCTGAAACGATCCACGCTTCCGAGGGAGCCGGCCGTGCCTCTGAGCGAGCGAGCGAGGGAGGGGGGAAGCTCCGCACTGACGCCGGCTCCGAGCCGGGAGTTGGGCGGGGAGTCCAAGCGGAGCGTCAGCAGCCTGCGACGGCCACACAGCACGTGGGAACCCGGCCCGGAGCGCTTCCCCCGAGCAGCCGCGGCCGCGGCCACAGGTAAGGGCGGCCCGGGGACCCCGCCGCGGCTCTGCAGGCTCGAGGCAGGGAGGGAGGGAAGCCCCTCGCCGCCTCCCAGGCGACACAGGCCAGCCCCCCGGGAGGAAATGGCCGCTTTGGGACACGGTTGCCAGATCTGGGTCGGGACCCACCTGGAGACTTTGGGGGTGGGGCCAGGAGTGGGCGGGGTGGGACCTCCACGGAGGCCGCCCTCCAGAGCAGCCATTTCCTGCATCCCTGTCTCCTGGCCTGTAATTCCTGGCCTGTAATTCCTACTTTGGAGGGTGATCTCTGTGGTTTGGGACATGGTTAGGGTCTCTCTCCGAGCCCCTCCCTCCCCAGGCTTCACCCCCCCCCCAACATTTCTAGGTGTTTCCTCACTCAGAGCTAGTGGCAACCCACCTGTGGGCCTGATCCTGCTGACTGGGGATGCCTGGGGCTGAACCTGCGACCTTCTGCGCTTGGCAAGCAGGGGCTCTGCCGCTCTGCCAGGGATCTTGGCCTCTCCTCTGTGAAGGTAGTTTCAAGAGGAGGGTAGCCCTGTTGCTCTGCGGAAGAAGATCTGTCTTGGACGCCGGTAGAGACCAAGAAGGATTTGGGGGCATGGGTCAGAGCTCTCATCAGTGGTGAAAGCAGCTTTGATTCCCAAAACCTTATCCTCCCCCCGCAATATTATTGGTCTCTAGGGTGCTGCTGCCCTTATAACCACCACCACCACAACAACAACAGCTATTATTATTATTATTATTATTATTATTATTATTATTATTATTATTATTATTATTATTATTATTATATTTTAGGCTGCCCCTCTGGCAGCAGCATCTGGGTAGCTGACAATAATAATTATTAAAATTCAATAAAATATATGCCCTGATCTGAAAGGCCCTTGCTTTGAAGCTAAACAGATGTTTAGTGTCGCCTTAAAGCAGGGGTCTCCCTCCCCCAGCACTAAAATTCTGTTCGATTTCACTATATGGAATATTCATCCCTCTCTGGTTTTTATACCCCACTTTTTGCTTCCTGAAGGAGTCTCAAGACAGCTTCCTCTCCCCACAACACCCTGTGAGATGGGGGGTGGGGCTGAGAGAGTTCTGCCAGGGCAACTGTGTGAGAACAGCTCTGTCAGGACTGTGACTAGCCTACAGTCATCCAGCATGTGGAGTTGCCGTAAGTCAGCTGTGGCTTAATGGACAAAAGAAAAAGATGTACATTTCATGCAACTGATTAAATGAGCGCTGAAGTTGATGCTTGAATAAATGTTATTAGTCCATCTGATTTTTGCTAACATGGCTTCCTTTGTGAAATGATTCTGTCCAGGCTGTTTTGAACCACTGCACTCTGCTAGCCCTATAGGCTCTGAACCTGTCTTCCTTATTCTTCAGAGCAGGGGCTCATGGGAATTGCAAGGGGCTCATGGGAATTGTAGTCCGGAGACTTTGGCCACACCTGCTCTAGAGGCAACCCCCCCCCCCCAAGTCAGGTCAACCCTGCTTAATACTGGAATGGGAGACCCTCAAGAAGGCCCTGGTGAAGAAGGCAGAGGCCTGGAATGCCCCCTAGTTGGGGTCCCTGTGGGTTGGTTATGATGTAATGGCACATTCTCCTTGAAAAGAAGATGCATCACCAATGCAGTTCTCTCAGAGCTCTCTCAGCCCCACCTACCTCACAGGATGAGTGTTGTGGGGAGAGAGAGGGAAGGCGACTGTAAGCGACTTTGAGACTCCTTTGGGTAGTGACAAGCTGAACTCCTCTTTTGGTTCATTTGTATTTTCCTGCCTCCCCTGTCATTTGTTCTTTAATTCCTATTGCGCTGTAAACAGATAATGGAAGTTAATTAATTTGAACTGAATGCTCACAACGGTTATTAGCTGCACAGAAATTAACTGTGCTTGGCTCTTAATTGCTCTCTAATAGAGCATGTGTTGGACATTCTAGGGAGCTTTAGGGGCTTCTGAAGCAATGATTGGCTTTATGTTGTCTGGTTGGATCCTTGGGCTCATTTGGTTTGTAGAGCCACTGTATTGTTTCTGGGCCTCAAGCATCCAGGATAAGAATCACGGAATGATAGAGTGGGAAGGGGCCAAACAGGCCATGTAGACCCATCCTGGATGCTCAATACAGGATCAGCCTCAAGCATCCAGGATAAGAATCACGGAATGATAGAGTGGGAAGGGGCCAAACAGGCCATGTAGACCCATCCTGGATGCTCAATACAGGATCAGCCTCAAGCATCCAGGATAAGAATCACGGAATGATAGAGTGGGAAGGGGCCAAACAGGCCATGTAGACCCATCCTGGATGCTCAATGCAGGATCAGCCTCAAGCATCCAGGATAAGAATCACAGAATGATAGAGTGGGAAGGGGCCAAACAGGTCATCTTGTCCAACCCCCCATCCCCAGCTCAGTGCAGGATCAGCCTCAAGCATCCAGGATAAGTATCTGCCCAGCCGCTGCTTGAAGACCATCAGTGAGGAGGAGCTCACCACCTCCTTAGGCAGTCAATTCCAGTGCTGAACTATTCTTACTTTAAAAAGAATTGTCCATTCTAGCCAGTATCTTTCTACCCATAATTTAAGCCCATTATTGTGAGTCCTCTCTGCTGCCAAGAGGGCCCAGTTCCAATCCCCACCCTGCCATGGGAAATTGCTGGGTGATTTTGGACGAATTGCCCACTCTCAGCCTCACCTACCTCACAGGGTCGTTGTGAGGATAAAATGGAGGAATGAAAAACATAAGCTGCTTTGGGGTTCCCACTGGGGACAACGATGGGATGTAAACGACGTAAACGAAGAAGCGAAATATCCTTGGAAGGAGTCAGAGGCATAAAGGGAAATAAAAAGGGTTCTCAAATGCACTTCCTTCTTCCTTAGCCCTAATTACCTGGCCAGTTGGAAGATTGCCACCATGAGCTTTACTGAATATGGCGAAACCATCAAAGAAGGGGACACGGCCATTGTCTTCCTGGGCCACGAGTCGATGTTCCCGGTGAAGGTGCAACACGGTGGTAAAACTCAGACCAAATATGGCGTGATCAGACACTCCACCGACCTGATCGGGAAACGGTATGGCTCCAAGGTGACCTGTAGCAAAGGAGGCTGGGTGTATATTCTTCATCCAACCCCGGAGCTGTGGACTCTGAACCTCCCCCACCGAACTCAGATCCTGTATTCGACCGACATCTCTTTAATCACCATGATGCTGGAGCTGAAGCCCGGATCGGTGGTGTGTGAATCAGGTAACATTCCTTGTCTTACTGGGGAGCTGCATCGTGAGATAAAGTACGGCTGGGAGCCATGCACAAGCTGGTTTCATTCATGCTTCTAATAGTTGGCGTCATATGCCTTAACTAGATTCAAAGCCCGTTCGTTAGAAAGGGCTTTGAAAGGCCCCCCTCTCCACGGCGGCCCATCAAGGCGTCAGGTCTGCTGGGCGGCCACAGGGAAGCCCACCTGGCGGAGTGACCGTTTACTCACGGTGCTCAGGTCAGCGTGGCTTCTGGATAGAGCTTGCACCTTCCAATTGGGCCCTCACCCGACTGGCTAGAACTGTTGTCTGTCCTGGTGAGGGGCCAATCGGAAGCCGTCCACTCCGCCCACTTACCCCTTAGCCTTTTATGTTTATACAGCAACAGCTTTATAAAAAAGTGTGAAGGTGTGTGAGGAGTTTGGAGACTAAGACGTATGTGGAAAGGTTGAGGGAGCTTGGTCCGTTTAGCCTGGAGAGAAAGTGACTAAGAGGTTGCTTTGCTGGGAAACAAGCCTTCTGTAAGTAAATCTATGACCTTGCAATTTCTGCTCTCTGACAAAGACCCAGAGGTAACCATTTTAGTTGCCAGAGTTTTAACTAAGATGCTTTTATAATATGCTGCCTACCTTGCATTTTATCTTGTATAGTTTATTTAATCATTTTAAGATCTGTTTGGTTATGTAACCTCATGGCCTATTTTATTATTTTGTTGAAATTTTAAACCCTATTTTTATATTATACATATTTTATGCCAATAAAAGGTTACTGACTGACTGACTAAGAGGTGATATGATAACCATCTTCAAATACTTGAAGGGCTGTCATAGAGAGGATGGAGCAGAGTAGTTTTCTGTTGTCCCAGAGGGCCGGACTAGAACCAGTGGGTTGAAATGAATTCAAAACAATTTTCAGCTAAACTTCCGGAAGATATTTCTGGCAGTTAGTGTAGTTCCTCAGTGGAACAGGCTTCCTCGGGAGGTGGCGGGTTCTCCTTTCGAGGTTTTAAAGCAGAGGTTAGTTAGCCATTTAACAGAAATGCTGATTCTGTGAACTTAGGCAGATTGTGAGTGGGTGGGCAGAAGGGATTGTGTCCATGCTTGGCTCTTGTGGACCTTTCTTGCATGCCCTGGAAATGCCATTCGCCATTTTGGGGTCGGGAGACAAATTTCCTCCAGGCCGGACTGGCCAGGTGTTCTGGGGGGGGGGTGGTTTGGGGGGGCATCATCTGGGCATGGAATTGGAGTCACTGTGGGTGGGCAGGTAGTTCTGAATTTCCTGCATTCTCTCACCCCTGATTCAGTGTCGTGGTACATAGCTGCAACTGTGGGATGTGTCCTATAGGAATGAATAGTCTCCCTGTCCAACCCCTATAACCCCCCCCCCCCCTTGCTGGTAATCTTCATGTCATGGTCTCTTTTGAAGACCTCCAAGGTGGCCTGCAGCAGGTATGAAATAAAGAACCTTGGATCCTGAGTTGTCTTTCAACACACCAAAATTGGAAGGGTAATTTTTTTAACTGATTCCTGCCTCTCACTGTCATCTTCTTCTTCACTTTTGGTAATTTCCTGATGACCCACAGGGAGAATAATTGGGGGGGGGGGATAGACAACTGGGAGGGTGGCCTGAAGGGCACGGCTTATTCAGCAGAGCTCATCTCATGCCGGATCCAAGACTAAAGGAATAAAAAAACAACCCAAAGTTCTAGAAAGAAGAAATAGTCACTAAAAGGAAGGGTTGCCAGGTGGGGGTGAGGATACCTGGAGATTTTCTTTCTTTCTTTCTTTCTTTCTTTCTTTCTTTCTTTCTTTCTTTCTTTCTTTCTTTCTTTCTTTCTTTCTTTCTTCCTTCCTTCCTTCCTTCCTTCCTTCCTTCCTTCCTTCCTTCATTCATTCATTCATTCATTCATTCATTCATTCATTTATATTACTGCCGCTCCCAAGAACAGGCTCGCAGTGGTTTACAATATCGTCATATAAATCATACAACAATAATATATCCCCATAAAATCCCATTAAAACCCCATTATATTTGGGGGTGGAGCTGGAGGAGGGTGGGATTTGAGGAGGGGACCATAGAGTCCTACCTCCCAGAGCAGCAATGTTTTGCTCAGGGGAACTGATCTCTGGCAGCAATATATCTCAGATTTTTGATAAAAGATGCTCAGCAACACAGCACGATTACAGTGATGAGCCAGACATTTCGGGAAATAATGATCTTTTCGCATGCGCCCTAAAATTCAATAAGTCTGGCACCTAGTGGGGATTCAAGCTCAAGTCCGAGGACTGGATGTGCTGAAATGGAAAAGGAGGGGAGTACGTTTCTACGCCTATTAAATAAGTGTGTGGGGGACAAGGTCACAAGATTGATTTGTGGAGTAAGTAGCCCCCTTTGGCTGGCTATTGGTGTAGTTTTATCACTTGCTTCATGTTGGAGGCTTGTGGTGCTTGCACACCCAAAGACTGTAAAATTTAAATCACATTTGCTTCAACTTTCACCCTCAGTACCTCCGTTAATGCCTAGTTCCAAAAGCCGGGCCAGATCGATGAGTCTTATAACTAGAGTCCGACGTGGGAAATACTTAGAGATTTCAGGGGTGGAGCCTAGAAAAGGCGGAGTTTGGGGAGGGGCGGGGCTTCTGTGGGATATAACACAATAAAGTCCATCTCCCAAAGCAGCCATTTTCTCCAGGGAAGCTGATCTCTGTCGCGCGACATCTCAAGCCAAACAACTGGAGGTTGGTAACCCTGCTTGGAGCAATCCCAAAAGATGCCTACAAGTAGTGTTAGTTTCATAAGGAGGAGCAGCCATCCCTCTCCACACCTATGGGATTTGGTGTGCTGGTACCCTGTCTTAAGCACATATTTATTTATTATAAATTATTAAATTTCTATACCGCCCTCCCAAAACTGGCTCAGGGCGGTGTATGTCAAACATCTTGGCTTACTGTAGAGGGGTGGATTTTACCGAAAGGATCCTGTGTTTTGGGGCCAAGAAACATAACTGGAGGGATACAACCCAGGCGATACGATCTGATTCCACGGGAGCCGAGCTTCCTACATTCCTGAGTTCATGTTCTCAAGCAAAGTGCCGTTGTTTTGATTCCTTTCCTCCCAATCTGTTTTGTGTAAGTCTTGGCAGGCTTCAGGAGCGTGACCGTGTCTTTCTTGGACTGCTCAAGTGCCATCTGTCATCCTGTTTCCTTATTCGCAGATCAGAAGTGTTTTCCTGTGAGTCTGGGAAAATTTGCACTGCTGGTAGAGGGGCTAAATGCCCCAGGGGAGGGGAGGAGGGGCGTTTCTCCCTATTTTGTTCGTTATAAGCTTTTGGAGCAGACCTCCCCCATCAAAAACCGCATCCCCTCTAAGGCGGGTTACAGTAACTTGGCTGTGTTATAAAAAAAACTTGATGTACAGTGAGAGCACACAAAACGGCAGCTGTGGCTCAAGGGCAGAGCGTCTGCTTTGCCCTTGCAGAAAGTGTCCTGTTCAGCCTCTTGCATCTCCAGTTAAAGAGGATCGGGTAATAGATGTTGTGAATAGGGATGCCAGCCTCCAGGTGGGAGCTGTGGATCCCCTGGAATTACAGCTCATCTCCAGGCAACGGGGATCAGTTCCCCAGGAGAAAATGGCTGCTTAGAAGTTGGGCTGTATATGCCATGGAAGGCCCTCCCCTCTCAAACCCCGCCTTCTTCAGGCTCCACCCTCAAAATCTCCCATGTTTTTCCCAACCCTGAGCTGGTAACCCTAGTGGTAAAAGACCTTCTAATTGGCCATTGGAGAGTTAATTGGCTGTGTAGATTCTTTAATATGTGGCTTTGGCAGCAGCTGCCACCACAGCAGAAGGGTCTTCACAATGTGAAATTAAGCTGTGGCAGCCATTTTGTGGCTGGCTTCGCCTGCTTCGGCAGCCATTTTGTGGTGACTGTTTTATGACTGCGTCCACCACTCTGTGTGAGAGTTCCAGATGGGCCCACAGGCTCAAAGAGTTTGGGGATCCCTGAAGTAGATAAAACTGACCTTGACAGATCAACCATCTGCCTCGGGATAAGACAGCCTAGTGTGTCTGCGTTCAAGTTACTACAAGATGCTCAGGCCATCACAGTAAAGGATTTTTAGCACAGTTCCTAAAACCAACAGCTTCATAACGAGTAATGCTCTTGAAGAGAACAAGAATGGGAGAAGATGCCAGCAAGGAGGGAGCAAAACTGAACGTCCTGAAGAAGAACTGGAGAAAATTTGCTCCTATTTTCCGCAGAAAGGTGGGTGATGGCCAGAGGCAGGACTTTTTCAGCGGTGGCACCTCTCCTTTGGGAAAACTCCCTCCCAAGGCCCACCGATTGCCTGCCTTACTTTTTTCTAGGTGCCAGGTCAAAGCATTTCTTTGCAGCTAGGCTTTTAACTGTTTACTGGAGGCCATTGGGCCAGTTCATCAGCCTCATCTACCTTACAGGGTTTCTGTATGTATACATGCGTGTGGGTGTGTATAGGCTGTGTTTACAGCCCTGAACTCCTTGGAGGGATGGCATGATGTGAATGGACGGAAGGAGGCGTTTGCTGCAGGAGCACAGAGAACCATAGAATCATAGAGTTGGAAGGGGCCATACAGGCCATCTAGTCCAACCCCCTGCTCAACGCAGGATCAGCCCTAAGCATCCTAAAGCATCCAAGAAAAGTGTGTATCCAACCTTTGCTTGAAGACTGCCAGTGAGGGGGAGCTCACCACCTCCTTAGGCAGCCTACTCCACTGCTGAACTACTCTGACTGTGATTTTTTTTTCTTAATATCTAGCCTATATCGTTGTGCTTGGCAGTTTTTGGAAATGGAGGTTGGGACCTTGCCTAACTACCCTGAAGCCTCCAGACAAAAAAAAAATCAATTACTGGGTGTGCAACCAATGGCAAGGAAACGACGTTTTGTCGGGTGGAATTAATCAATACTTTAAATGAATTATTGTGTTCTTGTGGTAGGGAATGAGGACACTGCATTTGGCCGAACGCTCATTCCTGGAAAATCCCATATCGCGTTACCGACAGAATGGCCAGGACTTCTTCTAATCTTTTGCTACTGAGCCATGACAGCCTTCGTTTTTCCTTTGGGGTTTGGTTTTACTGGCAATCGATCCGAACGTGTTGCTCCAACAAGGTTACGTGTCTGCTTTTATGTTTCAAATCACTCCGAGGTACATATTGTCAAGCGGAGGCCGTCAGCTTGCTCAGTGAAAAGAACCACATCGGGAATACACACATGCCCAGTGGAAAAGAGCTCATTTGCACATTTTCAGTAGGCCGTCGTGTAATGAGCATAGCATTTTATTTTGCATGTGTGGCACACGGCAAGGCATGACCGATGGACGGGCTGCTCTTAGGCCATGCCAGCAGAAATCAACAACTCCTGAAGCACCGGGATTTTAAGTCAGCCCCTCTCCCCCCACCCCCAGAATCTTGAAAAGGTAGCAAAAGTCGTGTGCTTCTAATCTGGGCCTTGTGCGTCAGCTAAAATTAATCTCTGGCAGTGTTACCACAAGGTTAACTACATCCTTCCTCTGTTCTCCGTGTTCTAAAAGACCTGTATCTTTGGCCGGGTATAGAACCATAGAGTTGGAAGGGGCCACACAGGCCACCTAGTCCAATCCCCTGCTCAATGTAGGATCAGCCTCAAGCATCCCTGACAGTTGTGCGTTCAGCCGCTTCTTGAAGGCTGCCAGAGACAGCTTTGTTTATATTCTCCCTGCCCTAAATCTTACTTACAGAGTTCTTTTAAATGTTTTCCACATGAAGCCAGCTCCTAGGGATCGAGAGCGCAGGGAGATTTCCCCCACTGTCCCGTTACCCGAGCAGTCCAATATTATCCTCCACAAGAGGATATTGAGGGATCCTTCTGAACAAAAAAGCCCCTCTCATCTCAATGAGATGAGAGAATCTGGGGACCAATCAGACTGGGGGTGTCTCCCCAGTGATTACGTGGCCTTTTCCAGAAGTTCGGATGACCATTGACATCACCAGACGTTACTGGAGCCCCCTTCTCGTTGCTCTACAGCAGGGGTAGTCAACCTGTGGTCCTCCAGATGTCCATGAACTACAATTCCCATGAGCCCCTGCCAGCAAATGCTGGCAGGGGCTCATGGGAATTGTAGTCCATGAACATCTGGGGGACCACAGGTTGACTACCCCTGCTCTACTGATGGGTGTAGTGCCCCCAGCTTGGTGTAGTGGTTATGAGTGTAGACTTCTAATCTGGTGAGCTGGGTTTGATTCTGCACTTCCCCACATGCAGCCAGTCAGATGAACTTGGGCTTGCCACAGCACTGATAAAGCTGTTCTGACCGAGCAGCCTCACCCACCTCACAGGGTGTCTGTTGTGGGGAGAGGAAAGGGAAGATGAATGTAAGCTACTTTGAGCCTCCTTCAGGCACAGAAAAGAGGCATATAAGAACCAACTCTTCTTCTTACTCTTCTTCTTGTTCTTCCTCTCCTCTTCCTCTTCTTCCTTCTCCTCCTCCTCTTCAACAATGGAAAAAATGATGGATTGATTAATTGATTGGCTGACTCCCACATCTTACATCCGTGTCCACTTCTCTGAACCAGGGATTCCTCAAAGCCTGAAAGGTCAAAAGGTGGAAAAGGGCTGCTCTTATCAATATACCTAGCTGGCTATCAAGGTCAGTCTTGTCTGCTCAGGGTCTTGTTTTTCCAATCACCTACTATCTGATCCTTGTAACTGGAAATGCTGAGGATTGAACCTGGGGACTTCAGCATGCAAAGTGGAAGCTCTGCCGCTGAGCCACACCCTAAGACCTCCTTTCTCAACTTCTTTACCATGGATAAACCCCTGAAACATTCTTCAGACTTCCAGAAATCCCAATAGTGGCCCAATGGTGCAGAATGTGGCTGCTACGAATACATGCTCCCCCAGGGCCCCTTCCCACCCCCTCCAGGCCCATTTTGTGTGGGGTGGGAGTTAATTTCAACACAACCATATATGGTCATATCACCAGATAAATGTTTACTATATATATAGAATTGAGGCTTTTGAACTCTGATGCTGGAGAAGACTCTTGCGAGTCCCTTGGACTGCAAGGCGAACAAACCGGTCAGTCCTAGAGGAGATCAGCCCTGACTGCTCCTTAGAAGGCCAGATCCTGAAGATGAAACTCAAGTACTTTGGCCACCTCATGAGAAGGAAGGACTCCCTGAAGAAGAGCCTAATGCCGGGAGCGATCGAGGGCAAAAGAAGAAGGGGACGACAGAGAATTAGGTGGCTGGATGGAGTCACTGAAACAGTCGGTGCAAACTTAAATGGACTCCGGGGAATGGTAGAGGACAGGAAGGCCTGGAGGATCATGGTGCATGGGGCCACAATGGGTCGGACACAACTTTGCACCTAACCACAACAACAGTATAGATTCATTAACCCACCCATTTGGGAAATCCACCTAGGGGGATCAAGAAACCCCAGGGTTCCATGAAACCATGGTTGAGAAACCCTGCCCTAAAAGCTAACCAAGAGAAGCTAGCAGTGCAGAGGGCTGGGGGGGGGGGGTTGAGATGTGGAAGGAGAACTGCAGAATCCAGCACAGAGGGGAATATTCCCAGTTGCCAGTAATAGAATTAGAACGAACTAGAAAGCAAAAGGAAGGCAGGAGATGGAAAAAACCCAATTATATTTTAAAGAATGTATATAAATATATAGGAGGGGGAATACGTTCACCCAACTGAACGAGCACAACGCAAACAGATGGGATAGAAATGTTGTGCTAATGAGGGATGGCACTAGAAGGCAGAAAAGAAACGGAAGCAACAAAACCCCTGGCTTTGGGGAGATATTTTTGAGCTGTGAAAGGTAGAACATCTCTAAAGCAGGGCTGCGTGGGTGGATCTGACTGGATGCAGGAGCTCCAGAGCCAGCTCTGGCCTTTAGACACGGGAATGCACTAAGCTTCATGTACCAAACTGCTTCGCAAAGGGGGAGGACGCGTTATCCCGCTTCCCTCGGAGGCAGTGGCTTGTTAACAAGGAAGGCTGCTTTTAGGCTTTGAGGCGGTGCAGTTCACAGATGGCGCTTGTATGCGTAGCCGACTCTCGGAGTCACAGGGGAGGCAGCCAGGGATGCGCCTTAATAATAACAGTGTAAAGTAACCTAGTTTTTTGTTCTTGTTCGGCGCAAGGAACACATCCATGATTAATGTGTTCCAGTTAAGCTGCCGAGCAGGTTTACTTTTTGAGATTTTAAAACCAAGCCAAGCCGCTGGATTCTCTTCTCGCTCGTCCTAGAAACTCCTTAAAAGAGAGAGAAGGAACTCGGTTTTGGCGGCTGGCTTGCACCAAATTAGCAGCATCTCACCCTCTGCCTTTTTATTTTCGCGTTGGGTGGATTTGCATGTCCCGGGGATATCTGGGATTATAAAACAAGAGGTCATGGGACGGAGTTGAGGCACTGCATTGTTTTGCTCGGTTTATGCGGTGTGTGTTGCCCTTCTCCTTGATGGGGGGGGGTCTCAAATTTGGGTCCTTTTTACTCTCCAAATGCAGAGCAATGTACTTTCTGTTGATGAGCTGTAATCATAGAATTGGGGTTTTCTAATGAACATTTCCTTCAGCCTTGACCAGATGAAAGTAGAAGGAACAGAGGGGCATCTGTGGCTAGTTAGCCAAAAGGTATAGAGGGAATACTCTGTCTGAGGCAGTGATGTTCTGTCTTCTTGTAGCTTGGGGGGCAAGAATGGGAGGGCTTCTGGCATCCTGGCCCCACTAATGGACCTCCTGATGGCATCTGGGTTTGGGCCACTGCGTGTTTGTTGGACTGGGTGGGCCATTGGTCTGAACCAACATGGCTTCTCTTATGTTCTTATGACCATGCTGGTTGCTTGATGGAAGACTTGTTTATGCAATCCAGAATCCAGAGGTTCCCTTCTCCCCAGATCATCCCCCTGTTTGCACAGATAAAGTGTTGTAGGCCTTGCTGGCTGTGATTCCTGCATGTATGAAGTAACGTTCCTGCCATTGTTAAGTCGATCCAGACAAATAAACAGAACACACAGTAGTAGGATATATAATAAAATAATTTATTATAATACTAGTAATTAAGCCCGCTGTAGCTGCAATACAGCGGGCGCTAGCGGGGCAGTGCGTGGCCCCCGAGCAGGCAGGGCGGCGGCCAGGGAGCGACGGAGAGCCATGCTGCGTGTGGCTTGCAATGGCTGGCGTGGCGGCGGCCTGAGGCGCCAGGCCGCCTACAAGGGAGCAACGCAGCTCGCGGTTCGCGCCTGCCGATTGGGCCCTACGATTGTCAGTCCGGAGGAAGGGGCCAATCAGCACCCTTCCTCATCACGGACAGAGCCCGCCCCAACTCCTCCCCCTTAGCCCTTACCGCATTATTTAGTCCATGGCGCCCGCGGCGCCGCGGGCAATTTTAAGATTATTGTCCCCCTTAACTCTTTCAACCCCTTTCTAGCCTCTGTCTTGGACCCTGAGCATGTAAACCAGGGGTAGTGAAACTGCGGCCCTCCAGATGTCCATGGACTACAATTCCCAGCGAATGCCAGCATTCGCTGGCAGGGGCTCCTGGGAATTGTAGTCCATGGACATCTGGAGGGCCGCAGTTTCACTACCCCTGATGTAAACGAATTAGGTCCAAACAAGATGATGGATCGCGAGCCAACGGAATTGCATAAAGCACCCTACTTCAGTCGCATACGCAGAAAAAAATATGGTTTGCTGATAGCCTCTGGGTATGTGCTTGTGTGTGTGTCAGTTAAAGGGAGGCCTGCTGTAAGCACTTAGGCACTCTCCCGTTATCTCCAGAGTCCTGGGAGACCACTAATTCCTACGAGGTTGTGTAGTTCAAACGTTTTGTTTTCATATCAACGGGAACATTAGCAAGAGCAGTGGCAGCACATGAAGGAGATGTCTGTCAAAAGAAAAGTATGTTAATGATCGAGGCAGAACTCCTGCA